>NW_027254431.1:2500-302500 GCF_044704955.1 Pristiophorus japonicus
TCTCATATTGCACATGTGATATGCTGCTTAGCTACACTACTCTACGCTGCTGCAGAAGATTTCGAGTTATTTTTTTACTTTTTTGAATTGTTCCATGTTTCTCAAGTTGCGTATGTGTTGTGCCGCGTTCTACATTACTCTACGCTGTTTCAGAGATTTTCGAGTTATTTCATAACTTTTTTGAGTTTTTCGAAGTTTCTCATGTTGTGTACGTGTTGTGCTGGGTTCTACACTACTCTACGCTGCTGCAGAAGATTTCGAGTTATTTGTATACTTTCTTGAGTTTTTCGAAGTTTCTCCTGGTGCATATGGGTTGTGCTGGGTTCTAAACTAACTCTACACTGCTTCAGAGGTTTTCGAGTTATTTCATTACTTTTTTGAGTTTTTCGAAGTTTCTCATGTTGCACATGTGTTGTTCTGTGTTCTGCCCTACTCTACGCGGTTGCAGAAGATTTCGAGTTATTTGTATACTTTTTTGAATTTTTCGAAGCTTCTCATATTGCACATGTGATATGCTGCTTAGCTACACTATTCTACACTGTTGCAGAAGATTTCGAGTTATTGCATTACTTTTTTGAGTTTTCCGAAGTTTCTCATGTTGCTTATGTGTTGTGCTGCTTAACTAACTACTCTACGCTGCTTCAGAAGATTTCTACACTGCTCTACGCGGTTGCAGAAGATTCGAGTTGTTTGTATACTTTCTTGAGTTTTTCGAAGTTTCTCATGTTGCACATGTGTTGTTCTGTGTTCTACACTACTCTACGCGGTTGCAGAAGATTCGAGTTGTTTGTATACTTTCTTGAGTTTAACGAAGTTTCTCATGTTGCACATGTGTTGTGCTGCTTAACTATCTACTCTACGCTGCTTCAGAAGATTTCGAGTTATTTCATCACTTTTTTGATTTTTTCGATGTTTCTCCTGGTGCATATGGGTTGTGCTGGGTTCTAAACTAACTCTACACTGCTTCAGAGGTTTTCGAGTTATTTCATTACTTTTTTGAGTTTTTCGAAGTTTCTCATGTTGCACATGTGTTGTTCTGTGTTCTACACTACTCTACGCGGTTGCAGAGGATTTCGAGTTATTTGTATACTTTTTTGAGTTTTTCGAAGTTTCCCCTCGTGCATATAGGTTGTGCTGGGTTCTAAACTAACTCTACACTGCTTCAGAGGTTTTCGAGTTATTTCATTACTTTTTTGAGTTTTTCGAAGTTTCTCATGTTGCACATGTGTTGTTCTGTGTTCTACACTACTCTACGCGGTTGCAGAGGATTTCGAGTTATTTGTATACTTTTTTGAGTTTTTCGAAGTTTCCCCTCGTGCATATAGGTTGTGCTGGGTTCTAAACTAACTCTACACTGCTTCAGAGGTTTTCGAGTTATTTCATTACTTTTTTGAGTTTTTCGAAGTTTCTCATGTTGCACATGTGTTGTGCTGCTTAGCTACACTACGCTACGCTGCTTCAGAAGGTTTCGAGTTATTTTTATACTTTTTTGAATTTTTCGAAGTTTCTCATGTTGCACATGTGTTGTGCTGTGTTCTTCACTACGCTACACTGTTGCAGACGATTTCGAGTTATTTCATTACTTTTTTGAGTTTTTCGAAGTTTCTCATGTTGCACATGTGTTGTGCTGCTTAGCTACACTACTCTACGCTGCTTCAGAAGGTTTCGAGTTATTTTTATACTTTTTTGAATTTTTCGAAGTTTCTCATGTTGCACATGTGTTGTGCTGTGTTCTTCACTACGCTACGCTGCTTCAGAAGATTTCGAGTTATTTCGTTAGTTTTTTGAGTTTTCCGAAGTTTCCTCTGGTGCCTATGGGTGGTGCTGGGTTGTCAACTAC
Source organism: Pristiophorus japonicus (assembly GCF_044704955.1). Taxonomy (NCBI): domain Eukaryota; kingdom Metazoa; phylum Chordata; class Chondrichthyes; family Pristiophoridae; genus Pristiophorus; species Pristiophorus japonicus. The sequence goes on from NW_027254431.1 coordinate 4,341, forward strand.
TCTACGCTGTTTCAGAAGATTTTGAGTTATATCATTACTTATTTGGGTTTTGCTAAGTTTGTCATGTTGCGTATGTGTTCTGCTGCGTAACTACACTACTCTACGCTGCATTAGCAGCTTTCGAGTTATTTGTATACTTTTTTCAGCTTTTCGTAGTTTCCCCTGGTTCATATGGGTTGTGCTGGGTTCTGAACTAACTCTACGCTGGTTCAGAGGTTTCCGAGTTATTTTTTAAAATTTTTGAGTTTTTCGAAGCTTTTCATGTTGCGTATGTGTTGTGCTGGGTTCTACATTACTCTACGCTGTTTCAGAGATTTTCGAGTTATTTCATTACTTTTTTCAGTTTTTCTAAGTTTCTCATGTTGCATGTGTGTTGTGCTGCTTAGCTACACTACTCTACGCTGCTGCAGAAGATTTCGAGTTATTTTCTTACTTTTTTGAGTTTTTCGAAGTTTCTCATGTTGCACATGTGTTGTGCTGTGTTCTACACTATTCTACACTGTTGCAGAAGATTTCGAGTTATGTCATTACTTTTTTGAGTTTTCCGAAGTTTCTCCTGGTGCCTATGGGTGGTGCTGTGTTGTCAACTACTCTACGCTGTTTCACAAGATTTCGAGTTATTTTTATACTTTTTTGAGTTTTTCGTAGTTTCTCATGTTGCGAATGTGTTGTGCTGTATTCTACACTACTCTACGCTGCTTCACAAGATTTCCAGTTAATTGTATACTGTTTTGAGTTTTTCGAAGTTTCTCATGTTGCTGCATTCTACATTACGCTACGTTGTTTCAGAGATTTTCGAGTTATTTCATAACTTCTTTGAGTTTTTCGAAGTTTCTAATGTTGTGTACGTGTTGTCCTGCTCAACTACACTACTCTAAGCTGCGTCAGAAGATTTCGAGTTTTTTAAAACTTTTTTGAGTTTTGCGAAGTTTCTCATGTTGCGTATGTGTTGTGCTGGGTTCTACATTACTCTACGCTGTTTCAGAGATTTTAGAGTTATTTCATTAGTTTTTTGAGTTTACCGAAGTTTCTCCTGGTGCCTATGGGTGGTGCTGGGTTGTCAACTACTCTACGCTGTTTCAGAAGATTTCGAGTTATTTTTATACTTTTTTGAGCTTTTCGAAGTTTCTCATATTGCACATGTGATATGCTGCTTAGCTACACTACTCTACGCTGCTGCAGAAGATTTCGAGTTATTTGAATACTTTTTTGAGTTTTTCGAAGTTTCTCCTGGTGCATATGGGATGTGCTGGGTTCTAAACTAACTCCACACTGCTTCAGAGGTTTTCGGGTTATTTCATAACTTTTTTGAGTTTTTCGAAGTTTCTCATGTTGCATATTTGTTGTGTTGTGTTCTACACTACTCTACGCGGTTGCAGAAGATTCGAGTTGTTTGTATACTTTCTTGAGTTTTTCGAAGTTTCTCATGTTGCACATGTGTTGTGCTGCTTAACTATCTACTCGACGCTGCTTCAGAAGATTTCGAGTTATTTCATCACTTTTTTGATTTTTTTCGATGTTTCTCATGTTGCGGATGTGTTGTGCTGTGTTCTACACTACTCTACGCTGCTTCACAAGATTTCCAGTTAATTGTATACTTTTTTGAGTTTTTCGAAGTTTCTCCTAGTGCATATAGGTTGTGCTGGGATCTAAACTAACTCTACACTGTTTCAGAAGTTTTCGAGTTATTTCATTACTGTTTTGAGTTTTTCGAAGTTTCTCATGTTATGTACGTGTTGTGCTGCTTAACTACACTACTCTACGCTGCGTCAGAAGATTTCGAGTTTCTTAAAAAACCTTATTGAGTTTTTCGATGTTTCTCATGTTGCGTATGTGTTGTGCTGGGTTCTACATTACTCGACGCTGTTTCAGAGCTTTTCGAGTTATTTCATTACTGTTTTGATTTTTTCGAAGTTTCTCATGTTGCGTCTGTGCTTAGCTACACTACTCTACGCTGCTGCAGAAGATTTCGAATTATTTTTTACTTTTTTGAGCTTTTCGAAGTTTCTCATATTGCACATGTGATATGCTGCTGAGCTACACGACTCTACGCTGCTGCAGAAGATTTCGAGTTATTTTTATACTTTTTTGAATTTTTCGAAGTTTCCCATGTTGCTTATGTGTTGTGCTGCTTAACTAACTACTCTACGCTGCTTCAGAAAATTTCGAGCTTTTCGTTAGTTTTTTGAGTTTTCCGAATTTCTTCTGGTGCTGTGTTGTCAACTACTCTACGCTGTTTCAGAGATTTTCGAGTTATTTCATAACTTTTTTGAGTTTTTCGAAGTTTCTCATGTTGTGTACGTGTTGTGCTGGGTTCTAAACTAACTCCACGCTGTTTCAGAGATTTTCGAGTTATTTCATAACTTTTTTCAGTTTTTCTAAGTTTCTCATGTTGCATATGTAGAGTAGCTACACTACTCTACGCTGCTGCAGAAGATTTCATGTTATTTGTATACTTTCTTGAGTTTTTCGAAGTTTCTCATGTTGCACATGTGTTGTGCTGTGCTCTACACTACTCTATGCTGCTTCAGAAGATTTCGAGTTATTTGTAAACTTTCTTGAGTTTTTCGAAGTTTCTCCTGGTGCATATGGGTTGTGCTGGGTTCTGCACTACTCTACGCGGTTGCAGAAGATTTCGAGTTATTTGTATACTTTTTTGAGTTTTTCGAAGTTTCTCATGTTGCATTTAGGTTGTGCTGCTTAGCAACACTACTCTACGCTGCTGCAGAGGATTTCGAGTTATATTTATACGTTTTTGAATTTTTCGAAGTTTCTCATGTTGCCCATGTGTTGTGCTTTGTTCTACACTAATCTACACTGTTGCAGAAGATTTCGAGTTATTTCATCATGTTTTTGAGTTTTCCGAAGTTTCTCATGTTGCTTATGTGTTGTGCTGCTTAACTAACTACTCTACGCTGCTTCAGAAGATTTCTACACTACTCTACCCGGTTGCAGAAGATTCCAGTTGTTTGTATACTTTCTTGAGTTTTTCGAAGTTTCTCATGTTGCACATGTGTTGTTCTGTGTTCGACACTACTCTACGCGGTTGCAGAAGATTCGAGTTGTTTGTATACTTTCTTGAGTTTTTCGAAGTTTCTCATGTTGCACATGTGTTGTGCTGCTTAACTATCTACTCTACGCTGCTTCACAAGATTTCCAGTTAATTGTATACTTTTTTGAGTTTCTCGAAGTTTCTCCTAGTGCAGATAGGTTGTGCTGGGAGCTAAACTAACTCTACACTTTTTCAGAGGTTTTCGAGTTATTTCATTACTTTTTTGAGTTTTTCGATGTTTCTCGTGTTGCAGATTTTCGAGCTATTTCATAACTTCTTTGAGTTTTTCGAAGTTTCTAATGTTGTGTACGTGTTGTCCTGCTCAACTACACTACTCTACGCTGCGTCAGAAGATTTCGAGTTATTTTTATACTTTTTTGAGTTTTTCGAAGTTTCTCATGTTGCGAATGTGATATGCTGCTTAGCTGCACTACTCTACGCTGCTGCAGAAGATTTCGAGTTATATTTATACGTTTTTGAATTTTTCGAAGTTTCTCATGTTGCGCACGTGTTGTGCTGTGTTCTACACTATTCTACACTGTTGCAGAAGATTTCGAGTTATTTCATTACTTTTTTGAGTTTTTCGAAGTTTGTCATGTTACTTATGTGTTGTGCTGCATAACTAACTACTCTACGCTGCTTCAGAAGATTTGTACACTACTCTACGCGGTTGCAGAAGATTCGAGTTGTTTGTATACTTTCTTGAGTTTTTCGAAGTTACTCATGTTGCACATGTGTTGTTCTGTGTTCTACACTACTCTACGCGGTTGCAGAAGATTCGAGTTGTTTGTATACTTTCGAGTTTTTCGAAGTTTCTCATGTTGCACATGTGTTGTGCTGCTTAGCTATCGACTCTACGCTGCTTCACAAGATATCCAGTTAATTGTATACTTTTTTGAGTTTCTCGAAGTTTCTCCTAGTGCATATAGGTTGTGCTGGGATCTAAACTAACTCTACACTGTTTCAGAAGTTTTCGAGTTATTTCATTACTTTTTTGAGTTTTTCGATGTTTCTCATGTTGCGTATGTGTTGTGCTGCTTAGCTACACTACTCTACGCTGCTTCAGAAGATTTCGAGTTATTTGTATACTTTTTTGAGCTTTTCGAAGTTTCTCATATTGCACATGTGATATGCTGCTTAGCTACACTACTCTGTGCTGCTGCAGAAGATTTCGAGTTATTGTTATACTTTTTTGAATTTTTCGAAGTTTCTCATGTTGCCCATGTGTTGTGCTGTGTTCTAAACTATTCTACACTGTTGCAGAAGATTTCGAGTTATTTCATTACTTTTTTGAGCTTTTCGAAGTTTCTCATGTTGCTTATGTGTTGTGCTGCTTAATCAACTACTCTACGCTGCTTCAGAAGATTTCGAGTTATTTCATTAGTTTTTTGAGTTTTCCGAAGTTTCTCATGTTGTGTACATGTTGTGCTGGGTTCTACATTACTCTACGCTGTTTCAGAGATTTTCGAGTTATTTCATTACTTTTTTCAGTTTTGCGAAGTTTCTCATGTTGCATATGTGTTGTGCTGTGCTCTACACTACTCTATGCTGCTTCAGAAGATTTCGAGTTATTTTATACTTTCTTGAGTTTTTCGAAGTTTCTCCTGGTGCATATGGGTTGTGCTGGGATCTAAACTAACTCTACACTGTTTCAGAAGTTTTCGAGTTATTTCATTACTTTTTTGAGCTTTTCGAAGTTACTCATGTTGCTTATGTGTTGTGCTGCTTAATCAACTACTCTACGCTGCTTCAGAAGATTTCGAGTTATTTCATTAGTTTTTTGAGTTTTCCGAAGTTTCTCATGTTGTGTACATGTTGTGCTGGGTTCTACATTACTCTACGCTGTTTCAGAGATTTTCGAGTTATTTCATTACTTTTTTCAGTTTTGCGAAGTTTCTCATGTTGCATATGAGTTGTGCTGTGCTCTACACTACTCTATGCTGCTTCAGAAGATTTCGAGTTATTTGTATACTTTCTTGAGTTTTTCGAAGTTTCTCCTGGTGCATATGGGTTGTGCTGGGTTCTAAACTAACTCTACACTGCTTCAGAGGTTTTCGAGTTATTTCATTACTTTTTTGAGTTTTTCGAAGTTTCTCATGTTGCACATGTGTTGTTCTGTGTTCTGCACTACTCTACGCGGTTGCAGAAGATTTCGAGTTATTTGTATACTTTTTTGAGTTTTTCGAAGTTTCTCATGTTGCATTCAGGTTGAGCTGCTTAGCTACACTAGTCTACGCTGCTTCAGAAGATTTCGTGTTATTTGTATACTTTTTTGAGCTTTTCGAAGTTTCTCATATTGCACATGTGATATGCTGCTTAGCTGCACTACTCTACGCTGCTGCAGAAGATTTCGAGTTATATTTATACTTTTTTGAATTTTTCGAAGTTTCTCATGTTGCCCATGTGTTGTGCTGTGTTCTACACTATTCTACACTGTTGCAGAAGATTTCGACTTATTTCATTACTTTTTTTAGTTTTTCAAAGTTTCTCATGTTGCTTATGTGTTGTGCTGCTTAACTAACTACTCTACGCTGCTTCAGAAGATTTGTACACTACTCTACGCGGTTGCAGAAGATTCGAGTTGTTTGTATACTTTCTTGAGTTTTTCGAAGTTTCTCATGTTGCACATGTGTTGTTCTGTGTTCTACACTACTCCACGCGGTTGCAGAAGATTCGAGTTATTTGTATACTTTCTTGAGTTTTTCGAAGTTTCTCATGTTGCACATGTGTTGTGCTGCTTAACTATCTACTCTACGCTGCTTCACAAGATTTGCAGTTAATTGTATACTTTTTTGAGTTTCTCGAAGTTTCTCCTAGTGCATATAGGTTGTGCTGGGATCTAAACTAACTCTACACTGTTTCAGAGGTTTTCGAGTTATTTCATTACTTTTTTGAGTTTTTCGATGTTTCTCATGTTGCGTATGTGTTGTGCTGCTTAGCTACACTACTCTACGCTGCTGCAGAAGATTTCGAGTTATTTTTATACTTTTTTGAATTTTTCGGTTTCTCATGTTGCACATGTGTTGTGCTGTGTTCTACACTATTCTACACTGTTGCAGAAGATTTCGAGTTATGTCATTACTTTTTTGAGTTTTTCGAAGTTTCTCATGTTGCACATGTGTTGTGCTGCTTAACTATCTACTCTACGCTGCTTCAGAAGATTTCGAGTTATTTCATCATGTTTTTGAGTTTTCCGAAGTTTCTCATGTTGCTTATGTGTTGTGCTGCTTAACCTACTACTCTACGCTGCTTCAGAAGATTTCGAGTTATTTCATTAGTTTTTTGAGTTTTCCGAAGTTACTTCTGGTGCCTATGGGTGGTGCTGGGTTGTCAACTACTCTGCGCTGCTTCAGAAGATTTCGAGTTATTTCATCACTTTTTTGATTTGTTCGATGTTTCTCATGTTGCGTATGTGTTATGCTGTGTTCTACACTACTCTACGCTGCTTCACAAGATTTCCAGTTAATTGTATACTTTTTTGAGTTTTTCGATGTTTCTCATGTTGCGTATGTGTTGTGCTGGGTTCTACATTACTCTACGCTGTTTCAGAGATTTTCGAGTTATTTCATTACTGTTTTGATTTTTTCGAAGTTTCTCATGTTGCGTCTGTGCTTAGCTACTCTACGCTGCTGCAGAAGATTTCGAGTTATTTTTTTACCTTTTTGAATTGTTCCATGTTTCTCAAGTTGCGTATGTGTTGTGCCGGGTTCTACATTACTCTACGCTGTTTCAGAGATTTTCGAGTTATTTCATAACTTTTTTGAGTTTTTCGAAGTTTCTCATGTTGTGTACGTGTTGTGCTGGGTTCTACACTACTCTACGCTGCTGCAGAAGATTTCGAGTTATTTGTATACTTTCTTGAGTTTTTCGAAGTTTCTCCTGGTGCATATGGGTTGTGCTGGGTTCTAAACTAACTCTACACTGCTTCAGAGGTTTTCGAATTATTTCATTACTTTTTTGAGTTTTTCGAAGTTTCTCATGTTGTGTACGTGTTGTGCTGGGTTCTACATTACTCTACGCTGCTGCAGAAGATTTCGAGTTATCTTTATACTTTTTTGAGTTTTTCGAAGTTTCTCATGTTGCACATGTGTTGTGCTGTGCTCTACACTACTCTATGCTGCTTCAGAAGATTTCGAGTTATTTGTATACTTTCTTGAGTTTTTCGAAGTTTCTCCTGGTGTATATGGGTTGTGCTGGGTTCTAAACTAACTCTACACTGCTTCAGAGGTTTTCGAGTTATTTCATTACTTTTTTGAGTTTTTCGAAGTTTCTCATGTTGCACATGTGTTGTTCTGTGTTCTGCCCTACTCTACGCGGTTGCAGAAGATTTCGAGTTATTTGTATACTTTTTTGAGTTTTTCGAAGTTTCTCATGTTGCATTTAGGTTGTGCTGCTTAGCAACACTACTCTACGCTGCTGCAGAGGATTTCGAGTTATATTTATACGTTTTTGAATTTTTCGAAGTTTCTCATGTTGCCCATGTGTTGTGCTTTGTTCTACACTATTCTACACTGTTGCAGAAGATTTCGAGTTATTTCATCATGTTTTTGAGTTTTCCGAAGTTTCTCATGTTGCTTATGTGTTGTGCTGCTTAACTAACTACTCTACGCTGCTTCAGAAGATTTCTACACTACTCTACGCGGTTGCAGAAGATTTCGAGTTATTTGTATACTTTTTTTAGTTTTTCGAAGTTTCTCATGTTGCATATAGGTTGTGCTGCTTAGCTACACTACTCTACGCTGCTGCAGAAGATTTCGAGTTATTTTTATACTTTTTTGAATTTTTCGAAGCTTCTCATATTGCACATGTGATATGCTGCTTAGCTACACTATTCTACACTGTTGCAGAAGATTTCGAGTTATTGCATTACTTTTTTGAGTTTTCCGAAGTTTCTCATGTTGCTTATGTGTTGTGCTGCTTAACTAAGTACTCTACGCTGCTTCAGAAGATTTCTACACTGCTCTACGCGGTTGCAGAAGATTCGAGTTGTTTGTATACTTTCTTGAGTTTTTCGAAGTTTCTCATGTTGCACATGTGTTGTTCTGTGTTCTACACTACTCTACGTGGTTGCAGAAGATTCGAGTTGTTTGTATACTTTCTTGAGTTTAACGAAGTTTCTCATGTTGCACATGTGTTGTGCTGCTTAACTATCTACTCTACGCTGCTTCAGAAGATTTCGAGTTATTTCATCACTTTTTTGATTTTTTCGATGTTTCTCCTGGTGCATATGGGTTGTGCTGGGTTCTAAACTAACTCTACACTGCTTCAGAGGTTTTCGAGTTATTTCATTACTTTTTTGAGTTTTTCGAAGTTTCTCATGTTGCACATGTGTTGTTCTGTGTTCTACACTACTCTACGCGGTTGCAGAGGATTTCGAGTTATTTGTATACTTTTTTGAGTTTTTCGAAGTTTCCCCTCGTGCATATAGGTTGTGCTGGGTTCTAAACTAACTCTACACTGCTTCAGAGGTTTTCGAGTTATTTCATTACTTTTTTGAGTTTTTCGAAGTTTCTCATGTTGCACATGTGTTGTTCTGTGTTCTACACTACTCTACGCGGTTGCAGAGGATTTCGAGTTATTTGTATACTTTTTTGAGTTTTTCGAAGTTTCCCCTCGTGCATATAGGTTGTGCTGGGTTCTAAACTAACTCTACACTGCTTCAGAGGTTTTCGAGTTATTTGATTATTTTTTTGAGTTTTTCGAAGTTTCTCATGTTGCACATGTGTTGTGCTGCTTAGCTACACTACGCTACGCTGCTTCAGAAGGTTTCGAGTTATTTTTATACTTTTTTGAATTTTTCTAAGTTTCTCATGTTGCACATGTGTTGTGCTGTGTTCTTCACTACGCTACACTGTTGCAGACGATTTCGAGTTATTTCATTACTTTTTTGAGTTTTTCGAAGTTTCTCATGTTGCACATGTGTTGTGCTGCTTAGCTACACTACTCTACGCTGCTTCAGAAGGTTTCGAGTTATTTTTATACTTTTTTGAATTTTTCGAAGTTTCTCATGTTGCACATGTGTTGTGCTGTGTTCTTCACTACGCTACGCTGCTTCAGAAGATTTCGAGTTATTTCGTTAGTTTTTTGAGTTTTCCGAAGTTTCCTCTGGTGCCTATGGGTGGTGCTGGGTTGTCAACTACTCTACGCTGTTTCAGAAGATTTTGAGTTATATCATTACTTATTTGGGTTTTGCTAAGTTTGTCATGTTGCGTATGTGTTCTGCTGCGTAACTACACTACTCTACGCTGCATTAGAAGCTTTCGAGTTATTTGTATACTTTTTTCAGCTTTTCGTAGTTTCCCCTGGTTCATATGGGTTGTGCTGGGTTCTGAACTAACTCTACGCTGGTTCAGAGGTTTCCGAGTTATTTTTTAAAATTTTTGAGTTTTTCGAAGCTTTTCATGTTGCGTATGTGTTGTGCTGGGTTCTACATTACTCTACGCTGTTTCAGAGATTTTCGAGTTATTTCATTACTTTTTTCAGTTTTTCTAAGTTTCTCATGTTGCATGTGTGTTGTGCTGCTTAGCTACACTACTCTACGCTGCTGCAAAAGATTTCGAGTTATTTTCTTACTTTTTTGAGTTTTTCGAAGTTTCTCATGTTGCACATGTGTTGTGCTGTGTTCTACACTATTCTACACTGTTGCAGAAGATTTCGAGTTATGTCATTACTTTTTTGAGTTTTCCGAAGTTTCTCCTGGTGCCTATGGGTGGTGCTGTGTTGTCAACTACTCTACGCTGTTTCACAAGATTTCGAGTTATTTTTATACTTTTTTGAGTTTTTCGTAGTTTCTCATGTTGCGAATGTGTTGTGCTGTATTCTACACTACTCTACGCTGCTTCACAAGATTTCCAGTTAATTGTATACTGTTTTGAGTTTTTCGAAGTTTCTCATGTTGCTGCATTCTACATTACGCTACGTTGTTTCAGAGATTTTCGAGTTATTTCATAACTTCTTTGAGTTTTTCGAAGTTTCTAATGTTGTGTACGTGTTGTCCTGCTCAACTACACTACTCTAAGCTGCGTCAGAAGATTTCGAGTTTTTTAAAACTTTTTTGAGTTTTGCGAAGTTTCTCATGTTGCGTATGTGTTGTGCTGGGTTCTACATTACTCTACGCTGTTTCAGAGATTTTAGAGTTATTTCATTAGTTTTTTGAGTTTACCGAAGTTTCTCCTGGTGCCTATGGGTGGTGCTGGGTTGTCAACTACTCTACGCTGTTTCAGAAGATTTCGAGTTATTTTTATACTTTTTTGAGCTTTTCGAAGTTTCTCATATTGCACATGTGATATGCTGCTTAGCTACACTACTCTACGCTGCTGCAGAAGATTTCGAGTTATTTGAATACTTTTTTGAGTTTTTCGAAGTTTCTCCTGGTGCATATGGGATGTGCTGGGTTCTAAACTAACTCCACACTGCTTCAGAGGTTTTCGGGTTATTTCATAACTTTTTTGAGTTTTTCGAAGTTTCTCATGTTGCATATTTGTTGTGTTGTGTTCTACACTACTCTACGCGGTTGCAGAAGATTCGAGTTGTTTGTATACTTTCTTGAGTTTTTCGAAGTTTCTCATGTTGCACATGTGTTGTGCTGCTTAACTATCTACTCGACGCTGCTTCAGAAGATTTCGAGTTATTTCATCACTTTTTTGATTTTTTTCGATGTTTCTCATGTTGCGGATGTGTTGTGCTGTGTTCTACACTACTCTACGCTGCTTCACAAGATTTCCAGTTAATTGTATACTTTTTTGAGTTTTTCGAAGTTTCTCCTAGTGCATATAGGTTGTGCTGGGATCTAAACTAACTCTACACTGTTTCAGAAGTTTTCGAGTTATTTCATTACTGTTTTGAGTTTTTCGAAGTTTCTCATGTTATGTACGTGTTGTGCTGCTTAACTACACTACTCTACGCTGCGTCAGAAGATTTCGAGTTTCTTAAAAAACCTTATTGAGTTTTTCGATGTTTCTCATGTTGCGTATGTGTTGTGCTGGGTTCTACATTACTCGACGCTGTTTCAGAGCTTTTCGAGTTATTTCATTACTGTTTTGATTTTTTCGAAGTTTCTCATGTTGCGTCTGTGCTTAGCTACACTACTCTACGCTGCTGCAGAAGATTTCGAATTATTTTTTACTTTTTTGAGCTTTTCGAAGTTTCTCATATTGCACATGTGATATGCTGCTGAGCTACACGACTCTACGCTGCTGCAGAAGATTTCGAGTTATTTTTATACTTTTTTGAATTTTTCGAAGTTTCCCATGTTGCTTATGTGTTGTGCTGCTTAACTAACTACTCTACGCTGCTTCAGAAAATTTCGAGCTTTTCGTTAGTTTTTTGAGTTTTCCGAATTTCTTCTGGTGCTGTGTTGTCAACTACTCTACGCTGTTTCAGAGATTTTCGAGTTATTTCATAACTTTTTTGAGTTTTTCGAAGTTTCTCATGTTGTGTACGTGTTGTGCTGGGTTCTAAACTAACTCCACGCTGTTTCAGAGATTTTCGAGTTATTTCATAACTTTTTTCAGTTTTTCTAAGTTTCTCATGTTGCATATGTAGAGTAGCTACACTACTCTACGCTGCTGCAGAAGATTTCATGTTATTTGTATACTTTCTTGAGTTTTTCGAAGTTTCTCATGTTGCACATGTGTTGTGCTGTGCTCTACACTACTCTATGCTGCTTCAGAAGATTTCGAGTTATTTGTAAACTTTCTTGAGTTTTTCGAAGTTTCTCCTGGTGCATATGGGTTGTGCTGGGTTCTAAACTAACTCTACACTGCTTCAGAGGTTTTCGAGTTATTTCATTACTTTTTTGAGTTTTTCGAAGTTTCTCATGTTGCACATGTGTTGTTCTGTGTTCTGCACTACTCTACGCGGTTGCAGAAGATTTCGAGTTATTTGTATACTTTTTTGAGTTTTTCGAAGTTTCTCATGTTGCATTTAGGTTGTGCTGCTTAGCAACACTACTCTACGCTGCTGCAGAGGATTTCGAGTTATATTTATACGTTTTTGAATTTTTCGAAGTTTCTCATGTTGCCCATGTGTTGTGCTTTGTTCTACACTAATCTACACTGTTGCAGAAGATTTCGAGTTATTTCATCATGTTTTTGAGTTTTCCGAAGTTTCTCATGTTGCTTATGTGTTGTGCTGCTTAACTAACTACTCTACGCTGCTTCAGAAGATTTCTACACTACTCTACCCGGTTGCAGAAGATTCCAGTTGTTTGTATACTTTCTTGAGTTTTTCGAAGTTTCTCATGTTGCACATGTGTTGTTCTGTGTTCGACACTACTCTACGCGGTTGCAGAAGATTCGAGTTGTTTGTATACTTTCTTGAGTTTTTCGAAGTTTCTCATGTTGCACATGTGTTGTGCTGCTTAACTATCTACTCTACGCTGCTTCACAAGATTTCCAGTTAATTGTATACTTTTTTGAGTTTCTCGAAGTTTCTCCAAGTGCAGATAGGTTGTGCTGGGAGCTAAACTAACTCTACACTTTTTCAGAGGTTTTCGAGTTATTTCATTACTTTTTTGAGTTTTTCGATGTTTCTCGTGTTGCAGATTTTCGAGCTATTTCATAACTTCTTTGAGTTTTTCGAAGTTTCTAATGTTGTGTACGTGTTGTCCTGCTCAACTACACTACTCTACGCTGCGTCAGAAGATTTCGAGTTATTTTTATACTTTTTTGAGTTTTTCGAAGTTTCTCATGTTGCGAATGTGATATGCTGCTTAGCTGCACTACTCTACGCTGCTGCAGAAGATTTCGAGTTATATTTATACGTTTTTGAATTTTTCGAAGTTTCTCATGTTGCGCACGTGTTGTGCTGTGTTCTACACTATTCTACACTGTTGCAGAAGATTTCGAGTTATTTCATTACTTTTTTGAGTTTTTCGAAGTTTGTCATGTTACTTATGTGTTGTGCTGCATAACTAACTACTCTACGCTGCTTCAGAAGATTTGTACACTACTCTACGCGGTTGCAGAAGATTCGAGTTGTTTGTATACTTTCTTGAGTTTTTCGAAGTTACTCATGTTGCACATGTGTTGTTCTGTGTTCTACACTACTCTACGCGGTTGCAGAAGATTCGAGTTGTTTGTATACTTTCGAGTTTTTCGAAGTTTCTCATGTTGCACATGTGTTGTGCTGCTTAGCTATCGACTCTACGCTGCTTCACAAGATATCCAGTTAATTGTATACTTTTTTGAGTTTCTCGAAGTTTCTCCTAGTGCATATAGGTTGTGCTGGGATCTAAACTAACTCTACACTGTTTCAGAAGTTTTCGAGTTATTTCATTACTTTTTTGAGTTTTTCGATGTTTCTCATGTTGCGTATGTGTTGTGCTGCTTAGCTACACTACTCTACGCTGCTTCAGAAGATTTCGAGTTATTTGTATACTTTTTTGAGCTTTTCGAAGTTTCTCATATTGCACATGTGATATGCTGCTTAGCTACACTACTCTGTGCTGCTGCAGAAGATTTCGAGTTATTGTTATACTTTTTTGAATTTTTCGAAGTTTCTCATGTTGCCCATGTGTTGTGCTGTGTTCTAAACTATTCTACACTGTTGCAGAAGATTTCGAGTTATTTCATTACTTTTTTGAGCTTTTCGAAGTTTCTCATGTTGCTTATGTGTTGTGCTGCTTAATCAACTACTCTACGCTGCTTCAGAAGATTTCGAGTTATTTCATTAGTTTTTTGAGTTTTCCGAAGTTTCTCATGTTGTGTACATGTTGTGCTGGGTTCTACATTACTCTACGCTGTTTCAGAGATTTTCGAGTTATTTCATTACTTTTTTCAGTTTTGCGAAGTTTCTCATGTTGCATATGTGTTGTGCTGTGCTCTACACTACTCTATGCTGCTTCAGAAGATTTCGAGTTATTTTATACTTTCTTGAGTTTTTCGAAGTTTCTCCTGGTGCATATGGGTTGTGCTGGGATCTAAACTAACTCTACACTGTTTCAGAAGTTTTCGAGTTATTTCATTACTTTTTTGAGCTTTTCGAAGTTACTCATGTTGCTTATGTGTTGTGCTGCTTAATCAACTACTCTACGCTGCTTCAGAAGATTTCGAGTTATTTCATTAGTTTTTTGAGTTTTCCGAAGTTTCTCATGTTGTGTACATGTTGTGCTGGGTTCTACATTACTCTACGCTGTTTCAGAGATTTTCGAGTTATTTCATTACTTTTTTCAGTTTTGCGAAGTTTCTCATGTTGCATATGAGTTGTGCTGTGCTCTACACTACTCTATGCTGCTTCAGAAGATTTCGAGTTATTTGTATACTTTCTTGAGTTTTTCGAAGTTTCTCCTGGTGCATATGGGTTGTGCTGGGTTCTAAACTAACTCTACACTGCTTCAGAGGTTTTCGAGTTATTTCATTACTTTTTTGAGTTTTTCGAAGTTTCTCATGTTGCACATGTGTTGTTCTGTGTTCTGCACTACTCTACGCGGTTGCAGAAGATTTCGAGTTATTTGTATACTTTTTTGAGTTTTTCGAAGTTTCTCATGTTGCATTCAGGTTGAGCTGCTTAGCTACACTAGTCTACGCTGCTTCAGAAGATTTCGTGTTATTTGTATACTTTTTTGAGCTTTTCGAAGTTTCTCATATTGCACATGTGATATGCTGCTTAGCTGCACTACTCTACGCTGCTGCAGAAGATTTCGAGTTATATTTATACTTTTTTGAATTTTTCGAAGTTTCTCATGTTGCCCATGTGTTGTGCTGTGTTCTACACTATTCTACACTGTTGCAGAAGATTTCGACTTATTTCATTACTTTTTTTAGTTTTTCGAAGTTTCTCATGTTGCTTATGTGTTGTGCTGCTTAACTAACTACTCTACGCTGCTTCAGAAGATTTGTACACTACTCTACGCGGTTGCAGAAGATTCGAGTTGTTTGTATACTTTCTTGAGTTTTTCGAAGTTTCTCATGTTGCACATGTGTTGTTCTGTGTTCTACACTACTCCACGCGGTTGCAGAAGATTCGAGTTGTTTGTATACTTTCTTGAGTTTTTCGAAGTTTCTCATGTTGCACATGTGTTGTGCTGCTTAACTATCTACTCTACGCTGCTTCACAAGATTTGCAGTTAATTGTATACTTTTTTGAGTTTCTCGAAGTTTGTCCTAGTGCATATAGGTTGTGCTGGGATCTAAACTAACTCTACACTGTTTCAGAGGTTTTCGAGTTATTTCATTACTTTTTTGAGTTTTTCGCTGTTTCTCATGTTGCGTATGTGTTGTGCTGCTTAGCTACACTACTCTACGCTGCTTCAGAAGATTTGTACACTACTCTACGCGGTTGCAGAAGATTCGAGTTGTTTGTATACTTTCTTGAGTTTTTCGAAGTTTCTCATGTTGCACATGTGTTGTTCTGTGTTCTACACTACTCCACGCGGTTGCAGAAGATTCGAGTTGTTTGTATACTTTTTGAGTTTTTCGAAGTTTCTCATGTTGCACATGTGTTGTGCTGCTTAACTATCTACTCTACGCTGCTTCACAAGATTTGCAGTTAATTGTATACTTTTTTGAGTTTCTCGAAGTTTCTCCTAGTGCATATAGGTTGTGCTGGGATCTAAACTAACTCTACACTGTTTCAGAGGTTTTCGAGTTATTTCATTACTTTTTTGAGTTTTTCGATGTTTCTCATGTTGCGTATGTGTTGTGCTGCTTAGCTACACTACTCTACGCTGCTGCAGAAGATTTCGAGTTATTTTTATACTTTTTTGAATTTTTCGGTTTCTCATGTTGCACATGTGTTGTGCTGTGTTCTACACTCTTCTACACTGTTGCAGAAGATTTCGAGTTATGTCATTACTTTTTTGAGTTTTTCGAAGTTTCTCATGTTGCACATGTGTTGTGCTGCTTAACTATCTACTCTACGCTGCTTCAGAAGATTTCGAGTTATTTCATCATGTTTTTGAGTTTTCCGAAGTTTCTCATGTTGCTTATGTGTTGTGCTGCTTAACCTACTACTCTACGCTGCTTCAGAAGATTTCGAGTTATTTCATTAGTTTTTTGAGTTTTCCGAAGTTACTTCTGGTGCCTATGGGTGGTGCTGGGTTGTCAACTACTCTGCGCTGCTTCAGAAGATTTCGAGTTATTTCATCACTTTTTTGATTTGTTCGATGTTTCTCATGTTGCGTATGTGTTATGCTGTGTTCTACACTACTCTACGCTGCTTCACAAGATTTCCAGTTAATTGTATACTTTTTTGAGTTTTTCGATGTTTCTCATGTTGCGTATGTGTTGTGCTGGGTTCTACATTACTCTACGCTGTTTCAGAGATTTTCGAGTTATTTCATTACTGTTTTGATTTTTTCGAAGTTTCTCATGTTGCGTCTGTGCTTAGCTACTCTACGCTGCTGCAGAAGATTTCGAGTTATTTTTTTACCTTTTTGAATTGTTCCATGTTTCTCAAGTTGCGTATGTGTTGTGCCGGGTTCTACATTACTCTACGCTGCTGCAGAAGATTTCGAGTTATTTGTATACTTTCTTGAGTTTTTCGAAGTTTCTCCTGGTGCATATGGGTTGTGCTGGGTTCTAAACTAACTCTACACTGCTTCAGAGGTTTTCGAATTATTTCATTACTTTTTTGAGTTTTTCGAAGTTTCTCATGTTGTGTACGTGTTGTGCTGGGTTCTACATTACTCTACGCTGCTGCAGAAGATTTCGAGTTATGTTTATACTTTTTTGAGTTTTTCGAAGTTTCTCATGTTGCACATGTGTTGTGCTGTGCTCTACACTACTCTATGCTGCTTCAGAAGATTTCGAGTTATTTGTATACTTTCTTGAGTTTTTCGAAGTTTCTCCTGGTGCATATGGGTTGTGCTGGGTTCTAAACTAACTCTACACTGCTTCAGAGGTTTTCGAGTTATTTCATTACTTTTTTGAGTTTTTCGAAGTTTCTCATGTTGCACATGTGTTGTTCTGTGTTCTGCCCTACTCTACGCGGTTGCAGAAGATTTCGAGTTATTTGTATACTTTTTTGAGTTTTTCGAAGTTTCTCATGTTGCATTTAGGTTGTGCTGCTTAGCAACACTACTCTACGCTGCTGCAGAGGATTTCGAGTTATATTTATACGTTTTTGAATTTTTCGAAGTTTCTCATGTTGCCCATGTGTTGTGCTTTGTTCTACACTATTCTACACTGTTGCAGAAGATTTCGAGTTATTTCATCATGTTTTTGAGTTTTCCGAAGTTTCTCATGTTGCTTATGTGTTGTGCTGCTTAACTAACTACTCTACGCTGCTTCAGAAGATTTCTACACTACTCTACGCGGTTGCAGAAGATTTCGAGTTATTTGTATACTTTTTTTAGTTTTTCGAAGTTTCTCATGTTGCACATGTGATATGCTGCTTAGCTACACTATTCTACACTGTTGCAGAAGATTTCGAGTTATTGCATTACTTTTTTGAGTTTTCCGAAGTTTCTCATGTTGCTTATGTGTTGTGCTGCTTAACTAACTACTCTACGCTGCTTCAGAAGATTTCTACACTGCTCTACGCGGTTGCAGAAGATTCGAGTTGTTTGTATACTTTCTTGAGTTTTTCGAAGTTTCTCATGTTGCACATGTGTTGTTCTGTGTTCTACACTACTCTACGTGGTTGCAGAAGATTCGAGTTGTTTGTATACTTTCTTGAGTTTAACGAAGTTTCTCATGTTGCACATGTGTTGTGCTGCTTAACTATCTACTCTACGCTGCTTCAGAAGATTTCGAGTTATTTCATCACTTTTTTGATTTTTTCGATGTTTCTCCTGGTGCATATGGGTTGTGCTGGGTTCTAAACTAACTCTACACTGCTTCAGAGGTTTTCGAGTTATTTCATTACTTTTTTGAGTTTTTCGAAGTTTCTCATGTTGCACATGTGTTGTTCTGTGTTCTACACTACTCTACGCGGTTGCAGAGGATTTCGAGTTATTTGTATACTTTTTTGAGTTTTTCGAAGTTTCCCCTCGTGCATATAGGTTGTGCTGGGTTCTAAACTAACTCTACACTGCTTCAGAGGTTTTCGAGTTATTTCATTACTTTTTTGAATTTTTCGAAGTTTCTCATGTTGCACATGTGTTGTTCTGTGTTCTACACTACTCTACGCGGTTGCAGAGGATTTCGAGTTATTTGTATACTTTTTTGAGTTTTTCGAAGTTTCCCCTCGTGCATATAGGTTGTGCTGGGTTCTAAACTAACTCTACACTGCTTCAGAGGTTTTCGAGTTATTTGATTATTTTTTTGAGTTTTTCGAAGTTTCTCATGTTGCACATGTGTTGTGCTGCTTAGCTACACTACGCTACGCTGCTTCAGAAGGTTTCGAGTTATTTTTATACTTTTTTGAATTTTTCTAAGTTTCTCATGTTGCACATGTGTTGTGCTGTGTTCTTCACTACGCTACACTGTTGCAGACGATTTCGAGTTATTTCATTACTTTTTTGAGTTTTTCGAAGTTTCTCATGTTGCACATGTGTTGTTCTGTGTTCTGCACTACTCTACGCGGTTGCAGAAGATTTCGAGTTATTTGTATACTTTTTTGAGTTTTTCGAAGTTTCTCATGTTGCATTCAGGTTGAGCTGCTTAGCTACACTACTCTACGCTGCTTCAGAAGGTTTCGAGTTATTTTTATACTTTTTTGAATTTTTCGAAGTTTCTCATGTTGCACATGTGTTGTGCTGTGTTCTTCACTACGCTACGCTGCTTCAGAAGATTTCGAGTTATTTCGTTAGTTTTTTGAGTTTTCCGAAGTTTCCTCTGGTGCCTATGGGTGGTGCTGGGTTGTCAACTACTCTACGCTGTTTCAGAAGATTTTGAGTTATATCATTACTTATTTGGGTTTTGCTAAGTTTGTCATGTTGCGTATGTGTTCTGCTGCGTAACTACACTACTCTACGCTGCATTAGAAGCTTTCGAGTTTTTTGTATACTTTTTTCAGCTTTTCGTAGTTTCCCCTGGTTCATATGGGTTGTGCTGGGTTCTGAACTAACTCTACGCTGGTTCAGAGGTTTCGGAGTTATTTTTTAAAATTTTTGAGTTTTTCGAAGCTTTTCATGTTGCGTATGTGTTGTGCTGGGTTCTACATTACTCTACGCTGTTTCAGAGATTTTCGAGTTATTTCATTACTTTTTTCAGTTTTTATAAGTTTCTCATGTTGCATGTGTGTTGTGCTGCTTAGCTACACTACTCTACGCTGCTGCAGAAGATTTCGAGTTATTTTCTTACTTTTTTGAGTTTTTCGAAGTTTCTCATGTTGCACATGTGTTGTGCTGTGTTCTACACTATTCTACACTGTTGCAGAAGATTTCGAGTTATGTCATTACTTTTTTGAGTTTTCCGAAGTTTCTCCTGGTGCCTATGGGTGGTGCTGTGTTGTCAACTACTCTACGCTGTTTCACAAGATTTCGAGTTATTTTTATACTTTTTTGAGTTTTTCGTAGTTTCTCATGTTGCGAATGTGTTGTGCTGTATTCTACACTACTCTACGCTGCTTCACAAGATTTCCAGTTAATTGTATACTGTTTTGAGTTTTTCGAAGTTTCTCATGTTGCTGCATTCTACATTACGCTACGTTGTTTCAGAGATTTTCGAGTTATTTCATAACTTCTTTGAGTTTTTCGAAGTTTCTAATGTTGTGTACGTGTTGTCCTGCTCAACTACACTACTCTAAGCTGCGTCAGAAGATTTCGAGTTTTTTAAAACTTTTTTGAGTTTTGCGAAGTTTCTCATGTTGCGTATGTGTTGTGCTGGGTTCTACATTACTCTACGCTGTTTCAGAGATTTTAGAGTTATTTCATTAGTTTTTTGAGTTTACCGAAGTTTCTCCTGGTGCCTATGGGTGGTGCTGGGTTGTCAACTACTCTACGCTGTTTCAGAAGATTTCGAGTTATTTTTATACTTTTTTGAGCTTTTCGAAGTTTCTCATATTGCACATGTGATATGCTGCTTAGCTACACTACTCTACGCTGCTGCAGAAGATTTCGAGTTATTTGAATACTTTTTTGAGTTTTTCGAAGTTTCTCCTGGTGCATATGGGTTGTGCTGGGTTCTAAACTAACTCCACACTGCTTCAGAGGTTTTCGAGTTGTTTCATAACTTTTTTGAGTTTTTCGAAGTTTCTCATGTTGCATATTTGTTGTGTTGTGTTCTACACTACTCTACGCGGTTGCAGAAGATTCGAGTTGTTTGTATACTTTCTTGAGTTTTTCGAAGTTTCTCATGTTGCACATGTGTTGTGCTGCTTAACTATCTACTCAACGCTGCTTCAGAAGATTTCGAGTTATTTCATCACTTTTTTGATTTTTTTCGATGTTTCTCATGTTGCGGATGTGTTGTGCTGTGTTCTACACTACTCTACGCTGCTTCACAAGATTTCCAGTTAATTGTATACTTTTTTGAGTTTTTCGAAGTTTCTCCTAGTGCATATAGGTTGTGCTGGGATCTAAACTAACTCTACACTGTTTCAGAAGTTTTCGAGTTATTTCATTACTGTTTTGAGTTTTTCGAAGTTTCTCATGTTATGTACGTGTTGTGCTGCTTAACTACACTACTCTACGCTGCGTCAGAAGATTTCGAGTTTCTTAAAAAACCTTATTGAGTTTTTCGATGTTTCTCATGTTGCGTATGTGTTGTGCTGGGTTCTACATTACTCGACGCTGTTTCAGAGCTTTTCGAGTTATTTCATTACTGTTTTGATTTTTTCGAAGTTTCTCATGTTGCGTCTGTGCTTAGCTACACTACTCTACGCTGCTGCAGAAGATTTCGAATTATTTTTTACTTTTTTGAGCTTTTCGAAGTTTCTCATATTGCACATGTGATATGCTGCTGAGCTACACGACTCTACGCTGCTGCAGAAGATTTCGAGTTATTTTTATACTTTTTTGAATTTTTCGAAGTTTCCCATGTTGCTTATGTGTTGTGCTGCTTAACTAACTACTCTACGCTGCTTCAGAAAATTTCGAGCTTTTCGTTAGTTTTTTGAGTTTTCCGAATTTCTTCTGGTGCTGTGTTGTCAACTACTCTACGCTGTTTCAGAGATTTTCGAGTTATTTCATAACTTTTTTGAGTTTTTCGAAGTTTCTCATGTTGTGTACGTGTTGTGCTGGGTTCTAAACTAACTCCACGCTGTTTCAGAGATTTTCGAGTTATTTCATAACTTTTTTCAGTTTTTCTAAGTTTCTCATGTTGCATATGTAGAGTAGCTACACTACTCTACGCTGCTGCAGAAGATTTCGTGTTATTTGTATACTTTCTTGAGTTTTTCGAAGTTTCTCATGTTGCACATGTGTTGTGCTGTGCTCTACACTACTCTATGCTGCTTCAGAAGATTTCGAGTTATTTGTAAACTTTCTTGAGTTTTTCGAAGTTTCTCCTGGTGCATATGGGTTGTGCTGGGTTCTAAACTAACTCTACACTGCTTCAGAGGTTTTCGAGTTATTTCATTACTTTTTTGAGTTTTTCGAAGTTTCTCATGTTGCACATGTGTTGTTCTGTGTTCTGCACTACTCTACGCGGTTGCAGAAGATTTCGAGTTATTTGTATACTTTTTTGAGTTTTTCGAAGTTTCTCATGTTGCATTTAGGTTGTGCTGCTTAGCAACACTACTCTACGCTGCTGCAGAGGATTTCGAGTTATATTTATACGTTTTTGAATTTTTCGAAGTTTCTCATGTTGCCCATGTGTTGTGCTTTGTTCTACACTAATCTACACTGTTGCAGAAGATTTCGAGTTATTTCATCATGTTTTTGAGTTTTCCGAAGTTTCTCATGTTGCTTATGTGTTGTGCTGCTTAACTAACTACTCTACGCTGCTTCAGAAGATTTCTACACTACTCTACCCGGTTGCAGAAGATTCCAGTTGTTTGTATACTTTCTTGAGTTTTTCGAAGTTTCTCATGTTGCACATGTGTTGTTCTGTGTTCGACACTACTCTACGCGGTTGCAGAAGATTCGAGTTGTTTGTATACTTTCTTGAGTTTTTCGAAGTTTCTCATGTTGCACATGTGTTGTGCTGCTTAACTATCTACTCTACGCTGCTTCACAAGATTTCCAGTTAATTGTATACTTTTTTGAGTTTCTCGAAGTTTCTCCTAGTGCAGATAGGTTGGGCTGGGAGCTAAACTAACTCTACACTTTTTCAGAGGTTTTCGAGTTATTTCATTACTTTTTTGAGTTTTTCGATGTTTCTCGTGTTGCAGATTTTCGAGCTATTTCATAACTTCTTTGAGTTTTTCGAAGTTTCTAATGTTGTGTACGTGTTGTCCTGCTCAACTACACTACTCTACGCTGCGTCAGAAGATTTCGAGTTATTTTTATACTTTTTTGAGTTTTTCGAAGTTTCTCATGTTGCGAATGTGATATGCTGCTTAGCTGCACTACTCTACGCTGCTGCAGAAGATTTCGAGTTATATTTATACGTTTTTGAATTTTTCGAAGTTTCTCATGTTGCGCACGTGTTGTGCTGTGTTCTACACTATTCTACACTGTTGCAGAAGATTTCGAGTTATTTCATTACTTTTTTGAGTTTTTCGAAGTTTGTCATGTTACTTATGTGTTGTGCTGCATAACTAACTACTCTACGCTGCTTCAGAAGATTTGTACACTACTCTACGCGGTTGCAGAAGATTCGAGTTGTTTGTATACTTTCGAGTTTTTCGAAGTTTCTCATGTTGCACATGTGTTGTGCTGCTTAGCTATCGACTCTACGCTGCTTCACAAGATATCCAGTTAATTGTATACTTTTTTGAGTTTCTCGAAGTTTCTCCTAGTGCATATAGGTTGTGCTGGGATCTAAACTAACTCTACACTGTTTCAGAAGTTTTCGAGTTATTTCATTACTTTTTTGAGTTTTTCGATGTTTCTCATGTTGCGTATGTGTTGTGCTGCTTAGCTACACTACTCTACGCTGCTTCAGAAGATTTCGAGTTATTTGTATACTTTTTTGAGCTTTTCGAAGTTTCTCATATTGCACATGTGATATGCTGCTTAGCTACACTACTCTGTGCTGCTGCAGAAGATTTCGAGTTATTGTTATACTTTTTTGAATTTTTCGAAGTTTCTCATGTTGCCCATGTGTTGTGCTGTGTTCTAAACTATTCTACACTTTTGCAGAAGATTTCGAGTTATTTCATTACTTTTTTGAGCGTTTCGAAGTTTCTCATGTTGCTTATGTGTTGTGCTGCTTAATCAACTACTCTACGCTGCTTCAGAAGATTTCGAGTTATTTCATTAGTTTTTTGAGTGTTCCGAAGTTTCTCATGTTGTGTACATGTTGTGCTGGGTTCTACATTACTCTACGCTGTTTCAGAGATTTTCGAGTTATTTCATTACTTTTTTCAGTTTTGCGAAGTTTCTCATGTTGCATATGTGTTGTGCTGTGCTCTACACTACTCTATGCTGCTTCAGAAGATTTCGAGTTATTTTATACTTTCTTGAGTTTTTCGAAGTTTCTCCTGGTGCATATGGGTTGTGCTGGGATCTAAACTAACTCTACACTGTTTCAGAAGTTTTCGAGTTATTTCATTACTTTTTTGAGCTTTTCGAAGTTACTCATGTTGCTTATGTGTTGTGCTGCTTAATCAACTACTCTACGCTGCTTCAGAAGATTTCGAGTTATTTCATTAGTTTTTTGAGTTTTCCGAAGTTTCTCATGTTGTGTACATGTTGTGCTGGGTTCTACATTACTCTACGCTGTTTCAGAGATTTTCGAGTTATTTCATTACTTTTTTCAGTTTTGCGAAGTTTCTCATGTTGCATATGAGTTGTGCTGTGCTCTACACTACTCTATGCTGCTTCAGAAGATTTCGAGTTATTTGTATACTTTCTTGAGTTTTTCGAAGTTTCTCCTGGTGCATATGGGTTGTGCTGGGTTCTAAACTAACTCTACACTGCTTCAGAGGTTTTCGAGTTATTTCATTACTTTTTTGAGTTTTTCGAAGTTTCTCATGTTGCACATGTGTTGTTCTGTGTTCTGCACTACTCTACGCGGTTGCAGAAGATTTCGAGTTATTTGTATACTTCTTTGAGTTTTTCGAAGTTTCTCATGTTGCATTCAGGTTGAGCTGCTTAGCTACACTAGTCTACGCTGCTTCAGAAGATTTCGTGTTATTTGTATACTTTTTTGAGCTTTTCGAAGTTTCTCATATTGCACATGTGATATGCTGCTTAGCTGCACTACTCTACGCTGCTGCAGAAGATTTCGAGTTATATTTATACTTTTTTGAATTTTTCGAAGTTTCTCATGTTGCCCATGTGTTGTGCTGTGTTCTACACTATTCTACACTGTTGCAGAAGATTTCGACTTATTTCATTACTTTTTTTAGTTTTTCGAAGTTTCTCATGTTGCTTATGTGTTGTGCTGCTTAACTAACTACTCTACGCTGCTTCAGAAGATTTGTACACTACTCTACGCGGTTGCAGAAGATTCGAGTTGTTTGTATACTTTCTTGAGTTTTTCGAAGTTTCTCATGTTGCACATGTGTTGTTCTGTGTTCTACACTACTCCACGCGGTTGCAGAAGATTCGAGTTGTTTGTATACTTTCTTGAGTTTTTCGAAGTTTCTCATGTTGCACATGTGTTGTGCTGCTTAACTATCTACTCTACGCTGCTTCACAAGATTTGCAGTTAATTGTATACTTTTTTGAGTTTCTCGAAGTTTCTCCTAGTGCATATAGGTTGTGCTGGGATCTAAACTAACTCTACACTGTTTCAGAGGTTTTCGAGTTATTTCATTACTTTTTTGAGTTTTTCGATGTTTCTCATGTTGCGTATGTGTTGTGCTGCTTAGCTACACTACTCTACGCTGCTGCAGAAGATTTCGAGTTATTTTTATACATTTTTGAATTTTTCGGTTTCTCATGTTGCACATGTGTTGTGCTGTGTTCTACACTATTCTACACTGTTGCAGAAGATTTCGAGTTATGTCATTACTTTTTTGAGTTTTTCGAAGTTTCTCATGTTGCACATGTGTTGTGCTGCTTAACTATCTACTCTACGCTGCTTCAGAAGATTTCCAGTTATTTCATCATGTTTTTGAGTTTTCCGAAGTTTCTCATGTTGCTTATGTGTTGTGCTGCTTAACCTACTACTCTACGCTGCTTCAGAAGATTTCGAGTTATTTCATTAGTTTTTTGAGTTTTCCGAAGTTACTTCTGGTGCCTATGGGTGGTGCTGGGTTGTCAACTACTCTGCGCTGCTTCAGAAGATTTCGAGTTATTTCATCACTTTTTTGATTTGTTCGATGTTTCTCATGTTGCGTATGTGTTATGCTGTGTTCTACACTACTCTACGCTGCTTCACAAGATTTCCAGTTAATTGTATACTTTTTTGAGTTTTTCGATGTTTCTCATGTTGCGTATGTGTTGTGCTGGGTTCTACATTACTCTACGCTGTTTCAGAGATTTTCGAGTTATTTCATTACTGTTTTGATTTTTTCGAAGTTTCTCATGTTGCGTCTGTGCTTAGCTACTCTACGCTGCTGCAGAAGATTTCGAGTTATTTTTTTACCTTTTTGAATTGTTCCATGTTTCTCAAGTTGCGTATGTGTTGTGCCGGGTTCTACATTACTCTACGCTGTTTCAGAGATTTTCGAGTTATTTCATAACTTTTTTGAGTTTTTCGAAGTTTCTCATGTTGTGTACGTGTTGTGCTGGGTTCTACACTACTCCACGCTGCTGCAGAAGATTTCGAGTTATTTGTATACTTTCTTGAGTTTTTCGAAGTTTCTCCTGGTGCATATGGGTTGTGCTGGGTTCTAAACTAACTCTACACTGCTTCAGAGGTTTTCGAATTATTTCATTACTTTTTTGAGTTTTTCGAAGTTTCTCATGTTGTGTACGTGTTGTGCTGGGTTCTACATTACTCTACGCTGCTGCAGAAGATTTCGAGTTATGTTTATACTTTTTTGAGTTTTTCGAAGTTTCTCATGTTGCACATGTGTTGTGCTGTGCTCTACACTACTCTATGCTGCTTCAGAAGATTTCGAGTTATTTGTATATTCTTGAGTTTTTCGAAGTTTCTCCTGGTGCATATGGGTTGTGCTGGGTTCTAAACTAACTCTACACTGCTTCAGAGGTTTTCGAGTTATTTCATTACTTTTTTGAGTTTTTCGAAGTTTCTCATGTTGCACATGTGTTGTTCTGTGTTCTGCACTGCTCTACGCGGTTGCTGAAGATTTCGAGTTATTTGTATACTTTTTTGAGTTTTTCGAAGTTTCTCATGTTGCATTTAGGTTGTGCTGCTTAGCTACACTACTCTGCGCTGCTGCAGAAGATTTCGAGTTATATTTATACTTTTTTGAATTTTTCGAAGTTTCTCATGTTGCCCATGTGTTGTGCTGTGTTCTACACTATTCTACACTGTTGCAGAAGATTTCGAGTTATTTCATTACTTTTTTGAGTTTTTCGAAGTTTCTCATGTTGCTTATGTGTTGTGCTGCTTAACTTACTACACAATACGCTGCTTCAGAAGATTTCTACACTACTCTACGCGGTTGCTGTAGATTCGAGTTGTTTGTATACTTTCTTGAGTTTTTCGAAGTTTCTCATGTTGCACATGTGTTGTTCTGTGCTCTACACTACTCTACGCGGTTGCAGAAGATTCGAGTTGTTTGTATACTTTCTTGAATTTTTCGAAGTTTCTCATGTTGCACATGTGTTGTGCTGCTTAACTAACTACTCTACGCTGCTTCAGAAGATTTCGAGTTATTTCATTAGTTTTTTGAGTTTTCCGAAGTTACTTCTGGTGCCTATGGGTGGTGCTGGGTTGTCAAATACTCTACGCTGTTTCAGAAGATTTCGAGTTATAGCATTACTTTTTTGAGTTTTTCAAAGTTTCTCATGTTTTGTATGTGTTGTGCTGGGTTCTGAACTAACTCTACGCTGGTTCAGAGGTTTTCGAGTTATGTTTTAAAAATTTTAAGTTTTTCGAAGCTTTTCATGTTGTGAACGTGTTGTACTGCTTAGCTACACTACTCTACGCTGCATCGGAAGATTTCCAGTTATTTGTATACTTTTTTGAGTTTTTCGAAGTTTCTCCTGGTGCATATGGGTTGTGCTGGGTTCAAAACTACTCTACGCTATTGCAGAAGATTTCCAGTCATTTGTATAATTTTTTTGTTTTTCGAAGTTTCTCCTGGTGCATATGGGTGGTGCTGGATTGTCAACTACTCTACGCTGTTTCAGAAGATTTCGAGTTATATCATTACGTTCTTGAGTTTTTCGAAGTTTCTCATGTTGGGTTTGTGTTGTGCTGCATAACTACACTACTCTACGCTGCATTAGAAGATTTCGACTTATATCATGACTTTTTTGTGTTTTTCGAAGTTTCTCCTTCTGCATATGGGTTGTACTGCGTTCTAAACTAACTCCACACTGCTTCAGAGGTTTTCGAGTTATTTCATTACTTTTTTGAGTTTTTCGAAGTTTCTCATGTTGCGTATGTGTTTTGCCGAGTTCTACATGACTGTATGGTGTTTCAGAGATTGTTGAGTTATTTCATTACTGTTTTCACTTTTTCTAAGTTTCGCATGTTGCATATGTGTTGTGCTACTTAGCTACACTACTCTACGCTGCTTCAGAAGATTTCCAGTTATTTGTATACATTTTTGAGTTTTTCGAAGTTTCTCATGTTGCACATGTGTTGTTCTGTGTTCTACACTACTCTACGCGGTGGCAGAAGATTCGAGTTGTTTGTATACTTTCTTGAGTTTTTCGAAGTTTCTCATGTTGCACATGTGTTGTGCTGCTTAACTATCTACTCTACGCTGCTTCACAAGATTTCCAGTTAATTGTATACTTTTTTGAGTTTCACGAAGTTTCTCCTAGTGCATATAGGTTGTGCTGGGATCTAAACTAACTCTACACTGTTTCAGAGGTTTTCGAGTTATTTCATTACTTTTTTGAGTTTGTCGATGTTTCTCATGTTGCGTATGTGTTGTGCTGCTTAGCGACACTACTCTACGCTGCTGCAGAAGATTTCGAGTGATTTTTATATTTTTTTGAATTTTTCGAAGTTTCTCATGTTGCACATGTGTTCTGCTGTGTTCTACACTATTCTACACTGTTGCAGAACATTTCGAGTTATGTCATTACTTTTTTGAGTTTTTCGAAGTTTCTCATGTTGCACATTTGTTGTGCTGCTTAACTATCTACTCTACGCTGCTTCAGAAGATTTCGAGTTATTTCATCATGTTTTTGAGTTTTCCGAAGTTTCTCATGTTGCTTATGTGTTGTGCTGCTTATCCTACTACTCTACGCTGCTTCAGAAGATTTCGAGTTATTTCATTAGTTTTTTGAGTTTTCCGAAGTTACTTCTGGTGCCTATGGGTGGTGCTGGGTTGTCAACTACTCTGCGCTGCTTCAGAAGATTTCGAGTTATTTCATCACTTTTTTGATTTTATCGATGTTTCTCATGTTTCGTATGTGTTATGCTGTGTTCTACACTTCTCTACGCTGCTTCACAAGATTTCCAGTTAATTGTATACTTTTTTGAGTTTTTCGATGTTTCTCATGTTGCGTATGTGTTGTACTGGGTTCTACATTACTCTACGCTGTTTCAGAGATTTTCGAGTTATTTCATTACTGTTTTGATTTTTTCGAAGTTTCTCACGTTGCGTCTTTGCTTAACTACACTATGCTGCTGCAGAAGATTTCGAATTATTTTTTACTTTTTTCAGCTTTTCGAAGTTTCTCATATTGCACATGTGATATGCTGCTTCGCTACACTACTCTACGCTGCTGCAGAAGATTTCGAGTTATTTTTTTACTTTTTTGAATTGTTCGATGTTTCTCAAGTTGCGTATGTGTTGTGCCGGGTTCTACATTACTCTACGCTGTTTCAGAGATTTTCGAGTTATTTCATAACTTTTTTGAATTTTTCGAAGTTTCTCATGTTGTGTACGTGTTGTGCTGGGTTCTACATTACTCTACGCTGTTTCAGAGATTTTCGAGTTATTTCATTACTTTTTTCAGTTTTGCGAAGTTTCTCATGTTGTATATGTAGAGTAGCTACACTACTCTACGCTGCTGCAGAAGATTTCGAGTTATGTTTATACTTTTTTGAGTTTTTCGAAGTTTCTCATGTTGCACATGTGTTGTGCTGTGCTCTACACTACTCTATACTGCTTCAGAAGATTTCGAGTTATTTGTATACTTTCTTGAGTTTTTCGAAGTTTCTCCTGGTGCGTATGGGTTGTGCTGGGTTCTAAACTAACTCTACACTGCTTCAGAGGTTTTCGAGTTATTTCATTACTTTTTTGAGTTTTACGAAGTTTCTCATGTTGCCCATGTGTTGTTCTGTGTTCTGCACTACTCTACGCGGTTGCAGAAGATTTCGAGTTATTTGTATACTTTTTTGAGTTTTTCGAAGTTTCTCATGTTGCATTTAGGTTGTGCTGCTTAGCTACACTACTCTACGCTGCCTCAGAAGATTTCGTGTTATTTGTATACTTTTTTGAGCTTTTCGAAGTTTCTCATATTGCACATGTGATATGCTGCTTAGCTGCACTACTCTACGCTGCTGCAGCAGATTTCGAGTTATATTTATACTTTTTTGAATTTTCGAAGTTTCTCATGTTGCCGATGTGTTGTGCTGTGTTCTACACTATTCTACACTGTTGCAGAAGATTTCGAGTTATTTCATTACTTTTTTGAGTTTTTCGAAGTTTCTCATGTTGCTTATGTGTTGTGCTGCTTAACTAACTACTCTACGCTGCTTCAGAAGATTTGTACACTACTCTACGCGGTTGCAGAAGATTCGAGTTGTTTGTATACTTTCTTGAGTTTTTCGAAGTTTCTCATGATGCACATGTGTTGTTCTGTATTCTACACTACTCTACGCGGTTGCAGAAGATTCGAGTTGTTTGTATACTTTCTTGAGTTTTTCGAAGTTTCTCATGTTGCACATGTGTTGTGCTGCTTAACTATCTACTCTACGCTGCTTCACAAGATTTCCAGTTAATTGTATACTTTTTTGAGTTTCTCGAAGTTTCTCCTAGTGCATATAGGTTGTGCTGGGATCTAAACTAACTCTACACTGTTTCAGAGGTTTTCATTACTTTTTTGAGTTTATCGAAGTTTCTCATGTTGCACATGTGTTGTGCTGCTTAACTATCTACTCTACGCTGCTTCAGAAGATTTCGAGTTATTTCATCATGGTTTTGAGTTTTCCGAAGTTTCTCATGTTGCTTATGTGTTGTGCTGCTTAACCTACTACTCTACGCTGCTTCAGAAGATTTCGAGTTATTTCATTAGTTTTTTGAGTTTTCCGAAGTTACTTCTGGTGCCTATGGGTGGTGCTGGGTTGTCAACTACTCTGCGCTGCTTCAGAAGAGTTCGAGTTATTTCATCACTTTTTTGATTTTTTCGATGTTTCTCATGTTGCGTATGTGTTATGCTGTGTTCTGCACTACTCTACGCTGCTTCACAAGATTTCCAGTTAATTGTATACTTTTTTGAGTTTTTCGATGTTTCTCATGTTGCGTATGTGTTGTACTGGGTTCTACATTACTCTACGCTGTTTCAGAGATTTTCGAGTTATTTCATTACTGTTTTGATTTTTTCGAAGTTTCTCATGTTGCGTCTGTGCTTAACTACACTACGCTGCTGCAGAAGATTTCGAATTATTTTTTACTTTTTTCAGCTTTTCGAAGTTTCTCATATTGCACATGTGATATGCTGCTTCGCTACACTACTCTACGCTGCTGCAGAAGATTTCGAGTTATTTTTTTACTTTTTTGAATTGTTCGATGTTTCTCAAGTTGCGTATGTGTTGTGCCGGGTTCTACATTACTCTACGCTGTTTCAGAGATTTTCGAGTTATTTCATAACTTTTTTGAGTTTTTCGAAGTTTCTCATGTTGTGTACGTGTTGTGCTGGGTTCTACATTACTCTACGCTGTTTCAGAGATTTTCGAGTTATTTCATTACTTTTTTCAGTTTTGCGAAGTTTCTCATGTTGTATATGTAGAGTAGCTACACTACTCTACGCTGATGCAGAAGATTTCGAGTTATGTTTATACTTTTTTGAGTTTTTCGAAGTTTCTCTTGTTGCACATGTGTTGTGCTGTGCTCTACACTACTCTATACTGCTTCAGAAGATTTCGAGTTATTTGTATACTTTCTTGAGTTTTTCGAAGTTTCTCCTGGTGCGTATGGGTTGTGCTGGGTTCTAAACTAACTCTACACTGCTTCAGAGGTTTTCGAGTTATTTCATTACTTTTTTGAGTTTTACGAAGTTTCTCATGTTGCCCATGTGTTGTTCTGTGTTCTGCACTACTCTACGCGGTTGCAGAAGATTTCGAGTTATTTGTATACTTTTTTGAGTTTTTCGAAGTTTCTCATGTTGCATTTAGGTTGTGCTGCTTAGCTACACTACTCTACGCTGCCTCAGAAGATTTCGTGTTATTTGTATACTTTTTTGAGCTTTTCGAAGTTTCTCATATTGCACATGTGATATGCTGCTTAGCTGCACTACTCTACGCTGCTGCAGCAGATTTCGAGTTATATTTATACTTTTTTGAATTTTCGAAGTTTCTCATGTTGCCGATGTGTTGTGCTGTGTTCTACACTATTCTACACTGTTGCAGAAGATTTCAAGTTATTTCATTACTTTTTTGAGTTTTTCGAAGTTTCTCATGTTGCTTATGTGTTGTGCTGCTTAACTAACTACTCTACGCTGCTTCAGAAGATTTGTACACTACTCTACGCGGTTGCAGAAGATTCGAGTTGTTTGTATACTTTCTTGAGTTTTTCGAAGTTTCTCATGATGCGCATGTGTTGTTCTGTATTCTACACTACTCTACGCGGTTGCAGAAGATTCGAGTTGTTTGTATACTTTCTTGAGTTTTTCGAAGTTTCTCATGTTGCACATGTGTTGTGCTGCTTAACTATCTACTCTACGCTGCTTCACAAGATTTCCAGTTAATTGTATACTTTTTTGAGTTTCTCGAAGTTTCTCCTCGTGCATATAGGTTGTGCTGGGATCTAAACTAACTCTACACTGTTTCAGAGGTTTTCATTACTTTTTTGAGTTTTTCGATGTTTCTCATGTTGCGTATGTGTTGTGCTGTGTTCTACACTATTCTACACTGTTGCAGAACATTTCGAGTAATGTCTTTACTTTTTTGAGTTTATCGAAGTTTCTCATGTTGCACATGTGTTGTGCTGCTTAACTATCTACTCTACGCTGCTTCAGAAGATTTCGAGTTATTTCATCATGGTTTTGAGTTTTCCGAAGTTTCTCATGTTGCTTATGTGTTGTGCTGCTTAACCTACTACTCTACGCTGCTTCAGAAGATTTCGAGTTATTTCATTAGTTTTTTGAGTTTTCCGAAGTTACTTCTGGTGCCTATGGGTGGTGCTGGGTTGTCAACTACTCTGCGCTGCTTCAGAAGAGTTCGAGTTATTTCATCACTTTTTTGATTTTTTCGATGTTTCTCATGTTGCGTATGTGTTATGCTGTGTTCTGCACTACTCTACGCTGCTTCACAAGATTTCCAGTTAATTGTATACTTTTTTGAGTTTTTCGATGTTTCTCATGTTGCGTATGTGTTGTACTGGGTTCTACATTACTCTACGCTGTTTCAGAGATTTTCGAGTTATTTCATTACTGTTTTGATTTTTTCGAAGTTTCTCATGTTGCGTCTGTGCTTAACTACACTACGCTGCTGCAGAAGATTTCGAATTATTTTTTACTTTTTTCAGCTTTTCGAAGTTTCTCATATTGCACACGTGATATACTGCTTCGCTACACTACTCTACGCTGCTGCAGAAGATTTCGAGTTATTTTTTTACTTTTTTGAATTGTTCGATGTTTCTCA
Organism: Pristiophorus japonicus; assembly: GCF_044704955.1. Lineage (NCBI taxonomy): Eukaryota > Metazoa > Chordata > Chondrichthyes > Pristiophoridae > Pristiophorus > Pristiophorus japonicus. The sequence continues at coordinate 37,170 of NW_027254431.1, forward strand.
TGTTGCACATGTGTTGTGCTGTGCTCTACACTACTCTATGCTGCTTCAGAAGATTTCGAGTTAATTGTATACTTTCTTGAGTTTTTCGAAGTTTCTCCTGGTGCGTATGGGTTGTGCTGGGTTCTAAACTAACTCTACACTGCTTCAGAGGTTTTCGAGTTATTTCATTACTTTTTTGAGTTTTACGAAGTTTCTCATGTTGCACATGTGTTGTTCTGTGTTCAGCACTACTCTACGCGGTTGCAGAAGATTTCGAGTTATTTGTATACTTTTTTGAGTTTTTCGAAGTTTCTCATGTTGCACATGTGTTGTGCTGCTTAACTATCTACTCTACGCTGCTTCAGAAGATTTCGAGTTATTTCATCATGTTTTTGAGTTTTCCGAAGTTTCTCATGTTGCTTATGTGTTGTGCTGCTTAACCTACTACTCTACGCTGCTTCAGAAGATTTCGAGTTCTTTCATTAGTTTTTTGAGTTTTCCGAAGTTACTTCTGGTGCCTATGGGTGGTGCTGGGTTGTCAACTACTCTGCGCTGCTTCAGAAGATTTCGAGTTATTTCATCACTTTTTTGATTTTATCGATGTTTCTCATGTTTCGTATGTGTTATGCTGTGTTCTACACTACTCTACGCTGCTTCACAAGATTTCCAGTTAATTGTATACTTTTTTGAGTTTTTCGATGTTTCTCATGTTGCGTATGTGTTGTGCTGGGTTCTACATTACTCTACGCTGTTTCAGAGATTTTCGAGTTATTTCATAACTTTTTTGAGTTTTTCGAAGTTTCTCATGTTGCGTCTGTGCTTAGCTACACTACGCTGCTGCAGAAGATTTCGAATTATTTTTTACTTTTTTCAGCTTTTCGAAGTTTCTCATATTGCACATGTGATATGCTGCTTAGCTACACTACTCTACGCTGCTGCAGAAGATTTCGAGTTATTTTTTTACTTTTTTGAATTGTTCGATGTTTCTCAAGTTGCGTATGTGTTGTGCCGGATTCTACATTACTCTACGCTGTTTCAGAGATTTTCGAGTTATTTCATAACTTTTTTGAGTTTTTCGAAGTTTCTCATGTTGTGTACGTGTTGTGCTGGGTTCTACACTACTCTACGCTGCTGCAGAAGATTTCGAGTTATGTTTATACTTTTTTGAGTTTTTCGAAGTTTCTCATGTTGCACATGTGTTGTGCTGTGCGCTACACTACTCTATGCTGCTTCAGAAGATTTCGAGTTATTTGTATACTTTCTTGAGTTTTTCGAAGTTTCTCCTGGTGCATATGGGTTGTGCTGGGTTCTAAACTAACTCTACACTGCTTCAGAGGTTTTCGAGTTATTTCATTACTTTTTTGAGTTTTTCGAAGTTTCTCATGTTGCACATGTGTTGTTCTGTGTTCTGCACTATTCTACGCGGTTGCAGAAAATTTCGAGTTATTTGTATACTTTTTTGAGTTTTTCGAAGTTTCTCATGTTGCATTTAGGTTGAGCTGCTTAGCTACACTAGTCTACGCTGCTTCAGAAGATTTCGTGTTATTTGTATACTTTTTTGAGCTTTTCGAAGTTTCTCATATTGCACATGTGATATGCTGCTTAGCTGCACTACTGTACGCTGCTGCAGAAGATTTCGAGTTATATTTATACTTTTTTGAACTTTTCGAAGTTTCTCATGTTGCCGATGTGTTGTGCTGTGTTCTACACTATTCTACACTGTTGCAGAAGATTTCGAGTTATTTCATTACTTTTTTGAGTTTTTCGAAGTTTCTCATGTTGCTTACGTGTTGTGCTGCTTAACTAACTACTCAACGCTGCTTCAGAAGATTTGTACACTACTCTACGCGGTTGCAGAAGATTCGAGTTGTTTGTATACTTTCTTGAGTTTTTCGAAGTTTCTCATGTTGCACATGTGTTGTGCTGCTTAACTATCTACTCTACGCTGCTTCAGAAGATTTCGAGTTATTTCATCATGTTTTTGAGTTTTCCGAAGTTTCTCATGTTGCTTATGTGTTGTGCTGCTTAACCTGCTACTCTACGCTGCTTCAGAAGATTTCGTGTTGTTTCATTAGTTTTTTGAGTTTTCCGAAGTTACTTCCGGTGCCTATGGGTGGTGCTGCGTTGTCAACTACTCTGCACTGCTTCAAAAGATTTCGAGTTATTTCATCACTTTTTTGATTTTTTCGATGTTTCTCATGTTGCGTATGTGTTATGCTGTGTTCTGCACTACTCTACGCTGCTTCACAAGATTTCCAGTTAATTGTATACTTTTTTGAGTTTTTCGATGTTTCTCATGTTGCGTATGTGTTGTACTGGGTTCTACATTACTCTACGCTGTTTCAGAGATTTTCGAGTTATTTCATTACTGTTTTGATTTTTTCGAAGTTTCTCATGTTGCGTCTGTGCTTAACTACACTACGCTGCTGCAGAAGATTTCGAATTATTTTTTACTTTTTTCAGCTTTTCGAAGTTTCTCATATTGCACATGTGATATGCTGCTTCGCTACACTACTCTACGCTGCTGCAGAAGATTTCGAGTTATTTTTTTACTTTTTTGAATTGTTCGATGTTTCACAAGTTGCGTATGTGTTGTGCCGGGTTCTACATTACTCTACGCTGTTTCAGAGATTTTCGAGTTATTTCATAACTTTTTTGAGTTTTTCGAAGTTTCTCATGTTGTGTACGTGTTGTGCTGGGTTCTACATTACTCTACGCTGTTTCAGAGATTTTCGAGTTATTTCATTACTTTTTTCAGTTTTGCGAAGTTTCTCATGTTGTATATGTAGAGTAGCTACACTACTCTACGCTGCTGCAGAAGATTTCGAGTTATGTTTATACTTTTTTGAGTTTTTCGAAGTTTCTCATGTTGCACATGTGTTGTGCTGTGCTCTACACTACTCTATACTGCTTCAGAAGATTTCGAGTTATTTGTATACTTTCTTGAGTTTTTCGAAGTTTCTCCTGGTGCGTATGGGTTGTGCTGGGTTCTAAACTAACTCTACACTGCTTCAGAGGTTTTCGAGTTATTTCATTACTTTTTTGAGTTTTACGAAGTTTCTCATGTTGCCCATGTGTTGTTCTGTGTTCTGCACTACTCTACGCGGTTGCAGAAGATTTCGAGTTATTTATATACTTTTTTGAGTTTTTCGAAGTTTCTCATGTTGCATTTAGGTTGTGCTGCTTAGCTACACTACTCTACGCTGCCTCAGAAGATTTCGTGTTATTTGTATACTTTTTTGAGCTTTTCGAAGTTTCTCATATTGCACATGTGATATGCTGCTTAGCTGCACTACTGTACGCTGCTGCAGAAGATTTCGAGTTATATTTATACTTTTTTGAATTGTTCGAAGTTTCTCATGTTGCCGATGTGTTGTGCTCTGTTCTACACTATTCTACACTGTTGCAGAAGATTTCGAGTTATTTCATTACTTTTTTGAGTTTTTCGAAGTTTCTCATGTTGCTTATGTGTTGTGCTGCTTAACCTACTACTCTACGCTGCTTCAGAAGATTTCGAGTTCTTTCATTAGTTTTTTGAGTTTTCCGAAGTTACTTCTGGTGCCTATGGGTGCTGCTGGGTTGTCAACTACTCTGCGCTGCTTCAGAAGATTTCGAGTTATTTCATCACTTTTTTGATTTTATCGATGTTTCTCATGTTTCGTATGTGTTATGCTGTGTTCTACACTACTCTACGCTGCTTCACAAGATTTCCAGTTAATTGTATACTTTTTTGAGTTTTTCGATGTTTCTCATGTTGCGTATGTGTTGTGCTGGGTTCTACATTACTGTACGCTGTTTCAGAGATTTTCGAGTTATTTCATAACTTTTTTGAGTTTTTCGAAGTTTCTCATGTTGCGTCTGTGCTTAGCTACACTACGCTGCTGCAGAAGATTTCGAATTATTTTTTACTTTTTTCAGCTTTTCGAAGTTTCTCATATTGCACATGTGATATGCTGCTTAGCTACACTACTCTACGCTGCTGCAGAAGATTTCGAGTTATTTTTTTACTTTTTTGAATTGTTCGATGTTTCTCAAGTTGCGTATGTGTTGTGCCGGATTCTACATTACTCTACGCTGTTTCAGAGATTTTCGAGTTATTTCATAACTTTTTTGAGTTTTTCGAAGTTTCTCATGTTGTGTACGTGTTGTGCTGGGTTCTACACTACTCTACGCTGCTGCAGAAGATTTCGAGTTATGTTTATACTTTTTTGAGTTTTTCGAAGTTTCTCATGTTGCACATGTGTTGTGCTGTGCTCTACACTACTCTATGCTGCTTCAGAAGATTTCGAGTTATTTGTATACTTTCTTGAGTTTTTCGAAGTTTCTCCTGGTGCATATGGGTTGTGCTGGGTTCTAAACTAACTCTACACTGCTTCAGAGGTTTTCGAGTTATTTCATTACTTTTTTGAGTTTTTCGAAGTTTCTCATGTTGCACATGTGTTGTTCTGTGTTCTGCACTATTCTACGCGGTTGCAGAAGATTTCGAGTTATTTGTATACTTTTTTGAGTTTTTCGAAGTTTCTCATGTTGCATTTAGGTTGAGCTGCTTAGCTACACTAGTCTACGCTGCTTCAGAAGATTTCGTGTTATTTGTATACTTTTTTGAGCTATTCGAAGTTTCTCATATTGCACATGTGATATGCTGCTTAGCTGCACTACTGTACGCTGCTGCAGAAGATTTCGAGTTATATTTATACTTTTTTGAACTTTTCGAAGTTTCTCATGTTGCAGATGTGTTGTGCTGTGTTCTACACTATTCTACACTGTTGCAGAAGATTTCGAGTTATTTCATTACTTTTTTGAGTTTTTCGAAGTTTCTCATGTTGCTTATGTGTTGTGCTGCTTAACTAACTACTCAACGCTGCTTCAGAAGATTTGTACACTACTCTACGCGGTTGCAGAAGATTCGAGTTGTTTGTATACTTTCTTGAGTTTTTCGAAGTTTCGCATGTTGCACATGTGTTGTGCTGCTTAACTATCTACTCTACGCTGCTTCAGAAGATTTCGAGTTATTTCATCATGTTTTTGAGTTTTCCGAAGTTTCTCATGTTGCTTATGTGTTGTGCTGCTTAACCTGCTACTCTACGCTGCTTCAGAAGATTTCGTGTTGTTTCATTAGTTTTTTGAGTTTTCCGAAGTTACTTCTGGTGCCTATGGGTGGGTGCTGCGTTGTCAACTACTCTGCGCTGCTTCAAAAGATTTCGAGTTATTTCATCACTTTTTTGATTTTTTCGATGTTTCTCATGTTGCGTATGTGTTATGCTGTGTTCTGCACTACTCTACGCTGCTTCACAAGATTTCCAGTTAATTGTATACTTTTTTGAGTTTTTCGATGTTTCTCATGTTGCGTATGTGTTGTGCCGGGTTCTACATTACTCTACGCTGTTTCAGAGATTTTCGAGTTATTTCATAACTTTTTTGAGTTTTTCGAAGTTTCTCATGTTGTGTACGTGTTGTGCTGGGTTCTACATTACTCTACGCTGTTTCAGAGATTTTCGAGTTATTTCATTACTTTTTTCAGTTTTGCGAAGTTTCTCATGTTGTATATGTAGAGTAGCTACACTACTCTACGCTGCTGCAGAAGATTTCGAGTTATGTTTATACTTTTTTGAGTTTTTCGAAGTTTCTCATGTTGCACATGTGTTGTGCTGTGCTCTACACTACTCTATACTGCTTCAGAAGATTTCGAGTTATTTGTATACTTTCTTGAGTTTTTCGAAGTTTCTCCTGGTGCGTATGGGTTGTGCTGGGTTCTAAACTAACTCTACACTGCTTCAGAGGTTTTCGAGTTATTTCATTACTTTTTTGAGTTTTACGAAGTTTCTCATGTTGCCCATGTGTTGTTCTGTGTTCTGCACTACTCTACGCGGTTGCAGAAGATTTCGAGTTATTTATATACTTTTTTGAGTTTTTCGAAGTTTCTCATGTTGCATTTAGGTTGTGCTGCTTAGCTACACTACTCTACGCTGCCTCAGAAGATTTCGTGTTATTTGTATACTTTTTTGAGCTTTTCGAAGTTTCTCATATTGCACATGTGATATGCTGCTTAGCTGCACTACTGTACGCTGCTGCAGAAGATTTCGAGTTATATTTATACTTTTTTGAATTGTTCGAAGTTTCTCATGTTGCCGATGTGTTGTGCTCTGTTCTACACTATTCTACACTGTTGCAGAAGATTTCGAGTTATTTCATTACTTTTTTGAGTTTTTCGAAGTTTCTCATGTTGCTTATGTGTTGTGCTGCTTAACCTACTACTCTACGCTGCTTCAGAAGATTTCGAGTTCTTTCATTAGTTTTTTGAGTTTTCCGAAGTTACTTCTGGTGCCTATGGGTGCTGCTGGGTTGTCAACTACTCTGCGCTGCTTCAGAAGATTTCGAGTTATTTCATCACTTTTTTGATTTTATCGATGTTTCTCATGTTTCGTATGTGTTATGCTGTGTTCTACACTACTCTACGCTGCTTCACAAGATTTCCAGTTAATTGTATACTTTTTTGAGTTTTTCGATGTTTCTCATGTTGCGTATGTGTTGTGCTGGGTTCTACATTACTGTACGCTGTTTCAGAGATTTTCGAGTTATTTCATAACTTTTTTGAGTTTTTCGAAGTTTCTCATGTTGCGTCTGTGCTTAGCTACACTACGCTGCTGCAGAAGATTTCGAATTATTTTTTACTTTTTTCAGCTTTTCGAAGTTTCTCATATTGCACATGTGATATGCTGCTTAGCTACACTACTCTACGCTGCTGCAGAAGATTTCGAGTTATTTTTTTACTTTTTTGAATTGTTCGATGTTTCTCAAGTTGCGTATGTGTTGTGCCGGATTCTACATTACTCTACGCTGTTTCAGAGATTTTCGAGTTATTTCATAACTTTTTTGAGTTTTTCGAAGTTTCTCATGTTGTGTACGTGTTGTGCTGGGTTCTACACTACTCTACGCTGCTGCAGAAGATTTCGAGTTATGTTTATACTTTTTTGAGTTTTTCGAAGTTTCTCATGTTGCACATGTGTTGTGCTGTGCTCTACACTACTCTATGCTGCTTCAGAAGATTTCGAGTTATTTGTATACTTTCTTGAGTTTTTCGAAGTTTCTCCTGGTGCATATGGGTTGTGCTGGGTTCTAAACTAACTCTACACTGCTTCAGAGGTTTTCGAGTTATTTCATTACTTTTTTGAGTTTTTCGAAGTTTCTCATGTTGCACATGTGTTGTTCTGTGTTCTGCACTATTCTACGCGGTTGCAGAAGATTTCGAGTTATTTGTATACTTTTTTGAGTTTTTCGAAGTTTCTCATGTTGCATTTAGGTTGAGCTGCTTAGCTACACTAGTCTACGCTGCTTCAGAAGATTTCGTGTTATTTGTATACTTTTTTGAGCTATTCGAAGTTTCTCATATTGCACATGTGATATGCTGCTTAGCTGCACTACTGTACGCTGCTGCAGAAGATTTCGAGTTATATTTATACTTTTTTGAACTTTTCGAAGTTTCTCATGTTGCAGATGTGTTGTGCTGTGTTCTACACTATTCTACACTGTTGCAGAAGATTTCGAGTTATTTCATTACTTTTTTGAGTTTTTCGAAGTTTCTCATGTTGCTTATGTGTTGTGCTGCTTAACTAACTACTCAACGCTGCTTCAGAAGATTTGTACACTACTCTACGCGGTTGCAGAAGATTCGAGTTGTTTGTATACTTTCTTGAGTTTTTCGAAGTTTCGCATGTTGCACATGTGTTGTGCTGCTTAACTATCTACTCTACGCTGCTTCAGAAGATTTCGAGTTATTTCATCATGTTTTTGAGTTTTCCGAAGTTTCTCATGTTGCTTATGTGTTGTGCTGCTTAACCTGCTACTCTACGCTGCTTCAGAAGATTTCGTGTTGTTTCATTAGTTTTTTGAGTTTTCCGAAGTTACTTCTGGTGCCTATGGGTGGGTGCTGCGTTGTCAACTACTCTGCGCTGCTTCAAAAGATTTCGAGTTATTTCATCACTTTTTTGATTTTTTCGATGTTTCTCATGTTGCGTATGTGTTATGCTGTGTTCTGCACTACTCTACGCTGCTTCACAAGATTTCCAGTTAATTGTATACTTTTTTGAGTTTTTCGATGTTTCTCATGTTGCGTATGTGTTGTGCCGGGTTCTACATTACTCTACGCTGTTTCAGAGATTTTCGAGTTATTTCATAACTTTTTTGAGTTTTTCGAAGTTTCTCATGTTGTGTACGTGTTGTGCTGGGTTCTACATTACTCTACGCTGTTTCAGATATTTTCGAGTTATTTCATTACTTTTTTCAGTTTTGCGAAGTTTCTCATGTTGTATATGTAGAGTAGCTACACTACTCTACGCTGCTGCAGAAGATTTCGAGTTATGTTTATACTTTTTTGAGTTTTTCGAAGTTTCTCATGTTGCACATGTGTTGTGCTGTGCTCTACACTACTCTATACTGCTTCAGAAGATTTCGAGTTATTTGTATACTTTCTTGAGTTTTTCGAAGTTTCTCCTGGTGCGTATGGGTTGTGCTGGGTTCTAAACTAACTCTACACTGCTTCAGAGGTTTTCGAGTTATTTCATTACTTTTTTGAGTTTTACGAAGTTTCTCATGTTGCCCATGTGTTGTTCTGTGTTCTGCACTACTCTACGCGGTTGCAGAAGATTTCGAGTTATTTGTATACTTTTTTGAGTTTTTCGAAGTTTCTCATGTTGCATTTAGGTTGTGCTGCTTAGCTACACTACTCTACGCTGCCTCAGAAGATTTCGTGTTATTTGTATACTTTTTTGAGCTTTTCGAAGTTTCTCATATTGCACATGTGATATGCTGCTTAGCTGCACTACTCTACACTGTTGCAGAAGATTTCAAGTTATTTCATTACTTTTTTGAGTTTTTCGAAGTTTCTCATGTTGCTTATGTGTTGTGCTGCTTAACTAACTACTCTACGCTGCTTCAGAAGATTTGTACACTACTCTACGCGGTTGCAGAAGATTCGAGTTGTTTGTATACTTTCTTGAGTTTTTCGAAGTTTCTCATGATGCACATGTGTTGTTCTGTATTCTACACTACTCTACGCGGTTGCAGAAGATTCGAGTTGTTTGTATACTTTCTTGAGTTTTTCGAAGTTTCTCATGTTGCACATGTGTTGTGCTGCTTAACTATCTACTCTACGCTGCTTCACAAGATTTCCAGTTAATTGTATACTTTTTTGAGTTTCTCGAAGTTTCTCCTAGTGCATATAGGTTGTGCTGGGATCTAAACTAACTCTACACTGTTTCAGAGGTTTTCATTACTTTTTTGAGTTTTTCGATGTTTCTCATGTTGCGTATGTGTTGTGCTGTGTTCTACACTATTCTACACTGTTGCAGAACATTTCGAGTAATGTCTTTACTTTTTTGAGTTTATCGAAGTTTCTCATGTTGCACATGTGTTGTGCTGCTTAACTATCTACTCTACGCTGCTTCAGAAGATTTCGAGTTATTTCATCATGGTTTTGAGTTTTCCGAAGTTTCTCATGTTGCTTATGTGTTGTGCTGCTTAACCTACTACTCTACGCTGCTTCAGAAGATTTCGAGTTATTTCATTAGTTTTTTGAGTTTTCCGAAGTTACTTCTGGTGCCTATGGGTGGTGCTGGGTTGTCAACTACTCTGCGCTGCTTCAGAAGAGTTCGAGTTATTTCATCACTTTTTTGATTTTTTCGATGTTTCTCATGTTGCGTATGTGTTATGCTGTGTTCTGCACTACTCTACGCTGCTTCACAAGATTTCCAGTTAATTGTATACTTTTTTGAGTTTTTCGATGTTTCTCATGTTGCGTATGTGTTGTACTGGGTTCTACATTACTCTACGCTGTTTCAGAGATTTTCGAGTTATTTCATTACTGTTTTGATTTTTTCGAAGTTTCTCATGTTGCGTCTGTGCTTAGCTACACTACGCTGCTGCAGAAGATTTCGAATTATTTTTTACTTTTTTCAGCTTTTCGAAGTTTCTCATATTGCACATGTGATATGCTGCTTAGCTACACTACTCTACGCTGCTGCAGAAGATTTCGAGTTATTTTTTTACTTTTTTGAATTGTTCGATGTTTCTCAAGTTGCGTATGTGTTGTGCCGGATTCTACATTACTCTACGCTGTTTCAGAGATTGTCGAGTTATTTCATAACTTTTTTGAGTTTTTCGAAGTTTCTCATGTTGTGTACGTGTTGTGCTGGGTTCTACACTACTCTACGCTGCTGCAGAAGATTTCGAGTTATGTTTATACTTTTTTGAGTTTTTCGAAGTTTCTCATGTTGCACATGTGTTGTGCTGTGCTCTACACTACTCTATGCTGCTTCAGAAGATTTCGAGTTATTTGTATACTTTCTTGAGTTTTTCGAAGTTTCTCCTGGTGCATATGGGTTGTGCTGGGTTCTAAACTAACTCTACACTGCTTCAGAGGTTTTCGAGTTATTTCATTACTTTTTTGAGTTTTTCGAAGTTTCTCATGTTGCACATGTGTTGTTCTGTGTTCTGCACTATTCTACGCGGTTGCAGAAGATTTCGAGTTATTTGTATACTTTTTTGAGTTTTTCGAAGTTTCTCATGTTGCATTTAGGTTGAGCTGCTTAGCTACACTAGTCTACGCTGCTTCAGAAGATTTCGTGTTATTTGTATACTTTTTTGAGCTATTCGAAGTTTCTCATATTGCACATGTGATATGCTGCTTAGCTGCACTACTGTACGCTGCTGCAGAAGATTTCGAGTTATATTTATACTTTTTTGAACTTTTCGAAGTTTCTCATGTTGCCGATGTGTTGTGCTGTGTTCTACACTATTCTACACTGTTGCAGAAGATTTCGAGTTATTTCATTACTTTTTTGAGTTTTTCGAAGTTTCTCATGTTGCTTATGTGTTGTGCTGCTTAACTAACTACTCAACGCTGCTTCAGAAGATTTGTACACTACTCTACGCGGTTGCAGAAGATTCGAGTTGTTTGTATACTTTCTTGAGTTTTTCGAAGTTTCGCATGTTGCACATGTGTTGTGCTGCTTAACTATCTACTCTACGCTGCTTCAGAAGATTTCGAGTTATTTCATCATGTTTTTGAGTTTTCCGAAGTTTCTCATGTTGCTTATGTGTTGTGCTGCTTAACCTGCTACTCTACGCTGCTTCAGAAGATTTCGTGTTGTTTCATTAGTTTTTTGAGTTTTCCGAAGTTACTTCTGGTGCCTATGGGTGGGTGCTGCGTTGTCAACTACTCTGCGCTGCTTCAAAAGATTTCGAGTTATTTCATCACTTTTTTGATTTTTTCGATGTTTCTCATGTTGCGTATGTGTTATGCTGTGTTCTGCACTACTCTACGCTGCTTCACAAGATTTCCAGTTAATTGTATACTTTTTTGAGTTTTTCGATGTTTCTCATGTTGCGTATGTGTTGTGCCGGGTTCTACATTACTCTACGCTGTTTCAAAGATTTTCGAGTTATTTCATAACTTTTTTGAGTTTTTCGAAGTTTCTCATGTTGTGTACGTGTTGTGCTGGGTTCTACATTACTCTACGCTGTTTCAGATATTTTCGAGTTATTTCATTACTTTTTTCAGTTTTGCGAAGTTTCTCATGTTGTATATGTAGAGTAGCTACACTACTCTACGCTGCTGCAGAAGATTTCGAGTTATGTTTATACTTTTTTGAGTTTTTCGAAGTTTCTCATGTTGCACATGTGTTGTGCTGTGCTCTACACTACTCTATACTGCTTCAGAAGATTTCGAGTTATTTGTATACTTTCTTGAGTTTTTCGAAGTTTCTCCTGGTGCGTATGGGTTGTGCTGGGTTCTAAACTAACTCTACACTGCTTCAGAGGTTTTCGAGTTATTTCATTACTTTTTTGAGTTTTACGAAGTTTCTCATGTTGCCCATGTGTTGTTCTGTGTTCTGCACTACTCTACGCGGTTGCAGAAGATTTCGAGTTATTTATATACTTTTTTGAGTTTTTCGAAGTTTCTCATGTTGCATTTAGGTTGTGCTGCTTAGCTACACTACTCTACGCTGCCTCAGAAGATTTCGTGTTATTTGTATACTTTTTTGAGCTTTTCGAAGTTTCTCATATTGCACATGTGATATGCTGCTTAGCTGCACTACTGTACGCTGCTGCAGAAGATTTCGAGTTATATTTATACTTTTTTGAATTGTTCGAAGTTTCTCATGTTGCCGATGTGTTGTGCTCTGTTCTACACTATTCTACACTGTTGCAGAAGATTTCGAGTTATTTCATTACTTTTTTGAGTTTTTCGAAGTTTCTCATGTTGCTTATGTGTTGTGCTGCTTAACCTACTACTCTACGCTGCTTCAGAAGATTTCGAGTTCTTTCATTAGTTTTTTGAGTTTTCCGAAGTTACTTCTGGTGCCTATGGGTGGTGCTGGGTTGTCAACTACTCTGCGCTGCTTCAGAAGATTTCGAGTTATTTCATCACTTTTTTGATTTTATCGATGTTTCTCATGTTTCGTATGTGTTATGCTGTGTTCTACACTACTCTACGCTGCTTCACAAGATTTCCAGTTAATTGTATACTTTTTTGAGTTTTTCGATGTTTCTCATGTTGCGTATGTGTTGTGCTGGGTTCTACATTACTGTACGCTGTTTCAGAGATTTTCGAGTTATTTCATAACTTTTTTGAGTTTTTCGAAGTTTCTCATGTTGCGTCTGTGCTTAGCTACACTACGCTGCTGCAGAAGATTTCGAATTATTTTTTACTTTTTTCAGCTTTTCGAAGTTTCTCATATTGCACATGTGATATGCTGCTTAGCTACACTACTCTACGCTGCTGCAGAAGATTTCGAGTTATTTTTTTACTTTTTTGAATTGTTCGATGTTTCTCAAGTTGCGTATGTGTTGTGCCGGATTCTACATTACTCTACGCTGTTTCAGAGATTTTCGAGTTATTTCATAACTTTTTTGAGTTTTTCGAAGTTTCTCATGTTGTGTACGTGTTGTGCTGGGTTCTACACTACTGTACGCTGCTGCAGAAGATTTCGAGTTATGTTTATACTTTTTTGAGTTTTTCGAAGTTTCTCATGTTGCACATGTGTTGTGCTGTGCTCTACACTACTCTATGCTGCTTCAGAAGATTTCGAGTTATTTGTATACTTTCTTGAGTTTTTCGAAGTTTCTCCTGGTGCATATGGGTTGTGCTGGGTTCTAAACTAACTCTACACTGCTTCAGAGGTTTTCGAGTTATTTCATTACTTTTTTGAGTTTTTCGAAGTTTCTCATGTTGCACATGTGTTGTTCTGTGTTCTGCACTATTCTACGCGGTTGCAGAAGATTTCGAGTTATTTGTATACTTTTTTGAGTTTTTCGAAGTTTCTCATGTTGCATTTAGGTTGAGCTGCTTAGCTACACTAGTCTACGCTGCTTCAGAAGATTTCGTGTTATTTGTATACTTTTTTGAGCTATTCGAAGTTTCTCATATTGCACATGTGATATGCTGCTTAGCTGCACTACTGTACGCTGCTGCAGAAGATTTCGAGTTATATTTATACTTTTTTGAACTTTTCGAAGTTTCTCATGTTGCCGATGTGTTGTGCTGTGTTCTACACTATTCTACACTGTTGCAGAAGATTTCGAGTTATTTCATTACTTTTTTGAGTTTTTCGAAGTTTCTCATGTTGCTTATGTGTTGTGCTGCTTAACTAACTACTCAACGCTGCTTCAGAAGATTTGTACACTACTCTACGCGGTTGCAGAAGATTCGAGTTGTTTGTATACTTTCTTGAGTTTTTCGAAGTTTCGCATGTTGCACATGTGTTGTGCTGCTTAACTATCTACTCTACGCTGCTTCAGAAGATTTCGAGTTATTTCATCATGTTTTTGAGTTTTCCGAAGTTTCTCATGTTGCTTATGTGTTGTGCTGCTTAACCTGCTACTCTACGCTGCTTCAGAAGATTTCGTGTTGTTTCATTAGTTTTTTGAGTTTTCCGAAGTTACTTCTGGTGCCTATGGGTGGGTGCTGCGTTGTCAACTACTCTGCGCTGCTTCAAAAGATTTCGAGTTATTTCATCACTTTTTTGATTTTTTCGATGTTTCTCATGTTGCGTATGTGTTATGCTGTGTTCTGCACTACTCTACGCTGCTTCACAAGATTTCCAGTTAATTGTATACTTTTTTGAGTTTTTCGATGTTTCTCATGTTGCGTATGTGTTGTGCCGGGTTCTACATTACTCTACGCTGTTTCAGAGATTTTCGAGTTATTTCATAACTTTTTTGAGTTTTTCGAAGTTTCTCATGTTGTGTACGTGTTGTGCTGGGTTCTACATTACTCTACGCTGTTTCAGATATTTTCGAGTTATTTCATTACTTTTTTCAGTTTTGCGAAGTTTCTCATGTTGTATATGTAGAGTAGCTACACTACTCTACGCTGCTGCAGAAGATTTCGAGTTATGTTTATACTTTTTTGAGTTTTTCGAAGTTTCTCATGTTGCACATGTGTTGTGCTGTGCTCTACACTACTCTATACTGCTTCAGAAGATTTCGAGTTATTTGTATACTTTCTTGAGTTTTTCGAAGTTTCTCCTGGTGCGTATGGGTTGTGCTGGGTTCTAAACTAACTCTACACTGCTTCAGAGGTTTTCGAGTTATTTCATTACTTTTTTGAGTTTTACGAAGTTTCTCATGTTGCCCATGTGTTGTTCTGTGTTCTGCACTACTCTACGCGGTTGCAGAAGATTTCGAGTTATTTGTATACTTTTTTGAGTTTTTCGAAGTTTCTCATGTTGCATTTAGGTTGTGCTGCTTAGCTACACTACTCTACGCTGCCTCAGAAGATTTCGTGTTATTTGTATACTTTTTTGAGCTTTTCGAAGTTTCTCATATTGCACATGTGATATGCTGCTTAGCTGCACTACTCTACACTGTTGCAGAAGATTTCAAGTTATTTCATTACTTTTTTGAGTTTTTCGAAGTTTCTCATGTTGCTTATGTGTTGTGCTGCTTAACTAACTACTCTACGCTGCTTCAGAAGATTTGTACACTACTCTACGCGGTTGCAGAAGATTCGAGTTGTTTGTATACTTTCTTGAGTTTTTCGAAGTTTCTCATGATGCACATGTGTTGTTCTGTATTCTACACTACTCTACGCGGTTGCAGAAGATTCGAGTTGTTTGTATACTTTCTTGAGTTTTTCGAAGTTTCTCATGTTGCACATGTGTTGTGCTGCTTAACTATCTACTCTACGCTGCTTCAGAAGATTTCCAGTTAATTGTATACTTTTTTGAGTTTCTCGAAGTTTCTCCTAGTGCATATAGGTTGTGCTGGGATCTAAACTAACTCTACACTGTTTCAGAGGTTTTCATTACTTTTTTGAGTTTTTCGATGTTTCTCATGTTGCGTATGTGTTGTGCTGTGTTCTACACTATTCTACACTGTTGCAGAACATTTCGAGTAATGTCTTTACTTTTTTGAGTTTATCGAAGTTTCTCATGTTGCACATGTGTTGTGCTGCTTAACTATCTACTCTACGCTGCTTCAGAAGATTTCGAGTTATTTCATCATGGTTTTGAGTTTTCCGAAGTTTCTCATGTTGCTTATGTGTTGTGCTGCTTAACCTACTACTCTACGCTGCTTCAGAAGATTTCGAGTTATTTCATTAGTTTTTTGAGTTTTCCGAAGTTACTTCTGGTGCCTATGGGTGGTGCTGGGTTGTCAACTACTCTGCGCTGCTTCAGAAGAGTTCGAGTTATTTCATCACTTTTTTGATTTTTTCGATGTTTCTCATGTTGCGTATGTGTTATGCTGTGTTCTGCACTACTCTACGCTGCTTCACAAGATTTCCAGTTAATTCTATACTTTTTTGAGTTTTTCGATGTTTCTCATGTTGCGTATGTGTTGTACTGGGTTCTACATTACTCTACGCTGTTTCAGAGATTTTCGAGTTATTTCATTACTGTTTTGATTTTTTCGAAGTTTCTCATGTTGCGTCTGTGCTTAACTACACTACGCTGCTGCAGAAGATTTCGAATTATTTTTTACTTTTTTCAGCTTTTCGAAGTTTCTCATATTGCACATGTGATATACTGCTTCGCTACACTACTCTACGCTGCTGCAGAAGATTTCGAGTTATTTTTTTACTTTTTTGAATTGTTCGATGTTTCTCATGTTGCACATGTGTTGTGCTGTGCTCTACACTACTCTATACTGCTTCAGAAGATTTCGAGTTATTTGTATACTTTCTTGAGTTTTTCGAAGTTTCTCCTGGTGCGTATGGGTTGTGCTGGGTTCTAAACTAACTCTACACTGCTTCAGAGGTTTTCGAGTTATTTCATTACTTTTTTGAGTTTTACGAAGTTTCTCATGTTGCACATGTGTTGTTCTGTGTTCAGCACTACTCTACGCGGTTGCAGAAGATTTCGAGTTATTTGTATACTTTTTTGAGTTTTTCGAAGTTTCTCATGTTGCACATGTGTTGTGCTGCTTAACTATCTACTCTACGCTGCTTCAGAAGATTTCGAGTTATTTCATCATGTTTTTGAGTTTTCCGAAGTTTCTCCGGTTGCTTATGTGTTGTGCTGGGTTGTCAACTACTCTGCGCTGCTTCAGAAGATTTCGAGTTATTTCATCACTTTTTTGATTTTTTCGATGTTTCTCATGTTGCGTATGTGTTATGCTGTGTTCTACACTACTCTACGCTGCTTCACAAGATTTCCAGTTAATTGTATACTTTTTTGAGTTTTTCGATGTTTCTCATGTTGCGTATGTGTTGTGCTGGGTTCTACATTACTCTACGCTGTTTCAGAGATTTTCAAGTTATTTCATAACTATTTTGAGTTTTTCGAAGTTTCTCATGTTATGTACGTGTTATGCTGCTTAACTACACTACTCTACGCTGCGTCAGAAGATTTCGAGATTTTTAAAAAACTTTTTTGAGTTTTTCGATGTTTCTCATGTTGCGTATGTGTGTGCTGGGTTCTACATTACTCTACGCTGCTGCAGAAGATTTCGAGTTATTTTTATACTTGTTTGAATTTTTCGGTGTTTCTCAAGTTGCGTATGTGTTGTGCCGGGTTCTACATTACTCTACGCTGTTTCAGAGATTTTCGAGTTATTGCATAACTTTTTTGAGTTTTTCGAAGTTTCTCATGTTGTGTACGTGTTGTGCTGGGTTCTACATTACTCTACGCTGTTTCAGAGATTTTCGAGTTATTTCATTACTTTTTTCATTTTTGCGAAGTTTCTCATGTTGCATATGTAGAGTAGCTACTCTACTCTACGCTGCTGCAGAAGATTTCGAGTTATGTTTATACTTTTTTGAGTTTTTCGAAGTTTCTCATGTTGCACATGTGTTGTGCTGTGCTCTACACTACTCTATGCTGCTTCAGAAGATTTCGAGTTATTTGTATACTTTCTTGAGTTTTTCGAAGTTTCTCCTGGTGCATATGGGTTGTGCTGGGTTCTAAACTAACTCTACACTGCTTCAGAGGTTTTCGAGTTATTTCATTACTTTTTTGAGTTTTTCGAAGTTTCTCATGTTGCACATGTGTTGTTCTGTGTTCTGCACTGCTCTACGCGGTTGCAGAAGATTTCGAGTTATTTGTATACTTTTTTGAGTTTTTCGAAGTTTCTCATGTTGCATTTAGGTTGTGCTGCTTAGCTACACTACTCTACGCTGCCTCAGAAGATTTCGTGTTATTTGTATACTTTTTTGAGCTTTTCGAAGTTTCTCATATTGCACATGTGATATGCTGCTTAGCTGCACTACTCTACGCTGCTGCAGAAGATTTCGAGTTATATTTATACTTTTTTGAATTTTTCGATGTTTCTCATGTTGCCCATGTGTTGTGCTGTGTTCTACACTATTCTACACTGTTGCAGAAGATTTCGAGTTATTTCATTACTTTTTTGAGTTTTTCGAAGTTTCTCATGTTGCTTATGTGTTGTGCTGCTTAACTAACTACTCAACGCTGCTTCAGAAGATTTCTACACTACTCTACGCGGTTGCAGAAGATTCGAGTTGTTTGTATACTTTCTTGAGTTTTTCGAAGTTTCTCATGTTGCACATGTGTTGTTCTGTGCTCTACACTACTCTACGCAGTTGCAGAAGATTCGAGTTGTTTGTATACTTTCTTGAATTTTTCGAAGTTTCTCATGTTGCACATGTGTTGTGCTGCTTAACTAACTACTCTACGCTGCTTCAGAAGATTTCGAGTTATTTCATCATGGTTTTGAGTTTTCCGAAGTTTCTCATGTTGCTTATGTGTTGTGCTGCTTAACCTACTACTCTACGCTGCTTCAGAAGATTTCGAGTTATTTCATTAGTTTTTTGAGTTTTCCGAAGTTACTTCTGGTGCCTATGGGTGGTGCTGGGTTGTCAACTACTCTGCGCTGCTTCAGAAGAGTTCGAGTTATTTCATCACTTTTTTGATTTTTTCGATGTTTCTCATGTTGCGTATGTGTTATGCTGTGTTCTGCACTACTCTACGCTGCTTCACAAGATTTCCAGTTAATTGTATACTTTTTTGAGTTTTTCGATGTTTCTCATGTTGCGTATGTGTTGTACTGGGTTCTACATTACTCTACGCTGTTTCAGAGATTTTCGAGTTATTTCATTACTGTTTTGATTTTTTCGAAGTTTCTCATGTTGCGTCTGTGCTTAACTACACTACGCTGCTGCAGAAGATTTCGAATTATTTTTTACTTTTTTCAGCTTTTCGAAGTTTCTCATATTGCACATGTGATATACTGCTTCGCTACACTACTCTACGCTGCTGCAGAAGATTTCGAGTTATTTTTTTACTTTTTTGAATTGTTCGATGTTTCTCATGTTGCACATGTGTTGTGCTGTGCTCTACACTACTCTATACTGCTTCAGAAGATTTCGAGTTATTTGTATACTTTCTTGAGTTTTTCGAAGTTTCTCCTGGTGCGTATGGGTTGTGCTGGGTTCTAAACTAACTCTACACTGCTTCAGAGGTTTTCGAGTTATTTCATTACTTTTTTGAGTTTTACGAAGTTTCTCATGTTGCACATGTGTTGTTCTGTGTTCAGCACTACTCTACGCGGTTGCAGAAGATTTCGAGTTATTTGTATACTTTTTTGAGTTTTTCGAAGTTTCTCATGTTGCACATGTGTTGTGCTGCTTAACTATCTACTCTACGCTGCTTCAGAAGATTTCGAGTTATTTCATCATGTTTTTGAGTTTTCCGAAGTTTCTCCGGTTGCTTATGTGTTGTGCTGGGTTGTCAACTACTCTGCGCTGCTTCAGAAGATTTCGAGTTATTTCATCACTTTTTTGATTTTTTCGATGTTTCTCATGTTGCGTATGTGTTATGCTGTGTTCTACACTACTCTACGCTGCTTCACAAGATTTCCAGTTAATTGTATACTTTTTTGAGTTTTTCGATGTTTCTCATGTTGCGTATGTGTTGTGCTGGGTTCTACATTACTCTACGCTGTTTCAGAGATTTTCAAGTTATTTCATAACTATTTTGAGTTTTTCGAAGTTTCTCATGTTATGTACGTGTTATGCTGCTTAACTACACTACTCTACGCTGCGTCAGAAGATTTCGAGATTTTTAAAAAACTTTTTTGAGTTTTTCGATGTTTCTCATGTTGCGTATGTGTGTGCTGGGTTCTACATTACTCTACGCTGCTGCAGAAGATTTCGAGTTATTTTTATACTTGTTTGAATTTTTCGGTGTTTCTCAAGTTGCGTATGTGTTGTGCCGGGTTCTACATTACTCTACGCTGTTTCAGAGATTTTCGAGTTATTGCATAACTTTTTTGAGTTTTTCGAAGTTTCTCATGTTGTGTACGTGTTGTGCTGGGTTCTACATTACTCTACGCTGTTTCAGAGATTTTCGAGTTATTTCATTACTTTTTTCATTTTTGCGAAGTTTCTCATGTTGCATATGTAGAGTAGCTACTCTACTCTACGCTGCTGCAGAAGATTTCGAGTTATGTTTATACTTTTTTGAGTTTTTCGAAGTTTCTCATGTTGCACATGTGTTGTGCTGTGCTCTACACTACTCTATGCTGCTTCAGAAGATTTCGAGTTATTTGTATACTTTCTTGAGTTTTTCGAAGTTTCTCCTGGTGCATATGGGTTGTGCTGGGTTCTAAACTAACTCTACACTGCTTCAGAGGTTTTCGAGTTATTTCATTACTTTTTTGAGTTTTTCGAAGTTTCTCATGTTGCACATGTGTTGTTCTGTGTTCTGCACTGCTCTACGCGGTTGCAGAAGATTTCGAGTTATTTGTATACTTTTTTGAGTTTTTCGAAGTTTCTCATGTTGCATTTAGGTTGTGCTGCTTAGCTACACTACTCTACGCTGCCTCAGAAGATTTCGTGTTATTTGTATACTTTTTTGAGCTTTTCGAAGTTTCTCATATTGCACATGTGATATGCTGCTTAGCTGCACTACTCTACGCTGCTGCAGAAGATTTCGAGTTATATTTATACTTTTTTGAATTTTTCGATGTTTCTCATGTTGCCCATGTGTTGTGCTGTGTTCTACACTATTCTACACTGTTGCAGAAGATTTCGAGTTATTTCATTACTTTTTTGAGTTTTTCGAAGTTTCTCATGTTGCTTATGTGTTGTGCTGCTTAACTAACTACTCAACGCTGCTTCAGAAGATTTCTACACTACTCTACGCGGTTGCAGAAGATTCGAGTTGTTTGTATACTTTCTTGAGTTTTTCGAAGTTTCTCATGTTGCACATGTGTTGTTCTGTGCTCTACACTACTCTACGCAGTTGCAGAAGATTCGAGTTGTTTGTATACTTTCTTGAATTTTTCGAAGTTTCTCATGTTGCACATGTGTTGTGCTGCTTAACTAACTACTCTACGCTGCTTCAGAAGATTTCGAGTTATTTCATTAGTTTTTTGAGTTTTCCGAAGTTACTTCTGGTGCCTATGGGTGGTGCTGGGTTGTCAAATACTCTACGCTGTTTCAGAAGATTTCGAGTTATAGCATTACTTCTTTGAGTTTTTCGAAGTTTCTCATGTTGTGTATGTGTTGTGCTGGGTTCTGAACTAACTCTACGCTGGTTCAGAGGTTTTCGAGTTATTTTTTAAAGATTTTCAGTTTTTCGAAGCTTTTCATGTTGCGAACGTGTTGTACTGCTTAGCTACACTACTCTACTCTGCGTCAGAAGATTTCCAGTTATTTGAAATTTTTTTGAGTTTTTCGAAGTTTCTCCTGGTGCATATGGGTTGTGCTGGGTTCAAAACTACTCTACGCTATTGCAGAAGATTTCCAGTTATTTGTATAATTTTTTTGTTTTTCGAAGTTTCTCCTGGTGCATATGGGTGGTGCTGGATTGTCAACTACTCTACGCTGTTTCAGAAGATTTCGTGTTATTTGTATACTTTTTTGAGCTTTTCGAAGTTTCTCATATTGCACATGTGATATGCTGCTTAGCTGCACTACTCTGCGCTGCTGCAGAAGATTTCGAGTTATATTTATACTTTTTTGAATTTTTCGATGTTTCTCAAGCTGCACATGTGTTGTGCTGTGTTCTACACTATTCTACACTGTTGCAGAAGATTTCGAGATATTTCATTACTTTTTTGAGTTTTTCGAAGTTTCTCATGTTGCTTATGTGTTGTGCTGCTTAACTAACTACTCAACGCTGCTTCAGAAGATTTCTACACTACTCTACGCGGTTGCAGAAGATTCGAGTTGTTTGTATACTTTCTTGAGTTTTTCGAAGTTTCTCATGTTGCACATGTGTTGTTCTGTGCTCTACACTACTCTACGCGGTTGCAGAAGATTCGAGTTGTTTGTATACTTTCTTGAATTTTTCGAAGTTTCTCATGTTGCACATGTGTTGTGCTGCTTAACTAACTACTCTACGCTGTTTCAGAAGATTTCGAGTTATATCATTACTTTCTTCAGTTTTTCGAAGTTTCTCATGTTGGGTTTGTGTTGTGCTGCATAACTACACTACTCTACACTGCATTAGAAGATTTCGACATATCATGATTTTTTTGTGTTTTTCGAAGTTTCTCCTTCTGCATATGGGTTGTACTGCGTTCTAAACTAACTCCACACTGCTTCAGAGGTTTTCGAGTTATTTCATTACTTTTTTGAGTTTTTCGAAGTTTCTCATGTTGCGTATGTGTTTTGCCGGGTTCTACATTACTGTATGGTGTTTCAGAGATTGTCGAGTTATTTCATTACTGTTTTCACTTTTTCCAAGTTTCGCATGTTGCATATGTGTTGTGCTACTTAGCTACACTACTCTACGCTGCTTCAGAAGATTTCCAGTTATTTGTATACTTTTTTGAGTTTTTCGAAGTTTCTCCTGGTGCATATAGGTTATGCTGGGTTCTAAACTAACCTTACACTGTTTCACAGGTTTTAGTGTTATTTCATTACTGTTTTGAGTTTTTCGATGTTTCTCATGTTGCGTATGTGGTGTGCTGCTTAGCTACACTACTCTACGCTGCTGCAGAAAATTTCGAGTTATTTTTATACTTTTTTGAATGTTTCGAAGTTTCTCATGTTGCACATGTGCTGTGCTGTGTTTTACACTATTCTACACTGTTGCAGAAGATTTCGAGTTATGTCATTACTTTTTTGAGTTTGTCGAAGTTTCTCATGTTGCACATGTGTTGTGCTGCTTAACTATCCACTCTACGCTGCTTCAGAGGATTTTGAGTTATTTCATCATGTTTTTGAGTTTTCCGAAGTTTCTCATGTTGCTTATGTGTTGTGCTGCTTAACCTGCTACTCTACGCTGCTTCAGAAGATTTCGAGTTATTTCATTAGTTTTTTGAGTTTTCCGAAGTTACTTCTGGTGCCTATGGGTGGTGCTGGGTTGTCAACTACTCTGCGCTGCTTCAGAAGATTTCGAGTTATTTCATCACTTTTTTTATTTTTTCGATGTTTCTCATGTTGCGTATGTGTTCTACACTACTCTACGCTGTTTCAGAGATTTTCGAGTTATTTCATAACTATTTTGAGTTTTTCGAAGTTTCTCATGTTATGTACGTGTTATGCTGCTTAACTACACTACTCTACGCTGCGTCAGAAGATTTCGAGATTTTTTAAAAACTTTTTTGAGTTTTTCGATGTTTCTCATGTTGCGTATGTGTGTGCTGGGTTCTACATAACTCTACGCTGCTGCAGAAGATTTCGAGTTATTTTTATACTTGTTTGAATTTTTCGATGTTTCTCAAGTTGCGTATGTGTTGTGCCGGGTTCTACATTACTCTACGCTGTTTCAGAGATTTTCGAGTTATTGCATAACCTTTTTGAGTTTTTCGAAGTTTCTCATGTTGTGTACGTGTTGTGCTGGGTTCTACATTACTCTACGCTGTTTCAGAGATTTTCGAGTTATTTCATTACATTTTTCATTTTTGCGAAGTTTCTCATGTTGCATATGTAGAGTAGCTACTCTACTCTACGCTGCTGCAGAAGATTTCGAGTTATGTTTATACTTTTTTGAGTTTTTCGAAGTTTCTCATGTTGCACATGTGTTGTGCTGTGCTCTACACTACTCTATGTTGCTTCAGAAGATTTCGAGTTATTTGTATACTTTCTTGAGTTTTTCGAAGTTTCTCCTGGTGCATATGGGTTGTGCTGGGTTATCAACTAACTCTACACTGCTTCAGAGGTTTTCGAGTTATTTCATTACTTTTTTGAGTTTTTCGAAGTTTCTCATGTTGCACATGTGTTGTTCTGTGTTCTGCACTGCTCTACGCGGTTGCAGATGATTTCGAGTTATTTGTATACTTTTTTGAGTTTTTCGAAGTTTCTCATGTTGCATTTAGGTTGTGCTGCTTAGCTACACTACTCTACGCTGCCTCAGAAGATTTCGTGTTATTTGTATACTTTTTTGAGCTTTTCGAAGTTTCTCATATTGCACATGTGATATGCTGCTTAGCTGCACTACTCTACGCTGCTGCAGAAGATTTCGAGTTATATTTATACTTTTTTGAATTTTTCGAAGTTTCTCATGTTGCCGATGTGTTGTGCTGTGTTCTACACTATTCTACACTGTTGCAGAAGATTTCGAGTTATTTCATTACTTTTTTGAGTTTTTCGAAGTTTCTCATGTTGCTTATGTGTTGTGCTGCTTAACTAACTACTCAACGCTGCTTCAGAAGATTTCTACACTACTCTACGCGGTTGCAGAAGATTCGAGTTGTTTGTATACTTTCTTGAGTTTTTCGAAGTTTCTCATGTTGCACATGTGTTGTTCTGTGCTCTACACTACTCTACGCGGTTGCAGAAGATTCGAGTTGTTTGTATACTTTCTTGAATTTTTCGAAGTTTCTCATGTTGCACATGTGTTGTGCTGCTTAACTAACTACTCTACGCTGCTTCAGAAGATTTCGAGTTATTTCATTAGTTTTTTGAGTTTTCCGAAGTTACTTCTGGTGCCTATGGGTGGTGCTGGGTTGTCAACTACTCTACGCTGTTTCAGAAGATTTCGAGTTATAGCATTACTTCTTTGAGTTTTTCGAAGTTTCTCATGTTGTGTATGTGTTGTGCTGGGTTCTGAACTAACTCTACGCTGGTTCAGAGGTTTTCGAGTTATTTTTTAAAAATTTTCAGTTTTTCGAAGCTTTTCATGTTGCGAACGTGTTGTACTGCTTAGCTACACTACTCTACTCTGCGTGAGAAGATTTCCAGTTATTTGTATACTTTTTTGAGTTTTTCGAAGTTTCTCCTGGTGCATATGGGTTGTGCTGGGTTCAAAACTACTCTACGCTATTGCAGAAGATTTCCAGTTATTTGTATAATTTTTTTGTTTTTCGAAGTTTCTCCTGGTGCATATGGGTGGTGCTGGATTGTCAACTACTCTACGCTGTTTCAGAAGATTTCGAGTTATATCATTACTTTCTTCAGTTTTTCGAAGTTTCTCATGTTGGGTTTGTGTTGTGCTGCATAACTACACTACTCTACGCTGCATTAGAAGATTTCGACATATCATGATTTTTTTGTGTTTTTCGAAGTTTCTCCTTCTGCATATGGGTTGTACTGCGTTCTAAACTAACTCCACACTGCTTCAGAGGTTTTCGAGTTATTTCATTACTTTTTTGAGTTTTTCGAAGTTTCTCATGTTGCGTATGTGTTTTGCCGGGTTCTACATTACTGTATGGTGTTTCAGAGATTGTCGAGTTATTTCATTACTGTTTTCACTTTTTCCAAGTTTCGCATGTTGCATATGTGTTGTGCTACTTAGCTACACTACTCTACGCTGCTTCAGAAGATTTCCAGTTATTTGTATACTTTTTTGAGTTTTTCGAAGTTTCTCCTGGTGCATATAGGTTATGCTGGGTTCTAAACTAACCTTACACTGTTTCACAGGTTTTAGTGTTATTTCATTACTGTTTTGAGTTTTTCGATGTTTCTCATGTTGCGTATGTGTTGTGCTGCTTAGCTACACTACTCTACGCTGCTGCAGAAAATTTCGAGTTATTTTTATACTTTTTTGAATTTTTCGAAGTTTCTCATGTTGCACATGTGCTGTGCTGTGTTTTACACTATTCTACACTGTTGCAGAAGATTTCGAGTTATGTCATTACTTTTTTGAGTTTTTCGAAGTTTCTCATGTTGCACATGTGTTGTGCTGCTTAACTATCCACTCTACGCTGCTTCAGAGGATTTTGAGTTATCTCATCATGTTTTTGAGTTTTCCGAAGTTTCTCATGTTGCTTATGTGTTGTGCTGCTTAACCTGCTACTCTACGCTGCTTCAGAAGATTTCGAGTTATTTCATTAGTTTTTTGAGTTTTCCGAAGTTACTTCTGGTGCCTATGGGTGGTGCTGGGTTGTCAACTACTCTGCGCTGCTTCAGAAGATTTCGAGTTATTTCATCACTTTTTTTATTTTTTCGATGTTTCTCATGTTGCGTATGTGTTATGCTGTGTTCTACAATACTCTACGCTGCTTCACAAGATTTCCAGTTAATTGTATACTTTTTTGAGTTTTTCGATGTTTCTCATGTTGCCTATGTGTTGTGCTGGGTTCTACATTACTCTACGCTGTTTCAGAGATTTTCGAGTTATTTCATAACTATTTTGAGTTTTTCGAAGTTTCTCATGTTATGTACGTGTTATGCTGCTTAACTACACTACTCTACGCTGCGTCAGAAGATTTCGAGATTTTTTAAAAACTTTTTTGAGTTTTTCGATGTTTCTCATGTTGCGTATGTGTGTGCTGGGTTCTACATTACTCTACGCTGCTGCAGAAGATTTCGAGTTATTTTTATACTTGTTTGAATTTTTCGATGTTTCTCAAGTTGCGTATGTGTTGTGCCGGGTTCTACATTACTCTACGCTGTTTCAGAGATTTTCGAGTTATTGCATAACTTTTTTGAGTTTTTCGAAGTTTCTCATGTTGTGTACGTGTTGTGCTGGGTTCTACATTACTCTACGCTGTTTCAGAGATTTTCGAGTTATTTCATTACTTTTTTCATTTTTGCGAAGTTTCTCATGTTGCATATGTAGAGTAGCTACTCTACTCTACGCTGCTGCAGAAGATTTCGAGTTATGTTTATACTTTTTTGAGTTTTTCGAAGTTTCTCATGTTGCACATGTGTTGTGCTGTGCTCTACACTACTCTATGCTGCTTCAGAAGATTTCGAGTTATTTGTATACTTTCTTGAGTTTTTCGAAGTTTCTCCTGGTGCATATGGGTTGTGCTGGGATCTAAACTAACTCTACACTGCTTCAGAGGTTTTCGAGTTATTTCATTACTTTTTTGAGTTTTTCGAAGTTTCTCATGTTGCACATGTGTTGTTCTGTGTTCTGCACTGCTCTACGCGGTTGCAGAAGATTTCGAGTTATTTGTATACTTTTTTGAGTTTTTCGAAGTTTCTCATGTTGCATTTAGGTTGTGCTGCTTAGCTACACTACTCTACGCTGCCTCAGAAGATTTCGTGTTATTTGTATACTTTTTTGAGCTTTTCGAAGTTTCTCATATTGCACATGTGATATGCTGCTTAGCTGCACTACTCTACGCTGCTGCAGAAGATTTCGAGTTATATTTATACTTTTTTGAATTTTTCGAAGTTTCTCATGTTGCCGATGTGTTGTGCTGTGTTCTACACTATTGTACACTGCTGCAGAAAATTTCGAGTTATTTCATTACTTTTTTGAGTTTTTCGAAGTTTCTCATGTTGCTTATGTGTTGTGCTGCTTAACTAACTACTCAACGCTGCTTCAGAAGATTTCTACACTACTCTACGCGGTTGCAGAAGATTCGAGTTGTTTGTATACTTTCTTGAGTTTTTCGAAGTTTCTCATGTTGCACATGTGTTGTTCTGTGCTCTACACTACTCTACGCGGTTGCAGAAGATTCGAGTTGTTTGTATACTTTCTTGAATTTTTCGAAGTTTCTCATGTTGCACATGTGTTGTGCTGCTTAACTAACTACTCTACGCTGCTTCAGAAGATTTCGAGTTATTTCATTAGTTTTTTGAGTTTTCCGAAGTTAATTCTGGTGCCTATGGGTGGTGCTGGGTTGTCAACTACTCTACGCTGTTTCAGAAGATTTCGAGTTATAGCATTACTTCTTTGAGTTTTTCGAAGTTTCTCATGTTGTGTATGTGTTGTGCTGGGTTCTGAACTAACTCTACGCTGGTTCAGAGGTTTTCGAGTTATTTTTTAAAAATTTTCAGTTTTTCGAAGCTTTTCATGTTGCGAACGTGTTGTACTGCTTAGCTACACTACTCTACTCTGCGTCAGAAGATTTCCAGTTATTTGTATACTTTTTTGAGTTTTTCGAAGTTTCTCCTGGTGCATATGGGTTGTGCTGGGTTCAAAACTACTCTACGCTATTGCAGAAGATTTCCAGTTATTTGTATAATTTTTTTGTTTTTCGAAGTTTCTCCTGGTGCATATGGGTGGTGCTGGATTGTCAACTACTCTACGCTGTTTCAGAAGATTTCGTGTTATTTGTATACTTTTTTGAGCTTTTCGAAGTTTCTCATATTGCACATGTGATATGCTGCTTAGCTGCACTACTCTACGCTGCTGCAGAAGATTTCGAGTTATATTTATACTTTTGTGAATTTTTCGATGTTTCTCAAGCTGCACATGTGTTGTGCTGTGTTCTACACTATTCTACACTGTTGCAGAAGATTTCGAGTTATTTCATTACTTTTTTGAGTTTTTCGAAGTTTCTCATGTTGCTTATGTGTTGTGCTGCTTAACTAACTACTCAACGCTGCTTCAGAAGATTTCTACACTACTCTACGCGGTTGCAGAAGATTCGAGTTGTTTGTATACTTTCTTGAGTTTTTCGAAGTTTCTCATGTTGCACATGTGTTGTTCTGTGCTCTACACTACTCTACGCGGTTGCAGAAGATTCGAGTTGTTTGTATACTTTCTTGAGTTTTTCGAAGTTTCTCATGTTGCACATGTGTTGTGCTGTGCTCTACACTATTCTATGCTGCTTCAGAAGATTTCGAGTTATTTGTATACTTTCTTGAGTTTTTCGAAGTTTCTCCTGGTGCATATGGGTTGTGCTGGGTTCTAAACTAACTCTGCACTGCTTCAGAGGTTTTCGAGTTATTTCATTACTTTTTTGAGTTTTTCGAAGTTTCTCATGTTGCACATGTGTTGTTCTGTGTTCTGCACTGCTCTACGCGGTTGCAGAAGATTTCGAGTTATTTGTATACTTTTTTGAGTTTTTCGAAGTTTCTCATGTTGCATTTAGGTTGTGCTGCTTAGCTACACTACTCTACGCTGCCTCAGAAGATTTCGTGTTATTTGTATACTTTTTTGAGCTTTTCGAAGTTTCTCATATTGCACATGTGATATGCTGCTTAGCTGCACTACTCTACGCTGCTGCAGAAGATTTCGAGTTATATTTATACTTTTTTGAATTTTTCGAAGTTTCTCATGTTGCCGATGTGTTGTGCTGTGTTCTACACTATTCTACACTGTTGCAGAAGATTTCGAGTTATTTCATTACTTTTTTGAGTTTTTCGAAGTTTCTCATGTTGCTTATGTGTTGTGCTGCTTAACTAACTGCTCAACGCTGCTTCAGAAGATTTCTACACTACTCTACGCGGTTGCAGAAGATTCGAGTTGTTTGTATACTTTCTTGAGTTTTTCGAAGTTTCTCATGTTGCACATGTGTTGTTCTGTGCTCTACACTACTCTACGCGGTTGCAGAAGATTCGAGTTGTGTGTATACTTTCTTGAATTTTTCGAAGTTTCTCATGTTGCACATGTGTTGTGCTGCTTAACTAACTACTCTACGCTGCTTCAGAAGATTTCGAGTTATTTCATTACTTTTTTGAGTTTTTCGAAGTTTCTCATGTTGCTTATGTGTTGTGCTGCTTAACTAACTACTCAACGCTGCTTCAGAAGATTTCTACACTACTCTACGCGGTTGCAGAAGATTCGAGTTGTTTGTATACTTTCTTGAGTTTTTCGAAGTTTCTCATGTTGCACATGTGTTGTTCTGTGCTCTACACTACTCTACGCGGTTGCAGAAGATTCGAGTTGTTTGTATACTTTCTTGAATTTTTCGAAGTTTCTCATGTTGCACATGTGTTGTGCTGCTTAACTAACTACTCTACGCTGCTTCAGAAGATTTCGAGTTATTTCATTAGTTTTTTGAGTTTTCCGAAGTTACTTCTGGTGCCTATGGGTGGTGCTGGGTTGTCAACTACTCTACGCTGTTTCAGAAGATTTCGAGTTATAGCATTACTTCTTTGAGTTTTTCGAAGTTTCTCATGTTGTGTATGTGTTGTTTTGGGTTCTGCACTAATTCTACGCTGGTTCAGAGGTTTTCGAGTTATTTTTTAAAAATTTTCAGTTTTTCGAAGCTTTTCATGTTGCGAACGTGTTGTACTGCTTAGCTACACTACTCTACTCTGCGTCAGAAGATTTCCAGTTATTTGTATACTTTTTTGAGTTTTTCGAAGTTTCTCCTGGTGCATATGGGTTGTGCTGGGTTCAAAACTACTCTACGCTATTCCAGAAGATTTCCAGTTATTTGTATAATTTTTTTGTTTTTCGAAGTTTCTCCTGGTGCATATGGGTGGTGCTGGATTGTCAACTACTCTACGCTGTTTCAGAAGATTTCGAGTTATATCATTACTTTCTTCAGTTTTTCGAAGTTTCTCATGTTGGGTTTGTGTTGTGCTGCATAACTACACTACTCTACGCTGCATTAGAAGATTTCGACATATCATGATTTTTTTGTGTTTTTCGAAGTTTCTCCTTCTGCATATGGGTTGTACTGCGTTCTAAACTAACTCCACAGTGCTTCAGAGGTTTTCGAGTTATTTCATTACTTTTTTGAGTTTTTCGAAGTTTCTCATGTTGCGTATGTGTTTTGCCGGGTTCTACATTACTGTATGGTGTTTCAGAGATTGTCGAGTTATTTCATTACTGTTTTCACTTTTTCTAAGTTTCACATGTTGCATATGTGTTGTGCTACTTAGCTACACTACTCTACGCTGCTTCAGAAGATTTCCAGTTATTTGTATACTTTTTTGAGTTTTTCGAAGTTTCTCCTGGTGCATATAGGTTATGCTGGGTTCTAAACTAACCTTACACTGTTTCACAGGTTTTAGTGTTATTTCATTACTGTTTTGAGTTTTTCGATGTTTCTCATGTTGCGTATGTGTTGTGCTACTTAGCTACACTACTCTACGCTGCTGCAGAAAATTTCGAGTTATTTTTATACTTTTTTGAATTTTTCGAAGTTTCTCATGTTGCACATGTGCTGTGCTGTGTTTTACACTATTCTACACTGTTGCTGAAGATTTCGAGTTATGTCATTACTTTTTTGAGTTTTTCGAAGTTTCTCATGTTGCACATGTGTTGTGCTGCTTAACTATCCACTCTACGCTGCTTCAGAGGATTTTGAGTTATTTCATCATGTTTTTGAGTTTTCCGAAGTTTCTCATGTTGCTTATGTGTTGTGCTGCTTAACCTGCTACTCTACGCTGCTTCAGAAGATTTCGAGTTATTTCATTAGTTTTTTGAGTTTTCCGAAGTTACTTCTGGTGCCTATGGGTGGTGCTGGGTTGTCAACTATTCTGCGCTGCTTCAGAAGATTTCGAGTTATTTCATCACTTTTTTTATTTTTTCGATGTTTCTCATGTTGCGTAGGTGTTTTTCGAAGTTTCTCATGTTGCCGATGTGTTGTGCTGTGTTCTACACTATTCTACACTGTTGCAGAAGATTTCGAGTTATTTCATTACTTTTTTGAGTTTTTCGAAGTTTCTCATGTTGCTTATGTGTTGTGCTGCTTAACTAACTACTCAACGCTGCTTCAGAAGATTTCTACACTACTCTACGCGGTTGCAGAAGATTCGAGTTGTTTGTATACTTTCTTGAGTTTTTCGAAGTTTCTCATGTTGCACATGTGTTGTTCTGTGCTCTACACTACTCTACGCGGTTGCAGAAGATTCGAGTTGTTTGTATACTTTCTTGAATTTTTCGAAGTTTCTCATGTTGCACATGTGTTGTGCTGCTTAACTAACTACTCTACGCTGCTTCAGAAGATTTCGAGTTATTTCATTAGTTTTTTGAGTTTTCCGAAGTTACTTCTGGTGCCTATGGGTGGTGCTGGGTTGTCAACTACTCTACGCTGTTTCAGAAGATTTTGAGTTATAGCATTACTTCTTTGAGTTTTTCGAAGTTTCTCATGTTGTGTATGTGTTGTGCTGGGTTCTGAACTAACTCTACGCTGGTTCAGAGGTTTTCGAGTTATTTTTTAAAAATTTTCAGTTTTTCGAAGCTTTTCATGTTGCGAACGTGTTGTACTGCTTAGCTACACTACTCTACTCTGCGTGAGAAGATTTCCAGTTATTTGTATACTTTTTTGAGTTTTTCGAAGTTTCTCCTGGTGCATATGGGTTGTGCTGGGTTCAAAACTACTCTACGCTATTGCAGAAGATTTCCAGTTATTTGTATAATTTTTTTGTTTTTCGAAGTTTCTCCTGGTGCATATGGGTGGTGCTGGATTGTCAACTACTCTACGCTGTTTCAGAAGATTTCGAGTTATATCATTACTTTCTTCAGTTTTTCGAAGTTTCTCATGTTGGGTTTGTGTTGTGCTGCATAACTACACTACTCTACGCTGCATTAGAAGATTTCGACATATCATGATTTTTTTGTGTTTTTCGAAGTTTCTCCTTCTGCATATGGGTTGTACTGCGTTCTAAACTAACTCCACACTGCTTCAGAGGTTTTCGAGTTATTTCATTACTTTTTTGAGTTTTTCGAAGTTTCTCATGTTGCGTATGTGTTTTGCCGGGTTCTACATTACTGTATGGTGTTTCAGAGATTGTCGAGTTATTTCATTACTGTTTTCACTTTTTCCAAGTTTCGCATGTTGCATATGTGTTGTGCTACTTAGCTACACTACTCTACGCTGCTTCAGAAGATTTCCAGTTATTTGTATACTTTTTTGAGTTTTTCGAAGTTTCTCCTGGTGCATATAGGTTATGCTGGGTTCTAAACTAACCTTACACTGTTTCACAGGTTTTAGTGTTATTTCATTACTGTTTTGAGTTTTTCGATGTTTCTCATGTTGCGTATGTGTTGTGCTGCTTAGCTACACTACTCTACGCTGCTGCAGAAAATTTCGAGTTATTTTTATACTTTTTTGAAGTTTTCGAAGTTTCTCATGTTGCACATGTGCTGTGCTGTGTTTTACACTATTCTACACTGTTGCAGAAGATTTCGAGTTATGTCATTACTTTTTTGAGTTTTTCGAAGTTTCTCATGTTGCACATGTGTTGTGCTGCTTAACTATCCACTCTACGCTGCTTCAGAGGATTTTGAGTTATTTCATCATGTTTTTGAGTTTTCCGAAGTTTCTCATGTTGCTTATGTGTTGTGCTGCTTAACCTGCTACTCTACGCTGCTTCAGAAGATTTCGAGTTATTTCATTAGTTTTTTGAGTTTTCCGAAGTTACTTCTGGTGCCTATGGGTGGTGCTGGGTTCTACACTACTCTACGCTGCTTCACAAGATTTCCAGTTAATTGTATACTTTTTTGAGTTTTTCGATGTTTCTCATGTTGCGTATGTGTTGTGCTGGGTTCTACATTACTCTACGCTGTTTCAGAGATTTTCGAGTTATTTCATAACTATTTTGAGTTTTTCGAAGTTTCTCATGTTATGTACGTGTTGTGCTGCTTAACTACACTACTCTACGCTGCGTCAGAAGATTTCGAGATTTTTTTCAAACTTTTTTGAGTTTTTCGATGTTTCCCATGTTGCGTATGTGTGTGCTGGGTTCTACATTCCTCTACGCTGTTTCAGAGATTTTCGTGTTATTTCATTACTTTTTTCAGTTTTGCGAAGTTTCTCATGTTGCATATGTAGAGTAGCTACTCTACGCTGCTGCAGAAGATTTCGAGTTATGTTTATACTTTTTTGAGTTTTTCGAAGTTTCTCATGTTGCATTTAGGTTGTGCTGCTCAGCTACACTACTCTACGCTGCCTCAGAAGATTTCGTGTTATTTGTATAATTTTTTGAGCTTTTCGAAGTTTCTCATATTGCACATGTGATATGCTGCTTAGCTGCACTACTCTACGCTGCTGCAGAAGATTTCGAGTTATATTTATACTTTTTTGAATTTTTCGAAGTTTCTCATGTTGCCCATGTGTTGTGCTGTGTTCTACACTATTCTACACTGTTGCAGAAGATTTCGAGTTATTTCATTACTTTTTTGAGTTTTTCGAAGTTTCTCATGTTGCTTATGTGTTGTGCTGCTTAACTAACTACTCAACGCTGCTTCAGAAGATTTCTACACTACTCTACGCTGTTGCAGAAGATTCGAGTTGTTTGTATAGTTTCTTGAGTTTTTCGAAGTTTCTCATGTTGCACATGTGTTGTGCTGCTTAACTAACTACTCGACGCTGCTTCAGAAGATTTCGAGTTATTTCATTAGTTTTTTGAGTTTTCCGAAGTTACTTCTGGTGCCTATGGGTGGTGCTGGTTTGTCAACTACTCTACACTGCTTCAGAAGATTTCGAGTTATTTCATCACTTTTTTGATTTTTCGATGTTTCTCATGTTGCGTATGTGTGTGCTGGGTTCCAAATTACTCTACGCTGCTGCAGAAGATTTCGAGTTATTTTTATACTTTTTTGAATTTTTCGATGTTTCTCAAGTTGCGTATGTGTTGTGCCGGGTTCTACTTTACTCTACGCTGTTTCAGAGATTTTCGAGTTATTGCATAACTATTTTGAGTTTTTCGAAGTTTCTCATGTTGCATATGTAGAGTAGCTACTCTACTCTACGCTGCTGCAGAAGGTTTCGAGTTATGTTTGTACTTTTTTGAGTTTTTCGAAGTTTCTCATGTTGCACATGTGTTGTGCTGTGCTCTACACTACTCTATGCTGCTTCAGAAGATTTCGAGTTATTTGTATACTTTTGTGAGCTTTTCTTAGTTTCTCATGTTGCATTTAGGTTGTGCTGCTCAGCTACACTACTCTACGCTGCCTCAGAAGATTTCGTGTTATTTGTATAATTTTTTGAGCTTTTCGAAGTTTCTCATATTGCACATGTGATATGCTGCTTAGCTGCACTACTCTACGCTGCTGCAGAAGATTTCGAGTTATATTTATACTTTTTTGAATTTTTCGAAGTTTCTCATGTTGCCCATGTGTTGTGCTGTGTTCTACACTATTCTACACTGTTGCAGAAGATTTCGAGTTATTTCATTAGTTTTTTGAGTTTTCCGAAGTTACTTCTGGTGCCGATGGGTGGTGCTGGGTTGTCACCTATTCTACGCTGTTTCAGAAGATTTCGAGTTATAGCATTACTTTTTTGAGTTTTTCGAAGTTTCTCATGTTTTGTATGTGTTGTGCTGGGTTCTGAACTAACTCTACGCTGGTTCAGAGGTTTTCGAGTTATTTTTTAAAAATTTTAAGTTTTTCGAAGCTTTTCATGTTGCGAACGTGTTGTACTGCTTAGCTACACTACTCTACGCTGCATCGGAAGATTTCCAGTTATTTGTATACTTTTTTGAGTTTTTCGAAGTTTCTCCTGGTGCATATGGGTTGTGCTGGGTTCAAAACGACTCTACGCTATTGCAGAAGATTTCCAGTTATTTGTATAATTTTTTTGTTTTTCGAAGTTTCTCCTGGTGCATATGGGTGGTGCTGGATTGTCAACTACTCTACGCTGTGTCAGAAGATATCGAGTTATATCATTACTTTCTTGAGTTTTTCGAAGTTTCTCATGTTGGGTTTGTGTTGTGCTGCATAACTACACTACTCTACGCTGCATTAGAAGATTTCGACTTATATCATGACTTTTTTGTGTTTTTTGAAGTTTCTCCTTTTGCATATGGGTTGTACTGCGTTCTAAACTAACTCCACACTGCTTCAGAGGTTTTCGAGTTATTTCATTACTTTTTTGAGTATTTCGAAGTTTCTCATGTTGCGTATGTGTTTTGCCGGGTTCTACATTACTGTATGGTGTTTCAGAGCTGGTCGAGTTATTTCATTACTGTTTTCACTTTTTCTAAGTTTCGCATGTTGCATATGTGTTGTGCTACTTAGCTACACTACTCTACGCTGCTTCAAAAGATTTCCAGTTATTTGTATACTTTTTTGAGTTTTTCGAAGTTTCTCATGTTGCACATGTGTTGTTCTGTGTTCTACACTACTCTACGCGGTTGCAGAAGATTCGAGTTGTTTGTATACTTTCTTGAGTTTTTCGAAGTTTCTCATGTTGCACATGTGTTGTGCTGCTTAACTATCTACTCTACGCTGCTTCACAAGATTTCCAGTTAATTGTATACTTTTTTGAGTTTCTCGAAGTTTCTCCTAGTGCATATAGGTTGTACTGGGATCTAAACTAACTCTACACTGTTTCAGAGGTTTTCGAGTTATTTCATTACTTTTTTGAGTTTTTCGATGTTTCTCATGTTGCGTATGTATTATGCTGCTTAGCTACACTACTCTACGCTGCTGCAGAAGATTTCGAGTTTTTTTTATACTTTTTTGAATTTTTCGAAGTTTCTCATGTTGCACATGTGTTGTGCTGTGTTCTACACTATTCTACACTGTTGCAGAAGATTTCGAGTTATGTCATTACTTTTTTGAGTTTTTCGAAGTTTCTCATGTTGCACATGTGTTGTGCTGCTTAACTATCTACTCTACGCTGCTTCAGAAGATTTCGAGTTATTTCATCATGTTTTTGAGTTTTCCGAAGTTTCTCATGTTGCTTATGTGTTGTGCTGCTTAACCTACTACTCTACGCTGCTTCACAAGATTTCCAGTTAATTGTATACTTTTTTGAGTTTTTCGATGTTTCTCATGTTGCGTATGTGTTGTGCTGTGTTCTACATTACTCTACGCTGTTTCAGAGATTTTCGAGTTATTTCATAACTTTTTTGAGTTTTTCGAAGTTTCTCATGTTATGTACGTGTTGTGCTGCTTAACTACACTACTCTGCGCTGCGTCAGAAGATTTCGAGACTTTTTAAAAACTTTTTTGAGTTTTTCGATGTTTCTCATGTTGCGTATGTGTGTGCTGGGTTCTACATTACTCTACGCTGCTGCAGAAGATTTCGAGTTATTTGTCTACTTTTTTGAATTTTTCGATGTTTCTCAAGTTGCGTATGTGTTGTCCCGGGTTCTGCATTACTCTAC
Organism: Pristiophorus japonicus; assembly: GCF_044704955.1. Taxonomy (NCBI): domain Eukaryota; kingdom Metazoa; phylum Chordata; class Chondrichthyes; family Pristiophoridae; genus Pristiophorus; species Pristiophorus japonicus. Next base: position 73,690 of record NW_027254431.1, read on the forward strand.
GCTGTTTCAGAGATTTTCGAGTGATTTCATAACTTTTTTGAGTTTTTCGAAGTTTCTCATGTTGTGTACGTGTTGTGCTGGGTTCTACATTACTCTACGCTGTTTCAGAGATTTTCGAGTTATTTCATTACTTTTTTCAGGTTTGCGAAGTTTCTCATGTTGCATATGTAGAGTAGCTACACTAGTCTGCGCTGCTGCAGAAGATTTCGAGTTATGTTTATACTTTTTTGAATTTTTCGAGGTTTCTCATGTTGCCCATGTGTTGTGCTGTGTTCTACACTATTCTACACTGTTGCAGAAGATTTCGAGTTATTTCATTACTTTTTTGAGTTTTTCGAAGTTTCTCATGTTGCTTATGTGTTGTGCTGCTTAACTAACTACTCAACGCTGCTTCAGAAGATTTCTACACTACTCTACGCGGTTGCAGAAGATTCGAGTTGTTTGTATACTTTCTTGAGTTTTTCGAAGTTTCTCATGTTGCACATGTGTTGTTCTGTGCTCTACACTACTCTACGCGGTTGCAGAAGATTCGAGTTGTTTGTATACTTTCTTGAATTTTTCGAAGTTTCTCATGTTGCACATGTGTTGTGCTGCTTAACTAACTACTCTATGCTGCTTCAGAAGATTTCGAGTTATTTCATTAGTTTTTTGAGTTTTCCGAAGTTACTTCTGGTGCCTATGGGTGGTGCTGGGTTGTCAACTACTCTACGCTGTTTCAGAAGATTTCGAGTTATAGCATTACTTCTTTGAGTTTTTCGAAGTTTCTCATGTTGTGTATGTGTTGTGCTGGGTTCTGAACTAACTCTACGCTGGTTCAGAGGTTTTCGAGTTATTTTTTAAAAATTTTCAGTTTTTCGAAGCTTTTCATGTTGCGAACGTGTTGTACTGCTTAGCTACACTACTCTACTCTGCGTCAGAAGATTTCCAGTTATTTGTATACTTTTTTGAGTTTTTCGAAGTTTCTCCTGGTGCATATGGGTTGTGCTGGGTTCAAAACTACTCTACGCTATTGCAGAAGATTTCCAGTTATTTGTATAATTTTTTTGTTTTTCGAAGTTTCTCCTGGTGCATATGGGTGGTGCTGGATTGTCAACTACTCTACGCTGTTTCAGAAGATTTCGAGTTATATCATTACTTTCTTCAGTTTTTCGAAGTTTCTCATGTTGGGTTTGTGTTGTGCTGCATAACTACACTACTCTACGCTGCATTAGAGGATTTCGACATATCATGATTTTTTTGTGTTTTTCGAAGTTTCTCCTTCTGCATATGGGTTGTACTGCGTTCTAAACTAACTCCACACTGCTTCAGAGGTTTTCGAGTTATTTCATTACTTTTTTGAGTTTTTCGAAGTTTCTCATGTTGCGTATGTGTTTTGCCGGGTTCTACATTACTGTATGGTGTTTCAGAGATTGTCGAGTTGTTTCATTACTGTTTTCACTTTTTCCAAGTTTCGCATGTTGCATATGTGTTGTGCTACTTAGCTACACTACTCTACGCTGCTTCAGAAGATTTCCAGTTATTTGTATACTTTTTTGAGTTTTTCGAAGTTTCTCCTGGTGCATATAGGTTATGCTGGGTTCTAAACTAACCTTACACTGTTTCACAGGTTTTAGTGTTATTTCATTACTGTTTTGAGTTTTTCGATGTTTCTCAAGTTGCGTATGTGTTGTGCTGCTTAGCTACACTACTCTACACTGTTGCAGAAGATTTCGAGTTATGTCATTACTTTTTTGAGTTTTTCGAAGTTTCTCATGTTGCACATGTGTTGTGCTGCTTAACTATCCACTCTACGCTGCTTCAGAGGATTTTGAGTTATTTCATCATGTTTTTGAGTTTTCCGAAGTTTCTCATGTTGCTTATGTGTTGTGCTGCTTAACCTGCTACTCTACGCTGCTTCAGAAGATTTCGAGTTATTTCATTAGTTTTTTGAGTTTTCCGAAGTTACTTCTGGTGCCTATGGGTGGTGCTGGGTTGTCAACTACTCTGCGCTGCTTCAGAAGATTTCGAGTTATTTCATCACTTTTTTGATTTTTTCGATGTTTCTCATGTTGCGTATGTGTTATGCTGTGTTCTACACTACTCTACGCTGCTTCACAAGATTTCCAGTTAATTGTATACTTTTTTGAGTTTTTCGATGTTTCTCATGTTGCGTATGTGTGTGCTGGGTTCTACATTCCTCTACGCTGTTTCAGAGATTTTCGTGTTATTTCATTACTTTTTTCAGTTTTGCGAAGTTTCTCATGTTGCATATGTAGAGTAGCTACTCTACGCTGCTGCAGAAGATTTCGAGTTATATTTATACTTTTTTGAATTTTTCGAAGTTTCTCATGTTGCCCATGTGTTGTGCTGTGTTCTACACTATTCTACACTGTTGCAGAAGATTTCGAGTTATTTCATTACTTTTTTGAGTTTTTCGAAGTTTCTCATGTTGCTTATGTGTTGTGCTGCTTAACTAACTACTCAACGCTGCTTCAGAAGATTTCTACACTACTCTACGCTGTTGCAGAAGATTCGAGTTGTTTGTATACTTTCTTGAGTTTTTCGAAGTTTCTCATGTTGCACATATGTTGTGCTGCTTAACTAACTACTCGACGCTGCTTCAGAAGATTTCGAGTTATTTCATTAGTTTTTTGAGTTTTCCGAAGTTACTTCTGGTGCCTATGGGTGGTGCTGGTTTGTCAACTACTCTACACTGCTTCAGAAGATTTCGAGTTATTTCATCACTTTTTTGATTTTTCGATGTTTCTCATGTTGCGTATGTGTGTGCTGGGTTCTACATTACTCTACGCTGCTGCAGAAGATTTCGAGTTATTTTTATACTTTTTTGAATTTTTCGATGTTTCTCAAGTTGCGTATGTGTTGTGCCGGGTTCTACTTTACTCTACGCTGTTTCAGAGATTTTCGAGTTATTGCATAACTATTTTGAGTTTTTCGAAGTTTCTCATGTTGCATATGTAGAGTAGCTACTCTACTCTACGCTGCTGCAGAAGGTTTCGAGTTATGTTTGTACTTTTTTGAGTTTTTCGAAGTTTCTCATGTTGCACATGTGTTGTGCTGTGCTCTACACTACTCTATGCTGCTTCAGAAGATTTCGAGTTATTTGTATACTTTTTTGAGCTTTTCTTAGTTTCTCATGTTGCATTTAGGTTGTGCTGCTCAGCTACACTACTCTACGCTGCCTCAGAAGATTTCGTGTTATTTGTATAATTTTTTGAGCTTTTCGAAGTTTCTCATATTGCACATGTGATATGCTGCTTAGCTGCACTACTCTACGCTGCTGCAGAAGATTTCGAGTTATATTTATACTTTTTTGAATTTTTCGAAGTTTCTCATGTTGCCCATGTGTTGTGCTGTGTTCTACACTATTCTACACTGTTGCAGAAGATTTCGAGTTATTTCATTAGTTTTTTGAGTTTTCCGAAGTTACTTCTGGTGCCTATGGGTGGTGCTGGGTTGTCACCTACTCTACGCTGTTTCAGAAGATTTCGAGTTATAGCATTACTTTTTTGAGTTTTTCGAAGTTTCTCATGTTTTGTATGTGTTGTGCTGGGTTCTGAACTAACTCTACGCTGGTTCAGAGGTTTTCGAGTTATTTTTTAAAAATTTTAAGTTTTTCGAAGCTTTTCTTGTTGCGAACGTGTTGTACTGCTTAGCTACACTACTCTACGCTGCATCGGAAGATTTCCAGTTATTTGTATACTTTTTTGAGTTTTTCGAAGTTTCTCCTGGTGCATATGGGTGGTGCTGGATTGTCAACTACTCTACGCTGTGTCAGAAGATTTCGAGTTATATCATTACTTTCTTGAGTTTTTCGAAGTTTCTCATGTTGGGTTTGTGTTGTGCTGCATAACTACACTACTCTACGCTGCATTAGAAGATTTCGACTTATATCATGACTTTTTTGTGTTTTTCGAAGTTTCTCCTTTTGCATATGGGTTGTACTGCGTTCTAAACTAACTCCACACTGCTTCAGAGGTTTTCGAGTTATTTCATTACTTTTTTGAGTTTTTCGAAGTTTCTCATGTTGCGTATGTGTTTTGCCGGGTTCTACATTACTGTATGGTGTTTCAGAGATTGTCGAGTTATTTCATTACTGTTTTCACTTTTTCTAAGTTTCGCATGTTGCATATGTGTTGTGCTACTTAGCTACACTACTCTACGCTGCTTCAAAAGATTTCCAGTTATTTGTATACTTTTTTGAGTTTTTCGAAGTTTCTCATGTTGCACATGTGTTGTTCTGTGTTCTACACTACACTACGCGGTTGCAGAAGATTCGAGTTGTTTGTATACTTTCTTGAGTTTTTCGAAGTTTCTCATGTTGCACATGTGTTGTGCTGCTTAACTATCTACTCTACGCTGCTTCACAAGATTTCCAGTTAATTGCATACTTTTTTGAGTTTCTCGAAGTTTCTCCTAGTGCATATAGGTTGTGCTGGGTTCTAAACTAACTCTACACTGTTTCAGAGGTTTTCGAGTTATTTCATTACTGTTTTGATTTTTTCGAAGTTTCTCATGTTGCGTCTGTGCTTAGCTACACTACGCTGCTGCAGAAGATTTCGAATTATTTTTTACTTTTTTCAGATTTTCGAAGTTTCTCATATTGCACATGTGATATGCTGCTTAGCTACACTACTCTACGCTGCTGCAGAAGATTTCGAGTTATTTTTTTACTTTTTTGAATTGTTCGATGTTTCTCAAGTTGCGTATGTGTTGTGCCGGGTTCTACATTACTCTACGCTGTTTCAGAGATTTTCGAGTTATTTCATAACTTTTTTGAGTTTTTCGAAGTTTCTCATGTTGTGTACGTGTTGTGCTGGGTTCTACACTACTCTACGCTGCTGCAGAAGATTTCGAGTTATGTTTATACTTTTTTGAGTTTTTCGAAGTTTCTCATGTTGCACATGTTTTGTGCTGTGCTCTACACTACTCTATGCTGCTTCACAAGATTTCGAATTATTTGTATACTTTCTTGAGTTTTTCGAAGTTTCTCCTGGTGCATATGGGTTGTGCTGGGTTCTAAACTAACTCTACACTGCTTCAGAGGTTTTCGAGTTATTTCATTACTTTTTTGAGTTGTTCGAAGTTTCTCATGTTGCACATGTGTTGTTCTGTGTTCTGCACTATTCTACGCGGTTGCAGAAGATTTCGAGTTATTTGTATACTTTTTTGAGTTTTTCGAAGTTTCTCATGTTGCTTATGTGTTGTGCTGCTTAACTAACTACTCTACGCTGCTTCAGAAGATTTGTACACTACTCTACGCGGTTGCAGAAGATTCGAGTTGTTTGTATACTTTCTTGATTTTTTCGAAGTTTCTCATGTTGCACATGTGTTGTTCTGTGTTCTACACTACTCTACGCGGTTGCAGAAGATTCGAGTTGTTTGTATACTTTCTTGAGTTTTTCGAATTTTCTCATGTTGCACATGTGTTGTGCTGCTTAACTAACTACTCTACGCTGTTTCAGAAGATTTCGAGTTATAGCACTACTTTTTTGAGTTTTTCGAAGTTTCTCATGTTTTGTATGTGTTGTGCTGGGTTCTGAACTAACTCTACGCTGGTTCAGAGGTTTTCGAGTTATTTTTTAAAAATTTTAAGTTTTTGAAGCTTTTTATGTTGCGAACGTGTTGTACTGCTTAGCTACACTACTCTACGCTGCGTCAGAAGATTTCCAGTTATTTGTATACTTTTTTGAGTTTTTCGAAGTTTCTCCTGGTGCATATGGGTTGTGCTGGGTTCAAAACTACTCTACGCTATTGCAGAAGATTTCCAGTTATTTGTATAATTTTTTTATTTTTCGAAGTTTCTCCTGGTGCATATGGGTGGTGCTGGATTGTCAACTACTCTACGCTGTTTCAGAAGATTTCGAGTTATATCATTACGTTCTTGAGTTTTTCGAAGTTTCTCATGTTGGGTTTGTGTTGTGCTGCATAACTACACTACTCTACGCTGCATTAGAAGATTTCGACTTATATCATGACTTTTTTGTGTTTATCGAAGTTTCTCCTTCTGCATATGGGTTGTACTGCGTTCTAAACTAACTCCACACTGCTTCAGAGGTTTTCGAGTTATTTCATTACTTTTTTGAGTTTTTCGAAGTTTCTCATGTTGCGTATGTGTTTTGCCGGGTTCTACATTACTGTATGGTGTTTCAGAGCTTGTCGAGTTATTTCATTACTGTTTTCACTTTTACTAAGTTTCGCATGTTGCATATGTGTTGTGCTACTTAGCTACACCACTCTACGCTGCTTCAGAAGATTTCCAGTTATTTGTATACTATTTTGTGTTTTTCGAAGTTTCTCATGTTGCACATGTGTTGTTCTGTGTTCTACACTACTCTACGCGGTTGCAGAAGATTCGAGTTGTTTGTATACTTTCTTGAGTTTTTCGAAGTTTCTCATGTTGCACATGTGTTGTGCTACTTAGCTGCACTACTCTACGCTGCTGCAGAAGATTTCGAATTATCTTTATACTTTTTTGAATTTTCGAAGTTTCTCATGTTGCCGATGTGTTGTGCTGTGTTCTACACTATTCTACACTGTTGCAGAAGATTTCGAGTTATTTCATTACTTTTTTGAATTTTTCGAAGTTTCTCATGTTGCCCATGTGTTGTGCTGTGTTCTACACTATTCTACACTGTTGCAGAAGATTTCGAGTTATGTCATTACTTTTTTGAGTTTTTCGAAGTTTCTCATGTTGCACATGTGTTGTGCTGCTTAACTATCTACTCTACGCTGCTTCAGAAGATTTCGAGTTATTTCATCATGTTTTTGAGTTTTTCGAAGTTTCTCATGTTGCATTTAGGTTGAGCTGCTTAGCTACACTAGTCTACGCTGCCTCAGAAGATTTCGTGTTATTTGTATACTTTTTTGAGCTTTTCGAAGTTTCTCATATTGCACATGTGATATGCTGCTTAGCTGCACTACTCTACGCTGCTGCAGAAGATTTCGAATTATCTTTATACTTTTTTGAATTTTCGAAGTTTCTCATGTTGCCGATGTGTCGTGCTGTGTTCTACACTATTCTACACTGTTGCAGAAGATTTCGAGTTATTTCATTACTTTTTTGAGTTTTTCGAAGTTTCTCATGTTGCCCATGTGTTGTGCTGTGTTCTACACTATTCTACACTGTTGCAGAAGATTTCGAGTTATTTCATTACTTTTTTAGTTTTTCGAAGTTTCTCATAATGCACATGTGTTGTGCTGTGCTCTCCACTACTCTATGCTGCTTCAGAAGATTTCGAGTTATTTGTATACTTTCTTGAGTTTTTCCGAAGTTTCTCCTGGTGCATATGGGTTGTGCTGGGTTCTAAACTAACTCTACACTGCTTCAGAGGTTTTCGAGTTATTTCATTACTTTTTTGAGTTTTTCGAAGTTTCGCATGTTGCACATGTGTTGTGCTGCTTTACTATCCACTCTACGCTGCTTCAGAAGATTTCGAGTTATTTCATCATGTTTTTGAGTTTTCCGAAGTTTCTCATGTTGCTTATGTGTTGTGCTGCTTAACCGACTACTCTACGCTGCTTCAGAAGATTTCGAGTTATTTCATTAGTTTTTTGAGTTTTCCGAAGTTACTTCTGGTGCCTATGGGTGGTGCTGGGTTGTCAACTACTCTGCGCTGCTTCAGAAGATTTCGAGTTATTTCATCACTTTTTTGATTTTTTCGATGTTTCTCATGTTGCGTATGTGTTGTGCTGGGTTCTACATTGCTCTACGCTGTTTCAGAGATTTTCGAGTTATTTCATAACTTTTTTGAGTTTTTCGAAGTTTCTCATGTTATGTACGTGTTGTGCTGCTTAACTACACTACTCTACGCTGCGTCAGAAGATTTCGAGATTTTTTTATACTTTTTTGAGTTTTTCGATGTTTCTCATGTTGCGTATGTGTGTGCTGGGTTCTACATTACTCTACGCTGCTGCAGAAGATTTCGAGTTATTTTTATACTTTTTTGAATTTTTCGATGTTTCTCAAGTTGCGTATGTGTTGTGCCGGGTTCTACATTACTCTACGCTGTTTCAGAGATTTTCGAGTTATTTCATAACTTTTTTGAGTTTTTCGAAGTTTCTCATGTTGTGTACGTGTTGTGCTGGGTTCTACATTACTCTACGCTGTTTCAGAGATTTTCGAGTTATTTCATTACTTTTTTCAGGTTTGCGAAGTTTCTCATGCTGCATATGTAGAGTAGCTACACTACTCTACGCTGCTGCAGAAGATTTCGAGTTACGTTTATACTTTTTTGAGTTTTTCGAAGTTTCTCATGTTGCACATGTGTTGTGCTGTGCTCTACACTACTCTATGCTGCTTCTGAAGATTTCGAGTTATTTGTATACTTTCTTGAGTTTTTCGAAGTTTCTCCTGGTGCATATGGGTTGTGCTGGGTTCTAAACTAACTCTACACTGCTTCAGAGGTTTTCGAGTTATTTCATTACTTTTTTGAGTTTTTCGCAGTTTCTCATGTTGCACATGTGTTGTGCTGCTTAACGAACTACTCTATGCTGCTTCAGAAGATTTCGCGTTATTTCATCATGTTTTTGAGTTTTCCGAAGTTTCTCATGTTGCTTATGTGTTGTGCTGCTTCACCTACTACTCTACGCTGCTTCAGAAGATTTCGAGTTATTTCATTAGTTTTTTGAGTTTTCCGAAGTTACTTCTGGTGCCTATGGGTGGTGCTGGGTTGTCAACTACTCTGCGCTGCTTCAGAAGATTTCGAGATTTTTAAAAAACTTTTTTTAGTTTTTCGATGTTTCTCATGTTGCGTATGTGTGTGCTGGGTTCTACATTACTCTAAGCTGCTGCAGAAGATTTCGAGTTATTTTTATACTTTTGTGAATTTTTCGATGTTTCTCAAGTTGCGTATGTGTTGTGCCGGGTTCTACATTACTCTACGCAGTTTCAGAGATTTTCGAGTTATTTCATAACTTTTTTGAGTTTTTCGAAGTTTCTCATGTTGTGTACGTGTTGTGCTGGGTTCTACATTACTCTACGCTGTTTCAGAGATTTTCGAGTTATTTCATAACTTTTTTGAGTTTTTCGAAGTTTCTCATGTTGCACATGTGTTGTGCTGTGCTCTACACTACTCTATGCTGCTTCAGAAGATTTCGAGTTATTTGTATACTTTCTTGAGTTTTTCGAAGTTTCTCCTGGTGCATATGGGTTGTGCTGGGTTCTAAACTAACTCTACACTGCTTCAGAGGTTTTCGAGTTATTTCATTACTTTTTTGTTTTTCGAAGTTTCTCATGTTGCACATGTGTTGTGCTGCTTAACTAACTACTCTACGCTGCTTCAGAAGATTTCGAGTTATTTCATTAGTTTTTTGAGTTTTCAGAAGTTACTTCTGGTGCCTATGGGTGCTGCTGGATTTTCAACTACTCTACGCTGTTTCAGAAGATTTCGAGTTATATCATTACTTACTTGAGTTTTTCGAAGTTTCTCATGTTGTGTACGTGTTGTGCAGGGTTCTATATTACTCTACGCTGTTTCAGAGATTTTCGAGTTATTTCATTACTTTTTTCAGTTTTGCCAAGTTTCTCATGTTGCACATGTGTTGTGCTGCTTAACTAACTACTCTACGCTGCTTGAAGATTTCGAGTTATTTCATCATGTTTTTGAGTTTTCCGAAGTTTCTCATGTTGCTTATGTGTTGTGCTGCTTCACCTACTACTCTACGCTGCTTCAGAAGATTTCGAGTTATTTCATTAGTTTTTTGAGTTTTCCGAAGTTACTTCTGGTGCCTATGGGTGGTGCTGGGTTGTCAACTACTCTGCGCTGCTTCAGAAGATTTCGAGATTTTTAAAAAACTTTTTTGAGTTTTTCGATGTTTCTCATGTTGCGTATGTGTGTGCTGGGTTCTACATTACTCTGCGCTGCTGCAGAAGATTTCGAGTTATGTTTATACTTTTTTGAGTTTTTCGAAATTTCTCATGTTGCACATGTGTTGTGCTGTGCTCTACACTACTCTATGCTGCTTCAGAAGATTTCGAGTTATTTGTATACTTTCTTGAGTTTTTCGAAGTTTCTCATGTTTAACATGTGTTGTGCTGCTTAACTAACTACTCTACGCTGCTTCAGAAGATTTCGAGTTATTTCATTAGTTTTTTGAGTTTTCAGAAGATACTTCTGGTGGCTATGGGTGCTGCTGGATTTTCAACTACTCTACGCTGTTTCAGAAGATTTCGAGTTATATCATTACTTTCTTGAGTTTTTCGAAGTTTCTCATGTTGTGTACGTGTTGTGCAGGGTTCTATATTACTCTACGCTGTTTCAGAGATTTTCGAGTTATTTCATTACTTTTTTCAGTTTTGCCAAGTTTCTCATGTTGCACATGTGTTGTGCTGCTTAACTAACTACTCTACGCTGCTTCAGAAGATTTCGAGTTATTTCATCATGTTTTTGAGTTTTCCGAAGTTTCTCATGTTGCTTATGTGTTGTGCTGCTTCACCTACTACTCTACGCTGCTTCAGAAGATTTCGAGTTATTTCATTAGTTTTTTGAGTTTTCCGAAGTTACTTCTGGTGCCTATGGGTGGTGCTGGGTTGTCAACTACTCTGCGCTGCTTCAGAAGATTTCGAGATTTTTAAAAAACTTTTTTGAGTTTTTCGATGTTTCTCATGTTGCGTATGTGTGTGCTGGGTTCTACATTACTCTGCGCTGCTGCAGAAGATTTCGAGTTATGTTTATACTTTTTTGAGTTTTTCGAAGTTTCTCATGTTGCACATGTGTTGTGCTGTGCTCTACACTACTCTATGCTGCTTCAGAAGATTTCGAGTTATTTGTATACTTTCTTGAGTTTTTCGAAGTTTCTCCTGGTGCATATGGGTTGTGCTGGGTTCTAAACTAACTCTACACTGCTTCAGAGGTTTTCGAGTTATTTCATTACTTTTTTGAGTTTTTCGAAGTTTCTCATGTTGCACATGTGTTGTGCTGCTTAACTAACTACTCTACGCTGCTTCAGAAGATTTCGAGTTATTTCATTAGTTTTTTGAGTTTTCAGAAGTTACTTCTGGTGCCTATGGGTGCTGCTGGATTGTCAACTACTCTACGCTGTTTCAGAAGATTTCGAGTTATATCATTACTTTCTTGAGTTTTTCGAAGTTTCTCATGTTGGGTTTGTGTTGTGCTGCATAACTACACTACTCTACGCTGCATTCGAAGATTTCGACTTATATCATGACTTATTTGTGTTTTTCAAAGTTTCTCCTTCTGCATATGGGTTGTACTGCGTTCTAAACTAACTCCACACTGCTTCAGAGGTTTTCGAGTTATTTCATTACTTTTTTGAGCTGTTCGAAGTTTCTCATGTTGCGTATGTGTTTTGCCGGGTTCTACATTACTGTATGGTGTTTCAGAGATTGTCGAGTTATTGCATTACTGTTTTCACTTTTTCTAAGTTTCGCATATTGCATATGTGTTGTGCTACTTAGCTACACTACTCTACGCTGCTTCAGAAGATTTCCAGTTATTTGTATACTTTTTTGAGTTTTTCGAAGTTTCTCCTGGTGCATATAGGTTATGCTGGGTTCTAAACTAACTTTACACTGTTTCACAGGTTTTAGTGTTATTTCATTACTGTTTTGAGTTTTTCGATGTTTCTCATGTTGCGTATGTGTTGTGCTGCATAGCTACACTACTCTACGCTGCTGCAGAAGATTTCGAGTTATTTTTATACTTTTTTGAATTTTTCGAAGTTTCTCATGTTGCACATGTGTTGTGCTGTGTTCTACACTATTCTACACTGTTGCAGAAGATTTCGAGTTATGTCATTACTTTTTTGAGTTTTTCGAAGTTTCTCATGTTGCACATGTGTTGTGCTGCTTAACTATCTACTCTACGCTGCTTCAGAAGATTTCGAGTTATTTCATCATGTTTTTGAGTTTTCCGAAGTTTCTCATGTTGCTTATGTGTTGTGCTGCTTAACCTACTACTCTACGCTGCTTCACAAGATTTCCAGTTAATTGTATACTTTTTTTAGTTTTTCGATGTTTCTCATGTTGCGTATGTGTTGTGCTGTGTTCTACATTACTCTACGCTGTTTCAGAGATTTTCGAGTTATTTCATAACTTTTTTGAGTTTTTCGAAGTTTCTCATGTTATGTACGTGTTGTGCTGCTTAACTACACTACTCTGCGCTGCGTCAGAAGATTTCGAGACTTTTTAAAAACTTTTTTGAGTTTTTCGATGTTTCTCATGTTGCGTATGTGTGTGCTGGGTTCTACATTACTCTACGCTGCTGCAGAAGATTTCGAGTTATTTTTCTACTTTTTTGAATTTTTCGATGTTTCTCAAGTTGCGTATGTGTTGTGCCGGGTTCTACATTACTCTACGCTGTTTCAGGGATTTTCGAGTGATTGCATAACTTTTTTGAGTTTTTCGAAGTTTCTCATGTTGTGTACGTGTTGTGCTGGGTTCTACATTACTCTACGCTGTTTCAGAGATTTTCGAGTTATTTCATTACTTTTTTCAGGTTTGCGAAGTTTCTCATGTTGCATATGTAGAGTAGCTACACTAGTCTGCGCTGCTGCAGAAGATTTCGAGTTATGTTTATACTTTTTTGAGTTTTTCGAAGTTTCTCATGTTGCACATGTGTTGTACTGTGCTCTACACTACTCTATGCTGCTTCAGAAGATTTCGAGTTATTTGTATACTTTCTTGAGTTTTTCGAAGTTACTCATGTTGCACATGTGTTGTGCTGCTTAACTAACTACTCTACGCTGCTTCAGAAGATTTCGAGTTATTTCATCATGTTTTTGAGTTTTCCGAAGTTTCTCATGTTGCTTATGTGTTGTGCTGCTTCACCTACTACTCTACGCTGCTTCAGAAGATTTCGAGTTATTTCATTAGTTTTTTGAGTTTTCGAAGTTACTTCTGGTGCCTATGGGTGGTGCTGGGTTGTCAACTACTCTGCGCTGCTTCAGAAGATTTCGAGATTTTTAAAAAACTTTTTTGAGTTTTTCGATGTTTCTCATGTTGCGTATGTGTGTGCTGGGTTCTACATTACTCTGCGCTGCTACAGAAGATTTCGAGTTATGTTTATACTTTTTTGAGTTTTTCGAAGTTTCTCATGTTGCACATGTGTTGTGCTGTGCTCTACACTACTCTATGCTGCTTCAGAAGATTTCGAGTTATTTGTATACTTTCTTGAGTTTTTCGAAGTTTCTCCTGGTGCATATGGGTTGTGCTGGGTTCTAAACTAACTCTACACTGCTTCAGAGGTTTTCGAGTTATTTCATTACTTTTTTGAGTTTTTCGAAGTTTCTCATGTTGCACATGTGTTGTGCTGCTTAACTAACTACTCTACGCTGCTTCAGAAGATTTCGAGTTATTTCATTAGTTTTTTGAGTTTTCAGAAGTTACTTCTGGTGCCTATGGGTGCTGCTGGATTGTCAACTACTCTACGCTGTTTCAGAAGATTTCGAGTTATATCATTACTTTCTTGAGTTTTTCGAAGTTTCTCATGTTGGGTTTGTGTTGTGCTGCATAACTACACTACTCTACGCTGCATTAGAAGATTTCGACTTATATCATGACTTATTTGTGTTTTTCAAAGTTTCTCCTTCTGCATATGGGTTGTACTGCGTTCTAAACTAACTCCACACTGCTTCAGAGGTTTTCGAGTTATTTCATTACTTTTTTGAGTTGTTCGCAGTTTCTTATGTTGCGTATGTGTTTTGCCGGGTTCTACATTACTGTATGGTGTTTCAGAGATTGTCGAGTTATTGCATTACTGTTTTCACTTTTTCTAAGTTTCGCATGTTGCATATGTGTTGTGCTACTTAGCTACACTACTCTACGCTGCTTCAGAAGATTTCCAGTTATTTGTATACTTTTTTGAGTTTTTCGAAGTTTCTCCTGGTGCATATAGGTTATGCTGGGTTCTAAACTAACTTTACACTGTTTCACAGGTTTTAGTGTTATTTCATTACTGTTTTGAGTTTTTCGATGTTTCTCATGTTGCGTATGTGTTGTGCTGCATAGCTACACTACTCTACGCTGCTGCAGAAGATTTCGAGTTATTTTTATACTTTTTTGAGTTTTTCGAAGTTTCTCATGTTGCTTATGTGTTGTGCTGCTTAACTAACTACTCTACGCTGCTTCAGAAGATTTGTACACTACTCTACGCGGTTGCAGAAGATTCGAGTTGTTTGTAAACTTTCTTGAGTTTTTCGAAGTTTCTCATGTTGCACATGTGTTGTTCTGTATTCTACACTACTCTACGCGGTTGCAGAAGATTCGAGTTGTTTGTATACTTTCTTGAGTTTTTCGAAGTTCCTCATGTTGCACATGTGTTGTGCTGCTTAACTATCTACTCTACGCTGCTTCACAAGATTTCCAGTTAATTGTATACTTTTTTGAGTTTCTCGAAGTTTCTCCTAGTGCATATGGGTTGTGCTGGGATCTAAACTAACTCTACACTGTTTCAGAGGTTTTCGAGTTATTTCATTACTTTTTTGAGTTTTGCGATGTTTCTCATGTTGCGTATGTGTTGTGCTGCTTAGCTACACTACTCTACGCTGCTGCAGAAGATTTCGAGTTATTTTTATACTTTTTTGAATTTTTCGAAGTTTCTCATGTTGCACATGTGTTGTGCTGTGTTCTACACTATGCTACACTGTTGCAGAACATTTCGAGTTATGTCATTACTTTTTTGAGTTTTCCGAAGTTACTTCTGTTGCCTATGGGTGGTGCTGGGTTGTCAACTACTCTGCGCTGCTTCAGAAGATTTCGAGATTTTTAAAAAACTTTTTTGAGTTTTTCGATGTTTCTCATGTTGCGTATGTGTGTGCTGGGTTCTACATTACTCTACGCTGCTGCAGAAGATTTCGAGTTATTTTTATACTTTTTTGAATTTTTCGATGTTTCTCAAGTTGCGTATGTGTTGTGCCGGGTTCTACATTACTCTACGCTGTTTCAGAGATTTTCGAGTTATTTCATAACTTTTTTGAGTTTTTCGAAGTTTCTCATGTTGCACATGTGTTGTGCTGTGCTCTACACTACTCTATGCTGCTTCAGAAGATTTCGAGTTATTTGTATACTTTCTTGAGTTTTTCGAAGTTTCTCCTGGTGCATATGGGTTGTGCTGGGTTCTAAACTCACTCTACACTGCTTCAGAGGTTTTCTAGTTATTTCATTACTTTTTTGAGTTTGTCGAAGTTTCTCATGTTGCACATGTGTTGTGCTGCTTAACTAACTACTCTACGCTGCTTCAGAAGATTTCGAGTTATTTCATTAGTTTTTTGAGTTTTCCGAAGTTACTTCTGGTGCCTATGGGTGGTGCTGGGTTGTCAACTAATCTGCGCTGCTTCAGAAGATTTCGAGTTATTTCATAACTTTTTTGATTTTTTCGATGTTTCTCATGTTGCGTATGTGTTATGCTGTGTTCTACACTACTCTACGCTGCTTCACAAGATTTCCAGTTAATTGTATACTTTTTTGAGTTTTTCGATGTTTCTCATGTTGCGTATGTGTTGTACTGGGTTCTACATTACTCTACGCTGTTTCAGAGATTTTCGAGTTATTTCATTACTGTTTTGATTTTTTCGAAGTTTCTCATGTTGCACATGTGTTGTGCTGTGTTCTACACTATTCTACACTGTTGCAGAAGATTTCGAGTTATGCCATTACTTTCTTGAGTTTTTCGAAGTTTCTCATGTTGCACATGTGTTGTGCTGCTTAACTATCTACTCTACGCTGCTTCAGAAGATTTCGAGTTATTTCATCATGTTTTTGAGTTTTCCGAAGTTTCTCATGTTGCTTATGTGTTGTGCTGCTTAACCTACTACTCTACGCTGCTTCACAAGATTTCCAGTTAATTGTATACTTTTTTGAGTTTTTCGATGTTTCTCATGTTGCGTATGTGTTGTGCTGTGTTCTACATTACTCTACGCTGTTTCAGAGATTTTCGAGTTATTTCATAACTTTTTTGAGTTTTTCGAAGTTTCTCATGTTATGTACGTGTTGTGCTGCTTAACTACACTACTCTGCGCTGCATCAGAAGATTTCGAGACTTTTTAAAAACTTTTTGAGTTTTTCGATGTTTCTCATGTTGCGTATGTGTGTGCTGGGTTCTACATTACTCTACGCTGCTGCAGAAGATTTCGAGTTATTTTTCTACTTTTTTGAATTTTTCGATGTTTCTCAAGTTGCGTATGTGTTGTCCCGGGTTCTACATTACTCTACGCTGTTTCAGAGATTTTCGAGTTATTTCATTACTTTTTTCAGGTTTGCGAAGTTTCTCATGTTGCATATGTAGAGTAGCTACACTAGTCTGCGCTGCTGCAGAAGATTTCGAGTTATGTTTATACTTTTTTGAGTTTTTCGAAGTTTCTCATGTTGCACATGTGTTGTGCTGTGCTCTACACTAGTCTATGCTGCTTCAGAAGATTTCGAGTTATTTGTATACTTTCTTGAGTTTTTCGAAGTTTGTCATGTTGCACATGTGTTGTGCTGCTTAACTAACTACTCTACGCTGCTTCAGAAGATTTCGAGTTATTTCATTAGTTTTTTGAGTTTTCAGAAGTTACTTCTGGTGCCTATGGGTGCTGCTGCATTTTCAACTACTCTACGCTGTTTCAGAAGATTTCGAGTTATATCATTACTTTCTTGAGTTTTTCGAAGTTTCTCATGTTGTGTACGTGTTGTGCAGGGTTCTATATTACTCTACGCTGTTTCAGAGATTTTCGAGTTATTTCATTACTTTTTTCAGTTTTGCCAAGTTTCTCATGTTGCACATGTGTTGTGCTGCTTAACTAACTACTCTACGCTGCTTCAGAAGATTTCGAGTTATTTCATCATGTTTTTGAGTTTTCCGAAGTTTCTCATGTTGCTTATGTGTTGTGCTGCTTCACCTACTACTCTACGCTGCTTCAGAAGATTTCGAGTTATTTCATTAGTTTTTTGAGTTTTCCGAAGTTACTTCTGGTGCCTATGGGTGGTGCTGGGTTGTCAACTACTCTGCGCTGCTTCAGAAGATTTCGAGATTTTTAAAAAACTTTTTTGAGTTTTTCGATGTTTCTCATGTTGCGTATGTGTGTGCTGGGTTCTACATTACTCTGCGCTGCTGCAGAAGATTTCGAGTTATGTTTATACTTTTTTGAGTTTTTCGAAGTTTCTCATGTTGCACATGTGTTGTGCTGTGCTCTACACTACTCTATGCTGCTTCAGAAGATTTCGAGTTATTTGTATACTTTCTTGAGTTTTTCGAAGTTTCTCCTGGTGCATATGGGTTGTGCTGGGTTCTAAACTAACTCTACACTGCTTCAGAGGTTTTCGAGTTATTTCATTACTTTTTTGAGTTTTTCGAAGTTTCTCATGTTGCACATGTGTTGTGCTGCTTAACTAACTACTCTACGCTGCTTCAGAAGATTTCGAGTTATTTCATTAGTTTTTTGAGTTTTCAGAAGTTACTTCTGGTGCCTATGGGTGCTGCTGGATTGTCAACTACTCTACGCTGTTTCAGAAGATTTCGAGTTATATCATTACTTTCTTGAGTTTTTCGAAGTTTCTCATGTTGGGTTTGTGTTGTGCTGCATAACTACACTACTCTACGCTGCATTAGAAGATTTCGACTTATATCATGACTTATTTGTGTTTTTCAAAGTTTCTCCTTCTGCATATGGGTTGTACTGCGTTCTAAACTAACTCCACACTGCTTCAGAGGTTTTCGAGTTATTTCATTACTTTTTTGAGTTGTTCGCAGTTTCTTATGTTGCGTATGTGTTTTGCCGGGTTCTACATTACTGTATGGTGTTTCAGAGATTGTCGAGTTATTGCATTACTGTTTTCACTTTTTCTAAGTTTCGCATGTTGCATATGTGTTGTGCTACTTAGCTACACTACTCTACGCTGCTTCAGAAGATTTCCAGTTATTTGTATACTTTTTTGAGTTTTTCGAAGTTTCTCCTGGTGCATATAGGTTATGCTGGGTTCTAAACTAACTTTACACTGTTTCACAGGTTTTAGTGTTATTTCATTACTGTTTTGAGTTTTTCGATGTTTCTCATGTTGCGTATGTGTTGTGCTGCATAGCTACACTACTCTACGCTGCTGCAGAAGATTTCGAGTTATTTTTATACTTTTTTGAATTTTTCGAAGTTTCTCATGTTGCCCATGTGTTGTGCTGTGTTCTCCACTATTTTACACTGTTGCAGAAGATTTCGACTTATTTCATTACGTTTTTGAGTTTTTCGAAGTTTCTCATGTTGCTTATGTGTTGTGCTGCTTAACTAACTACTCTACGCTGCTTCAGAAGATTTGTACACTACTCTACGCGGTTGCAGAAGATTCGAGTTGTTTGTAAACTTTCTTGAGTTTTTCGAAGTTTCTCATGTTGCACATGTGTTGTTCTGTATTCTACACTACTCTACGCGGTTGCAGAAGATTCGAGTTGTTTGTATACTTTCTTGAGTTTTTCGAAGTTCCTCATGTTGCACATGTGTTGTGCTGCTTAACTATCTACTCTACGCTGCTTCACAAGATTTCCAGTTAATTGTATACTTTTTTGAGTTTCTCGAAGTTTCTCCTAGTGCATATGGGTTGTGCTGGGATCTAAACTAACTCTACACTGTTTCAGAGGTTTTCGAGTTATTTCATTACTTTTTTGAGTTTTGCGATGTTTCTCATGTTGCGTATGTGTTGTGCTGCTTAGCTACACTACTCTACGCTGCTGCAGAAGATTTCGAGTTATTTTTATACTTTTTTGAATTTTTCGAAGTTTCTCATGTTGCACATGTGTTGTGCTGTGTTCTACACTATGCTACACTGTTGCAGAACATTTCGAGTTATGTCATTACTTTTTTGAGTTTTCCGAAGTTACTTCTGTTGCCTATGGGTGGTGCTGGGTTGTCAACTACTCTGCGCTGCTTCAGAAGATTTCGAGATTTTTAAAAAACTTTTTTGAGTTTTTCGATGTTTCTCATGTTGCGTATGTGTGTGCTGGGTTCTACATTACTCTACGCTGCTGCAGAAGATTTCGAGTTATTTTTATACTTTTTTGAGTTTTTCGATGTTTCTCATGTTGCGTATGTGTGTGCTGGGTTCTACATTACTCTACGCTGCTGCAGAAGATTTCGAGTTATTTTTATACTTTTTTGAATTTTTCGATGTTTCTCAAGTTGCGTATGTGTTGTGCCGGGTTCTACATTACTCTACGCTGTTTCAGAGATTTTCGAGTTATTTCATAACTTTTTTGAGTTTTTCGAAGTTTCTCATGTTGCACATGTGTTGTGCTGTGCTCTACACTACTCTATGCTGCTTCAGAAGATTTCGAGTTATTTGTATACTTTCTTGAGTTTTTCGAAGTTTCTCCTGGTGCATATGGGTTGTGCTGGGTTCTAAACTCACTCTACACTGCTTCAGAGGTTTTCGAGTTATTTCATTACTTTTTTGAGTTTTTCGAAGTTTCTCATGTTGCACATGTGTTGTGCTGCTTAACTAACTACTCTACGCTGCTTCAGAAGATTTCGAGTTATTTCATTAGTTTTTTGAGTTTTCCGAAGTTACTTCTGGTGCCTATGGGTGGTGCTGGGTTGTCAACTAATCTGCGCTGCTTCAGAAGATTTCGAGTTATTTCATAACTTTTTTGATTTTTTCGATGTTTCTCATGTTGCGTATGTGTTATGCTGTGTTCTACACTACTCTACGCTGCTTCACAAGATTTCCAGTTAATTGTATACTTGTTTGAGTTTTTCGATGTTTCTCATGTTGCGTATGTGTTGTACTGGGTTCTACATTACTCTACGCTGTTTCAGAGATTTTCGAGTTATTTCATTACTGTTTTGATTTTTTCGAAGTTTCTCATGTTGCACATGTGTTGTGCTGTGTTCTACACTATTCTACACTGTTGCAGAAGATTTCGAGTTATGCCATTACTTTCTTGAGTTTTTCGAAGTTTCTCATGTTGCACATGTGTTGTGCTGCTTAACTATCTACTCTACGCTGCTTCAGAAGATTTCGAGTTATTTCATCATGTTTTTGAGTTTTCCGAAGTTTCTCATGTTGCTTATGTGTTGTGCTGCTTAACCTACTACTCTACGCTGCTTCACAAGATTTCCAGTTAATTGTATACTTTTTTGAGTTTTTCGATGTTTCTCATGTTGCGTATGTGTTGTGCTGTGTTCTACATTACTCTACGCTGTTTCAGAGATTTTCGAGTTATTTCATAACTTTTTTGAGTTTTTCGAAGTTTCTCATGTTATGTACGTGTTGTGCTGCTTAACTACACTACTCTGCGCTGCATCAGAAGATTTCGAGACTTTTTAAAAACTTTTTGAGTTTTTCGATGTTTCTCATGTTGCGTATGTGTGTGCTGGGTTCTACATTACTCTACGCTGCTGCAGAAGATTTCGAGTTATTTTTCTACTTTTTTGAATTTTTCGATGTTTCTCAAGTTGCGTATGTGTTGTCCCGGGTTCTACATTACTCTACGCTGTTTCAGAGATTTTCGAGTTATTTCATTACTTTTTTCAGGTTTGCGAAGTTTCTCATGTTGCATATGTAGAGTAGCTACACTAGTCTGCGCTGCTGCAGAAGATTTCGAGTTATGTTTATACTTTTTTGAGTTTTTCGAAGTTTCTCATGTTGCACATGTGTTGTGCTGTGCTCTACACTAGTCTATGCTGCTTCAGAAGATTTCGAGTTATTTGTATACTTTCTTGAGTTTTTCGAAGTTTGTCATGTTGCACATGTGTTGTGCTGCTTAACTAACTACTCTACGCTGCTTCAGAAGATTTCGAGTTATTTCATTAGTTTTTTGAGTTTTCAGAAGTTACTTCTGGTGCCTATGGGTGCTGCTGCATTTTCAACTACTCTACGCTGTTTCAGAAGATTTCGAGTTATATCATTACTTTCTTGAGTTTTTCGAAGTTTCTCATGTTGTGTACGTGTTGTGCAGGGTTCTATATTACTCTACGCTGTTTCAGAGATTTTCGAGTTATTTCATTACTTTTTTCAGTTTTGCCAAGTTTCTCATGTTGCACATGTGTTGTGCTGCTTAACTAACTACTCTACGCTGCTTCAGAAGATTTCGAGTTATTTCATCATGTTTTTGAGTTTTCCGAAGTTTCTCATGTTGCTTATGTGTTGTGCTGCTTCACCTACTACTCTACGCTGCTTCAGAAGATTTCGAGTTATTTCATTAGTTTTTTGAGTTTTCCGAAGTTACTTCTGGTGCCTATGGGTGGTGCTGGGTTGTCAACTACTCTGCGCTGCTTCAGAAGATTTCGAGATTTTTAAAAAACTTTTTTGAGTTTTTCGATGTTTCTCATGTTGCGTATGTGTGTGCTGGGTTCTACATTACTCTGCGCTGCTGCAGAAGATTTCGAGTTATGTTTATACTTTTTTGAGTTTTTCGAAGTTTCTCATGTTGCACATGTGTTGTGCTGTGCTCTACACTACTCTATGCTGCTTCAGAAGATTTCGAGTTATTTGTATACTTTCTTGAGTTTTTCGAAGTTTCTCCTGGTGCATATGGGTTGTGCTGGGTTCTAAACTAACTCTACACTGCTTCAGAGGATTTCGAGTTATTTCATTACTTTTTTGAGTTTTTCGAAGTTTCTCATGTTGCACATGTGTTGTGCTGCTTAACTAACTACTCTACGCTGCTTCAGAAGATTTCGAGTTATTTCATTAGTTTTTTGAGTTTTCAGAAGTTACTTCTGGTGCCTATGGGTGCTGCTGGATTGTCAACTACTCTACGCTGTTTCAGAAGATTTCGAGTTATATCATTACTTTCTTGAGTTTTTCGAAGTTTCTCATGTTGGGTTTGTGTTGTGCTGCATAACTACACTACTCTACGCTGCATTAGAAGATTTCGACTTATATCATGACTTATTTGTGTTTTTCAAAGTTTCTCCTTCTGCATATGGGTTGTACTGCGTTCTAAACTAACTCCACACTGCTTCAGAGGTTTTCGAGTTATTTCATTACTTTTTTGAGCTGTTCGAAGTTTCTCATGTTGCGTATGTGTTTTGCCGGGTTCTACATTACTGTATGGTGTTTCAGAGATTGTCGAGTTATTGCATTACTGTTTTCACTTTTTCTAAGTTTCGCATATTGCATATGTGTTGTGCTACTTAGCTACACTACTCTACGCTGCTTCAGAAGATTTCCAGTTATTTGTATACTTTTTTGAGTTTTTCGAAGTTTCTCCTGGTGCATATAGGTTATGCTGGGTTCTAAACTAACTTTACACTGTTTCACAGGTTTTAGTGTTATTTCATTACTGTTTTGAGTTTTTCGATGTTTCTCATGTTGCGTATGTGTTGTGCTGCATAGCTACACTACTCTACGCTGCTGCAGAAGATTTCGAGTTATTTTTATACTTTTTTGAATTTTTCGAAGTTTCTCATGTTGCACATGTGTTGTGCTGTGTTCTACACTATTCTACACTGTTGCAGAAGATTTCGAGTTATGTCATTACTTTTTTGAGTTTTTCGAAGTTTCTCATGTTGCACATGTGTTGTGCTGCTTAACTATCTACTCTACGCTGCTTCAGAAGATTTCGAGTTATTTCATCATGTTTTTGAGTTTTCCGAAGTTTCTCATGTTGCTTATGTGTTGTGCTGCATAGCTACACTACTCTGCGCTGCGTCAGAAGATTTCGAGACTTTTTAAAAACTTTTTTGAGTTTTTCGATGTTTCTCATGTTGCGTATGTGTGTGCTGGGTTCTACATTACTCTACGCTGCTGCAGAAGATTTCGAGTTATTTTTCTACTTTTTTGAATTTTTCGATGTTTCTCAAGTTGCGTATGTGTTGTGCCGGGTTCTACATTACTCTACGCTGTTTCAGGGATTTTCGAGTGATTGCATAACTTTTTTGAGTTTTTCGAAGTTTCTCATGTTGTGTACGTGTTGTGCTGGGTTCTACATTACTCTACGCTGTTTCAGAGATTTTCGAGTTATTTCATTACTTTTTTCAGGTTTGCGAAGTTTCTCATGTTGCATATGTAGAGTAGCTACACTAGTCTGCGCTGCTGCAGAAGATTTCGAGTTATGTTTATACTTTTTTGAGTTTTTCGAAGTTTCTCATGTTGCACATGTGTTGTGCTGTGCTCTACACTACTCTATGCTGCTTCAGAAGATTTCGAGTTATTTGTATACTTTCTTGAGTTTTTCGAAGTTTCTCCTGGTGCATATGGGTTGTGCTGGGTTCTAAACTAACTCTACACTGCTTCAGAGGATTTCGAGTTATTTCATTACTTTTTTGAGTTTTTCGAAGTTTCTCATGTTGCACATGTGTTGTGCTGCTTAACTAACTACTCTACGCTGCTTCAGAAGATTTCGAGTTATTTCATTAGTTTTTTGAGTTTTCAGAAGTTACTTCTGGTGCCTATGGGTGCTGCTGGATTGTCAACTACTCTACGCTGTTTCAGAAGATTTCGAGTTATATCATTACTTTCTTGAGTTTTTCGAAGTTTCTCATGTTGGGTTTGTGTTGTGCTGCATAACTACACTACTCTACGCTGCATTAGAAGATTTCGACTTATATCATGACTTATTTGTGTTTTTCAAAGTTTCTCCTTCTGCATATGGGTTGTACTGCGTTCTAAACTAACTCCACACTGCTTCAGAGGTTTTCGAGTTATTTCATTACTTTTTTGAGCTGTTCGAAGTTTCTCATGTTGCGTATGTGTTTTGCCGGGTTCTACATTACTGTATGGTGTTTCAGAGATTGTCGAGTTATTGCATTACTGTTTTCACTTTTTCTAAGTTTCGCATATTGCATATGTGTTGTGCTACTTAGCTACACTACTCTACGCTGCTTCAGAAGATTTCCAGTTATTTGTATACTTTTTTGAGTTTTTCGAAGTTTCTCCTGGTGCATATAGGTTATGCTGGGTTCTAAACTAACTTTACACTGTTTCACAGGTTTTAGTGTTATTTCATTACTGTTTTGAGTTTTTCGATGTTTCTCATGTTGCGTATGTGTTGTGCTGCATAGCTACACTACTCTACGCTGCTGCAGAAGATTTCGAGTTATTTTTATACTTTTTTGAATTTTTCGAAGTTTCTCATGTTGCACATGTGTTGTGCTGTGTTCTACACTATTCTACACTGTTGCAGAAGATTTCGAGTTATGTCATTACTTTTTTGAGTTTTTCGAAGTTTCTCATGTTGCACATGTGTTGTGCTGCTTAACTATCTACTCTACGCTGCTTCAGAAGATTTCGAGTTATTTCATCATGTTTTTGAGTTTTCCGAAGTTTCTCATGTTGCTTATGTGTTGTGCTGCTTAACCTACTACTCTACGCTGCTTCACAAGATTTCCAGTTAATTGTATACTTTTTTGAGTTTTTCGATGTTTCTCATGTTGCGTATGTGTTGTGCTGTGTTCTACATTACTCTACGCTGTTTCAGAGATTTTCGAGTTATTTCATAACTTTTTTGAGTTTTTCGAAGTTTCTCATGTTATGTACGTGTTGTGCTGCTTAACTACACTACTCTGCGCTGCGTCAGAAGATTTCGAGACTTTTTAAAAACTTTTTTGAGTTTTTCGATGTTTCTCATGTTGCGTATGTGTGTGCTGGGTTCTACATTACTCTACGCTGCTGCAGAAGATTTCGAGTTATTTTTCTACTTTTTTGAATTTTTCGATGTTTCTCAAGTTGCGTATGTGTTGTGCCGGGTTCTACATTACTCTACGCTGTTTCAGGGATTTTCGAGTGATTGCATAACTTTTTTGAGTTTTTCGAAGTTTCTCATGTTGTGTACGTGTTGTGCTGGGTTCTACATTACTCTACGCTGTTTCAGAGATTTTCGAGTTATTTCATTACTTTTTTCAGGTTTGCGAAGTTTCTCATGTTGCATATGTAGAGTAGCTACACTAGTCTGCGCTGCTGCAGAAGATTTCGAGTTATGTTTATACTTTTTTGAGTTTTTCGAAGTTTCTCATGTTGCACATGTGTTGTGCTGTGCTCTACACTACTCTATGCTGCTTCAGAAGATTTCGAGTTATTTGTATACTTTCTTGAGTTTTTCGAAGTTACTCATGTTGCACATGTGTTGTGCTGCTTAACTAACTACTCTACGCTGCTTCAGAAGATTTCGAGTTATTTCATCATGTTTTTGAGTTTTCCGAAGTTTCTCATGTTGCTTATGTGTTGTGCTGCTTCACCTACTACTCTACGCTGCTTCAGAAGATTTCGAGTTATTTCATTAGTTTTTTGAGTTTTCGAAGTTACTTCTGGTGCCTATGGGTGGTGCTGGGTTGTCAACTACTCTGCGCTGCTTCAGAAGATTTCGAGATTTTTAAAAAACTTTTTTGAGTTTTTCGATGTTTCTCATGTTGCGTATGTGTGTGCTGGGTTCTACATTACTCTGCGCTGCTGCAGAAGATTTCGAGTTATGTTTATACTTTTTTGAGTTTTTCGAAGTTTCTCATGTTGCACATGTGTTGTGCTGTGCTCTACACTACTCTATGCTGCTTCAGAAGATTTCGAGTTATTTGTATACTTTCTTGAGTTTTTCGAAGTTTCTCCTGGTGCATATGGGTTGTGCTGGGTTCTAAACTAACTCTACACTGCTTCAGAGGTTTTCGAGTTATTTCATTACTTTTTTGAGTTTTTCGAAGTTTCTCATGTTGCACATGTGTTGTGCTGCTTAACTAACTACTCTACGCTGCTTCAGAAGATTTCGAGTTATTTCATTAGTTTTTTGAGTTTTCAGAAGTTACTTCTGGTGCCTATGGGTGCTGCTGGATTGTCAACTACTCTACGCTGTTTCAGAAGATTTCGAGTTATATCATTACTTTCTTGAGTTTTTCGAAGTTTCTCATGTTGGGTTTGTGTTGTGCTGCATAACTACACTACTCTACGCTGCATTAGAAGATTTCGACTTATATCATGACTTATTTGTGTTTTTCAAAGTTTCTCCTTCTGCATATGGGTTGTACTGCGTTCTAAACTAACTCCACACTGCTTCAGAGGTTTTCGAGTTATTTCATTACTTTTTTGAGTTGTTCGCAGTTTCTCATGTTGCGTATGTGTTTTGCCGGGTTCTACATTACTGTATGGTGTTTCAGAGATTGTCGAGTTATTACATTACTGTTTTCACTTTTTCTAAGTTTCGCATGTTGCATATGTGTTGTGCTACTTAGCTACACTACTCTACGCTGCTTCAGAAGATTTCCAGTTATTTGTATACTTTTTTGAGTTTTTCGAAGTTTCTCCTGGTGCATATAGGTTATGCTGGGTTCTAAACTAACATTACACTGTTTCACAGGTTTTCGAGTTATTTCATTACTTTTTTGAGTTTTTCGATGTTTCTCATGTTGCGTATGTGTTGTGCTGCATAGCTACACTACTCTACGCTGCTGCAGAAGATTTCGAGTTATTTTTATACTTGTTTGAATTTTTCGAAGTTTCTCATGTTGCCCATGTGTTGTGCTGTGTTCTCCACTATTTTACACTGTTGCAGAAGATTTCGACTTATTTCATTACTTTTTTGAGTTTCTCGAAGTTTCTCATGTTGCTTATGTGTTGTGCTGCTTAACTAACTACTCTACGCTGCTTCAGAAGATTTGTACACTACTCTACGCGGTTGCAGAAGATTCGAGTTGTTTGTAAACTTTCTTGAGTTTTTCGAAGTTTCTCATGTTGCACATGTGTTGTTCTGTATTCTACACTACTCTACGCGGTTGCAGAAGATTCGAGTTGTTTGTATACTTTCTTGAGTTTTTCGAAGTTCCTCATGTTGCACATGTGTTGTGCTGCTTAACTATCTACTCTACGCTGCTTCACAAGATTTCCAGTTAATTGTATACTTTTTTGAGTTTCTCGAAGTTTCTCCTAGTGCATATGGGTTGTGCTGGGATCTAAACTAACTCTACACTGTTTCAGAGGTTTTCGAGTTATTTCATTACTTTTTTGAGTTTTGCGATGTTTCTCATGTTGCGTATGTGTTGTGCTGCTTAGCTACACTACTCTACGCTGCTGCAGAAGATTTCGAGTTATTTTTATACTTTTTTGAATTTTTCGAAGTTTCTCATGTTGCACATGTGTTGTGCTGTGTTCTACACTATGCTACACTGTTGCAGAACATTTCGAGTTATGTCATTACTTTTTTGAGTTTTCCGAAGTTACTTCTGGTGCCTATGGGTGGTGCTGGGTTGTCAACTACTCTGCGCTGCTTCAGAAGATTTCGAGATTTGTAAAAAAATTTTTGGAGTTTTTCGATGTTTCTCATGTTGCGTATGTGTGTGCTGGGTTCTACATTACTCTACGCTGCTGCAGAAGATTTCGAGTTATTTTTATACTTTTTTGAGTTTTTCGATGTTTCTCATGTTGCGTATGTGTGTGCTGGGTTCTACATTACTCTACGCTGCTGCAGAAGATTTCGAGTTATTTTTATACTTTTTTGAATTTTTCGATGTTTCTCAAGTTGCGTATGTGTTGTGCCGGGTTCTACATTACTCTACGCTGTTTCAGAGATTTTCGAGTTATTTCATAACTTTTGTGAGTTTTTCGAAGTTTCTCATGTTGCACATGTGTTGTGCTGTGCTCTACACTACTCTATGCTGCTTCAGAAGATTTCGAGTTATTTGTATACTTTCTTGAGTTTTTCGAAGTTTCTCCTGGTGCATATGGGTTGTGCTGGGTTCTAAACTAACTCTACACTGCTTCAGAGGTTTTCGAGTTATTTCATTACTTTTTTGAGTTTTTCGAAGTTTCTCATGTTGCACATGTGTTGTGCTGCTTAACTAACTACTCTACGCTGCTTCAGAAGATTTCGAGTTATTTCATTAGTTTTTTGAGTTTTCAGAAGTTACTTCTGGTGCCTATGGGTGCTGCTGGATTGTCAACTACTCTACGCTGTTTCAGAAGATTTCGAGTTATATCATTACTTTCTTGAGTTTTTCGAAGTTTCTCATGTTGGGTTTGTGTTGTGCTGCATAACTACACTACTCTACGCTGCATTAGAAGATTTCGACTTATATCATGACTTATTTGTGTTTTTCAAAGTTTCTCCTTCTGCATATGGGTTGTACTGCGTTCTAAACTAACTCCACACTGCTTCAGAGGTTTTCGAGTTATTTCATTACTTTTTTGAGTTGTTCGCAGTTTCTCATGTTGCGTATGTGTTTTGCCGGGTTCTACATTACTGTATGGTGTTTCAGAGATTGTCGAGTTATTGCATTACTGTTTTCACTTTTTCTAAGTTTCGCATGTTGCATATGTGTTGTGCTACTTAGCTACACTACTCTACGCTGCTTCAGAAGATTTCCAGTTATTTGTATACTTTTTTGAGTTTTTCGAAGTTTCTCCTGGTGCATATAGGTTATGCTGGGTTCTAAACTAACTTTACACTGTTTCACAGGTTTTAGTGTTATTTCATTACTGTTTTGAGTTTTTCGATGTTTCTCATGTTGCGTATGTGTTGTGCTGCATAGCTACACTACTCTACGCTGCTGCAGAAGATTTCGAGTTATTTTTATACTTTTTTGAATTTTTCGAAGTTTCTCATGTTGCCCATGTGTTGTGCTGTGTTCTCCACTATTTTACACTGTTGCAGAAGATTTCGACTTATTTCATTACTTTTTTGAGTTTTTCGAAGTTTCTCATGTTGCTTATTTGTTGTGCTGCTTAACTAACTACTCTACGCTGCTTCAGAAGATTTGTACACTACTCTACGCGGTTGCAGAAGATTCGAGTTGTTTGTAAACTTTCTTGAGTTTTTCGAAGTTTCTCATGTTGCACATGTGTTGTTCTGTATTCTACACTACTCTACGCGGTTGCAGAAGATTCGAGTTGTTTGTATACTTTCTTGAGTTTTTCGAAGTTCCTCATGTTGCACATGTGTTGTGCTGCTTAACTATCTACTCTACGCTGCTTCACAAGATTTCCAGTTAATTGTATACTTTTTTGAGTTTCTCGAAGTTTCTCCTAGTGCATATGGGTTGTGCTGGGATCTAAACTAACTCTACACTGTTTCAGAGGTTTTCGAGTTATTTCATTACTTTTTTGAGTTTTTCGAAGTTTCTCATGTTGCACATGTGTTGTGCTGCTTAACTAACTACTCTACGCTGCTTCAGAAGATTTCGAGTTATTTCATTAGTTTTTTGAGTTTTCAGAAGTTACTTCTGGTGCCTATGGGTGCTGCTGGATTGTCAACTACTCTACGCTGTTTCAGAAGATTTCGAGTTATATCATTACTTTCTTGAGTTTTTCGAAGTTTCTCATGTTGGGTTTGTGTTGTGCTGCATAACTACACTACTCTACGCTGCATTAGAAGATTTCGACTTATATCATGACTTATTTGTGTTTTTCAAAGTTTCTCCTTCTGCATATGGGTTGTACTGCGTTCTAAACTAACTCCACACTGCTTCAGAGGTTTTCGAGTTATTTCATTACTTTTTTGAGTTGTTCGCAGTTTCTCATGTTGCGTATGTGTTTTGCCGGGTTCTACATTACTGTATGGTGTTTCAGAGATTGTCGAGTTATTACATTACTGTTTTCACTTTTTCTAAGTTTCGCATGTTGCATATGTGTTGTGCTACTTAGCTACACTACTCTACGCTGCTTCAGAAGATTTCCAGTTATTTGTATACTTTTTTGAGTTTTTCGAAGTTTCTCCTGGTGCATATAGGTTATGCTGGGTTCTAAACTAACATTACACTGTTTCACAGGTTTTCGAGTTATTTCATTACTTTTTTGAGTTTTTCGATGTTTCTCATGTTGCGTATGTGTTGTGCTGCATAGCTACACTACTCTACGCTGCTGCAGAAGATTTCGAGTTATTTTTATACTTGTTTGAATTTTTCGAAGTTTCTCATGTTGCCCATGTGTTGTGCTGTGTTCTCCACTATTTTACACTGTTGCAGAAGATTTCGACTTATTTCATTACTTTTTTGAGTTTCTCGAAGTTTCTCATGTTGCTTATGTGTTGTGCTGCTTAACTAACTACTCTACGCTGCTTCAGAAGATTTGTACACTACTCTACGCGGTTGCAGAAGATTCGAGTTGTTTGTAAACTTTCTTGAGTTTTTCGAAGTTTCTCATGTTGCACATGTGTTGTTCTGTATTCTACACTACTCTACGCGGTTGCAGAAGATTCGAGTTGTTTGTATACTTTCTTGAGTTTTTCGAAGTTCCTCATGTTGCACATGTGTTGTGCTGCTTAACTATCTACTCTACGCTGCTTCACAAGATTTCCAGTTAATTGCATACTTTTTTGAGTTTCTCGAAGTTTCTCCTAGTGCATATGGGTTGTGCTGGGATCTAAACTAACTCTACACTGTTTCAGAGGTTTTCGAGTTATTTCATTACTTTTTTGAGTTTTGCGATGTTTCTCATGTTGCGTATGTGTTGTGCTGCTTAGCTACACTACTCTACGCTGCTGCAGAAGATTTCGAGTTATTTTTATACTTTTTTGAATTTTTCGAAGTTTCTCATGTTGCACATGTGTTGTGCTGTGTTCTACACTATGCTACACTGTTGCAGAACATTTCGAGTTATGTCATTACTTTTTTGAGTTTTCCGAAGTTACTTCTGGTGCCTATGGGTGGTGCTGGGTTGTCAACTACTCTGCGCTGCTTCAGAAGATTTCGAGATTTGTAAAAAAATTTTTGGAGTTTTTCGATGTTTCTCATGTTGCGTATGTGTGTGCTGGGTTCTACATTACTCTACGCTGCTGCAGAAGATTTCGAGTTATTTTTATACTTTTTTGAGTTTTTCGATGTTTCTCATGTTGCGTATGTGTGTGCTGGGTTCTACATTACTCTACGCTGCTGCAGAAGATTTCGAGTTATTTTTATACTTTTTTGAATTTTTCGATGTTTCTCAAGTTGCGTATGTGTTGTGCCGGGTTCTACATTACTCTACGCTGTTTCAGAGATTTTCGAGTTATTTCATAACTTTTGTGAGTTTTTCGAAGTTTCTCATGTTGCACATGTGTTGTGCTGTGCTCTACACTACTCTATGCTGCTTCAGAAGATTTCGAGTTATTTGTATACTTTCTTGAGTTTTTCGAAGTTTCTCCTGGTGCATATGGGTTGTGCTGGGTTCTAAACTAACTCTACACTGCTTCAGAGGTTTTCGAGTTATTTCATTACTTTTTTGAGTTTTTCGAAGTTTCTCATGTTGCACATGTGTTGTGCTGCTTAACTAACTACTCTACGCTGCTTCAGAAGATTTCGAGTTATTTCATTAGTTTTTTGAGTTTTCAGAAGTTACTTCTGGTGCCTATGGGTGCTGCTGGATTGTCAACTACTCTACGCTGTTTCAGAAGATTTCGAGTTATATCATTACTTTCTTGAGTTTTTCGAAGTTTCTCATGTTGGGTTTGTGTTGTGCTGCATAACTACACTACTCTACGCTGCATTAGAAGATTTCGACTTATATCATGACTTATTTGTGTTTTTCAAAGTTTCTCCTTCTGCATATGGGTTGTACTGCGTTCTAAACTAACTCCACACTGCTTCAGAGGTTTTCGAGTTATTTCATTACTTTTTTGAGTTGTTCGCAGTTTCTCATGTTGCGTATGTGTTTTGCCGGGTTCTACATTACTGTATGGTGTTTCAGAGATTGTCGAGTTATTGCATTACTGTTTTCACTTTTTCTAAGTTTCGCATGTTGCATATGTGTTGTGCTACTTAGCTACACTACTCTACGCTGCTTCAGAAGATTTCCAGTTATTTGTATACTTTTTTGAGTTTTTCGAAGTTTCTCCTGGTGCATATAGGTTATGCTGGGTTCTAAACTAACTTTACACTGTTTCACAGGTTTTAGTGTTATTTCATTACTGTTTTGAGTTTTTCGATGTTTCTCATGTTGCGTATGTGTTGTGCTGCATAGCTACACTACTCTACGCTGCTGCAGAAGATTTCGAGTTATTTTTATACTTTTTTGAATTTTTCGAAGTTTCTCATGTTGCCCATGTGTTGTGCTGTGTTCTCCACTATTTTACACTGTTGCAGAAGATTTCGACTTATTTCATTACTTTTTTGAGTTTTTCGAAGTTTCTCATGTTGCTTATTTGTTGTGCTGCTTAACTAACTACTCTACGCTGCTTCAGAAGATTTGTACACTACTCTACGCGGTTGCAGAAGATTCGAGTTGTTTGTAAACTTTCTTGAGTTTTTCGAAGTTTCTCATGTTGCACATGTGTTGTTCTGTATTCTACACTACTCTACGCGGTTGCAGAAGATTCGAGTTGTTTGTATACTTTCTTGAGTTTTTCGAAGTTCCTCATGTTGCACATGTGTTGTGCTGCTTAACTATCTACTCTACGCTGCTTCACAAGATTTCCAGTTAATTGTATACTTTTTTGAGTTTCTCGAAGTTTCTCCTAGTGCATATGGGTTGTGCTGGGATCTAAACTAACTCTACACTGTTTCAGAGGTTTTCGAGTTATTTCATTACTTTTTTGAGTTTTTCGAAGTTTCTCATGTTGCACATGTGTTGTGCTGCTTAACTAACTACTCTACGCTGCTTCAGAAGATTTCGAGTTATTTCATTAGTTTTTTGAGTTTTCAGAAGTTACTTCTGGTGCCTATGGGTGCTGCTGGATTGTCAACTACTCTACGCTGTTTCAGAAGATTTCGAGTTATATCATTACTTTCTTGAGTTTTTCGAAGTTTCTCATGTTGGGTTTGTGTTGTGCTGCATAACTACACTACTCTACGCTGCATTAGAAGATTTCGACTTATATCATGACTTATTTGTGTTTTTCAAAGTTTCTCCTTCTGCATATGGGTTGTACTGCGTTCTAAACTAACTCCACACTGCTTCAGAGGTTTTCGAGTTATTTCATTACTTTTTTGAGTTGTTCGCAGTTTCTCATGTTGCGTATGTGTTTTGCCGGGTTCTACATTACTGTATGGTGTTTCAGAGATTGTCGAGTTATTACATTACTGTTTTCACTTTTTCTAAGTTTCGCATGTTGCATATGTGTTGTGCTACTTAGCTACACTACTCTACGCTGCTTCAGAAGATTTCCAGTTATTTGTATACTTTTTTGAGTTTTTCGAAGTTTCTCCTGGTGCATATAGGTTATGCTGGGTTCTAAACTAACATTACACTGTTTCACAGGTTTTCGAGTTATTTCATTACTTTTTTGAGTTTTTCGATGTTTCTCATGTTGCGTATGTGTTGTGCTGCATAGCTACACTACTCTACGCTGCTGCAGAAGATTTCGAGTTATTTTTATACTTGTTTGAATTTTTCGAAGTTTCTCATGTTGCCCATGTGTTGTGCTGTGTTCTCCACTATTTTACACTGTTGCAGAAGATTTCGACTTATTTCATTACTTTTTTGAGTTTCTCGAAGTTTCTCATGTTGCTTATGTGTTGTGCTGCTTAACTAACTACTCTACGCTGCTTCAGAAGATTTGTACACTACTCTACGCGGTTGCAGAAGATTCGAGTTGTTTGTAAACTTTCTTGAGTTTTTCGAAGTTTCTCATGTTGCACATGTGTTGTTCTGTATTCTACACTACTCTACGCGGTTGCAGAAGATTCGAGTTGTTTGTATACTTTCTTGAGTTTTTCGAAGTTCCTCATGTTGCACATGTGTTGTGCTGCTTAACTATCTACTCTACGCTGCTTCACAAGATTTCCAGTTAATTGTATACTTTTTTGAGTTTCTCGAAGTTTCTCCTAGTGCATATGGGTTGTGCTGGGATCTAAACTAACTCTACACTGTTTCAGAGGTTTTCGAGTTATTTCATTACTTTTTTGAGTTTTGCGATGTTTCTCATGTTGCGTATGTGTTGTGCTGCTTAGCTACACTACTCTACGCTGCTGCAGAAGATTTCGAGTTATTTTTATACTTTTTTGAATTTTTCGAAGTTTCTCATGTTGCACATGTGTTGTGCTGTGTTCTACACTATGCTACACTGTTGCAGAACATTTCGAGTTATGTCATTACTTTTTTGAGTTTTCCGAAGTTACTTCTGGTGCCTATGGGTGGTGCTGGGTTGTCAACTACTCTGCGCTGCTTCAGAAGATTTCGAGATTTGTAAAAAAATTTTTTGAGTTTTTCGATGTTTCTCATGTTGCGTATGTGTGTGCTGGGTTCTACATTACTCTACGCTGCTGCAGAAGATTTCGAGTTATTTTTATACTTTTTTGAGTTTTTCGATGTTTCTCATGTTGCGTATGTGTGTGCTGGGTTCTACATTACTCTACGCTGCTGCAGAAGATTTCGAGTTATTTTTATACTTTTTTGAATTTTTCGATGTTTCTCAAGTTGCGTATGTGTTGTGCCGGGTTCTACATTACTCTACGCTGTTTCAGAGATTTTCGAGTTATTTCATAACTTTTTTGAGTTTTTCGAAGTTTCTCATGTTGCACATGTGTTGTGCTGTGCTCTACACTACTCTATGCTGCTTCAGAAGATTTCGAGTTATTTGTATACTTTCTTGAGTTTTTCGAAGTTTCTCCTGGTGCATATGGGTTGTGCTGGGTTCTAAACTCACTCTACACTGCTTCAGAGGTTTTCGAGTTATTTCATTACTTTTTTGAGTTTTTCGAAGTTTCTCATGTTGCACATGTGTTGTGCTGCTTAACTAACTACTCTACGCTGCTTCAGAAGATTTCGAGTTATTTCATTAGTTTTTTGAGTTTTCCGAAGTTACTTCTGGTGCCTATGGGTGGTGCTGGGTTGTCAACTAATCTGCGCTGCTTCAGAAGATTTCGAGTTATTTCATCACTTTTTTGATTTTTTCGATGTTTCTCATGTTGCGTATGTGTTATGCTGTGTTCTACACTACTCTACGCTGCTTCACAAGATTTCCAGTTAATTGTATACTTTTTTGAGTTTTTCGATGTTTCTCATGTTGCGTATGTGTTGTACTGGGTTCTACATTACTCTACGCTGTTTCAGAGATTTTCGAGTTATTTCATTACTGTTTTGATTTTTTCGAAGTTTCTCATGTTGCACATGTGTTGTGCTGTGTTCTACACTATTCTACACTGTTGCAGAAGATTTCGAGTTATGCCATTACTTTCTTGAGTTTTTCGAAGTTTCTCATGTTGCACATGTGTTGTGCTGCTTAACTATCTACTCTACGCTGCTTCAGAAGATTTCGAGTTATTTCATCATGTTTTTGAGTTTTCCGAAGTTTCTCATGTTGCTTATGTGTTGTGCTGCTTAACCTACTACTCTACGCTGCTTCACAAGATTTCCAGTTAATTGTATACTTTTTTGAGTTTTTCGATGTTTCTCATGTTGCGTATGTGTTGTGCTGTGTTCTACATTACTCTACGCTGTTTCAGAGATTTTCGAGTTATTTCATAACTTTTTTGAGTTTTTCGAAGTTTCTCATGTTATGTACGTGTTGTGCTGCTTAACTACACTACTCTGCGCTGCATCAGAAGATTTCGAGACTTTTTAAAAACTTTTTGAGTTTTTCGATGTTTCTCATGTTGCGTATGTGTGTGCTGGGTTCTACATTACTCTACGCTGCTGCAGAAGATTTCGAGTTATTTTTCTACTTTTTTGAATTTTTCGATGTTTCTCAAGTTGCGTATGTGTTGTCCCGGGTTCTACATTACTCTACGCTGTTTCAGAGATTTTCGAGTTATTTCATTACTTTTTTCAGGTTTGCGAAGTTTCTCATGTTGCATATGTAGAGTAGCTACACTAGTCTGCGCTGCTGCAGAAGATTTCGAGTTATGTTTATACTTTTTTGAGTTTTTCGAAGTTTCTCATGTTGCACATGTGTTGTGCTGTGCTCTACACTAGTCTATGCTGCTTCAGAAGATTTCGAGTTATTTGTATACTTTCTTGAGTTTTTCGAAGTTTCTCATGTTGCACATGTGTTGTGCTGCTTAACTAACTACTCTACGCTGCTTCAGAAGATTTCGAGTTATTTCATTAGTTTTTTGAGTTTTCCGAAGTTACTTCTGGTGCCTATGGGTGGTGCTGGGTTGTCAACTACTCTGCGCTGCTTCAGAAGATTTCGAGATTTTTAAAAAACTTTTTTGAGTTTTTCGATGTTTCTCATGTTGCGTATGTGTGTGCTGGGTTCTACATTACTCTGCGCTGCTGCAGAAGATTTCGAGTTATGTTTATACTTTTTTGAGTTTTTCGAAATTTCTCATGTTGCACATGTGTTGTGCTGTGCTCTACACTACTCTATGCTGCTTCAGAAGATTTCGAGTTATTTGTATACTTTCTTGAGTTTTTCGAAGTTTCTCATGTTTAACATGTGTTGTGCTGCTTAACTAACTACTCTACGCTGCTTCAGAAGATTTCGAGTTATTTCATTAGTTTTTTGAGTTTTCAGAAGTTACTTCTGGTGGCTATGGGTGCTGCTGGATTTTCAACTACTCTACGCTGTTTCAGAAGATTTCGAGTTATATCATTACTTTCTTGAGTTTTTCGAAGTTTCTCATGTTGTGTACGTGTTGTGCAGGGTTCTATATTACTCTACGCTGTTTCAGAGATTTTCGAGTTATTTCATTACTTTTTTCAGTTTTGCCAAGTTTCTCATGTTGCACATGTGTTGTGCTGCTTAACTAACTACTCTACGCTGCTTCAGAAGATTTCGAGTTATTTCATCATGTTTTTGAGTTTTCCGAAGTTTCTCATGTTGCTTATGTGTTGTGCTGCTTCACCTACTACTCTACGCTGCTTCAGAAGATTTCGAGTTATTTCATTAGTTTTTTGAGTTTTCCGAAGTTACTTCTGGCGCCTATGGGTGGTGCTGGGTTGTCAACTACTCTGCGCTGCTTCAGAAGATTTCGAGATTTTTAAAAAACTTTTTTGAGTTTTTCGATGTTTCTCATGTTGCGTATGTGTGTGCTGGGTTCTACATTACTGTGCGCTGCTGCAGAAGATTTCGAGTTATGTTTATACTTTTTTGAGTTTTTCGAAGTTTCTCATGTTGCACATGTGTTGTGCTGTGCTCTACACTACTCTATGCTGCTTCAGAAGATTTCGAGTTATTTGTATACTTTCTTGAGTTTTTCGAAGTTTCTCCTGGTGCATATGGGTTGTGCTGGGTTCTAAACTAACTCTACACTGGTTCAGAGGTTTTCGAGTTATTTCATTACTTTTTTGAGTTTTTCGAAGTTTCTCATGTTGCACATGTGTTGTGCTGCTTAACTAACTACTCTACGCTGCTTCAGAAGATTTCGAGTTATTTCATTAGTTTTTTGAGTTTTCAGATGTTACTTCTGGTGCCTATGGGTCCTGCTGGATTGTCAACTACTCTACGCTGTTTCAGAAGATTTCGAGTTATATCATTACTTTCTTGAGTTTTTCGAAGTTTCTCATGTTGGGTTTGTGTTGTGCTGCATAACTACACTACTCTACGCTGCATTAGAAGATTTCGACTTATATCATGACTTATTTGTGTTTTTCAAAGTTTCTCCTTCTGCATATGGGTTGTACTGCGTTCTAAACTAACTCCACACTGCTTCAGAGGTTTTCGAGTTATTTCATTACTTTTTTGAGTTGTTCGAAGTTTCTCATGTTGCGTATGTGTTTTGCCGGGTTCTACATTACTGTATGGTGTTTCAGAGATTGTCGAGTTATTACATTACTGTTTTCACTTTTTCTAAGTTTCGCATGTTGCATATGTGTTGTGCTACTTAGCTACACTACTCTACGCTGCTTCAGAAGATTTCCAGTTATTTGTATACTTTTTTGAGTTTTTCGAAGTTTCTCCTGGTGCATATAGGTTATGCTGGGTTCTAAACTAACTTTACACTGTTTCACAGGTTTTAGTGTTATTTCATTACTGTTTTGAGTTTTTCGATGTTTCTCATGTTGCGTATGTGTTGTGCTGCATAGCTACACTACTCTACGCTGCTGCAGAAGATTTCGAGTTATTTTTATACTTTTTTGAATTTTTCGATGTTTCTCAAGTTGCGTATGTGTTGTGCCGGGTTCTACATTACTCTACGCTGTTTCAGAGATTTTCGAGTTATTTCATAACTTTTTTGAGTTTTTCGAAGTTTCTCATGTTGCACATGTGTTGTGCTGTGCTCTACACTACTCTATGCTGCTTCAGAAGATTTCGAGTTATTTGTATACTTTCTTGAGTTTTTCGAAGTTTCTCCTGGTGCATATGGGTTGTGCTGGGTTCTAAACTCACTCTACACTGCTTCAGAGGTTTTCGAGTTATTTCATTACTTTTTTGAGTTTTTCGAAGTTTCTCATGTTGCACATGTGTTGTGCTGCTTAACTAACTACTCTACGCTGCTTCAGAAGATTTCGAGTTATTTCATTAGTTTTTTGAGTTTTCCGAAGTTACTTCTGGTGCCTATGGGTGGTGCTGGGTTGTCAACTAATCTGCGCTGCTTCAGAAGATTTCGAGTTATTTCATCACTTTTTTGATTTTTTCGATGTTTCTCATGTTGCGTATGTGTTATGCTGTGTTCTACACTACTCTACGCTGCTTCACAAGATTTCCAGTTAATTGTATACTTTTTTGAGTTTTTCGATGTTTCTCATGTTGCGTATGTGTTGTACTGGGTTCTACATTACTCTACGCTGTTTCAGAGATTTTCGAGTTATTTCATTACTGTTTTGATTTTTTCGAAGTTTCTCATGTTGCACATGTGTTGTGCTGTGTTCTACACTATTCTACACTGTTGCAGAAGATTTCGAGTTATGCCATTACTTTCTTGAGTTTTTCGAAGTTTCTCATGTTGCACATGTGTTGTGCTGCTTAACTATCTACTCTACGCTGCTTCAGAAGATTTCGAGTTATTTCATCATGTTTTTGAGTTTTCCGAAGTTTCTCATGTTGCTTATGTGTTGTGCTGCTTAACCTACTACTCTACGCTGCTTCACAAGATTTCCAGTTAATTGTATACTTTTTTGAGTTTTTCGATGTTTCTCATGTTGCGTATGTGTTGTGCTGTGTTCTACATTACTCTACGCTGTTTCAGAGATTTTCGAGTTATTTCATAACTTTTTTGAGTTTTTCGAAGTTTCTCATGTTATGTACGTGTTGTGCTGCTTAACTACACTACTCTGCGCTGCATCAGAAGATTTCGAGACTTTTTAAAAACTTTTTGAGTTTTTCGATGTTTCTCATGTTGCGTGCTGGGTTCTACATTACTCTACGCTGCTGCAGAAGATTTCGAGTTATTTTTCTACTTTTTTGAATTTTTCGATGTTTCTCAAGTTGCGTATGTGTTGTCCCGGGTTCTACATTACTCTACGCTGTTTCAGAGATTTTCGAGTTATTTCATTACTTTTTTCAGGTTTGCGAAGTTTCTCATGTTGCATATGTAGAGTAGCTACACTAGTCTGCGCTGCTGCAGAAGATTTCGAGTTATGTTTATACTTTTTTGAGTTTTTCGAAGTTTCTCATGTTGCACATGTGTTGTGCTGTGCTCTACACTAGTCTATGCTGCTTCAGAAGATTTCGAGTTATTTGTATACTTTCTTGAGTTTTTCGAAGTTTCTCATGTTGCACATGTGTTGTGCTGCTTAACTAACTACTCTACGCTGCTTCAGAAGATTTCGAGTTATTTCATTAGTTTTTTGAGTTTTCCGAAGTTACTTCTGGTGCCTATGGGTGGTGCTGGGTTGTCAACTACTCTGCGCTGCTTCAGAAGATTTCGAGATTTTGAAAAAACTTTTTTGAGTTTTTCGATGTTTCTCATGTTGCGTATGTGTGTGCTGGGTTCTACATTACTCTGCGCTGCTGCAGAAGATTTCGAGTTATGTTTATACTTTTTTGAGTTTTTCGAAATTTCTCATGTTGCACATGTGTTGTGCTGTGCTCTACACTACTCTATGCTGCTTCAGAAGATTTCGAGTTATTTGTATACTTTCTTGAGTTTTTCGAAGTTTCTCATGTTTAACATGTGTTGTGCTGCTTAACTAACTACTCTACGCTGCTTCAGAAGATTTCGAGTTATTTCATTAGTTTTTTGAGTTTTCAGAAGTTACTTCTGGTGGCTATGGGTGCTGCTGGATTTTCAACTACTCTACGCTGTTTCAGAAGATTTCGAGTTATATCATTACTTTCTTGAGTTTTTCGAAGTTTCTCATGTTGTGTACGTGTTGTGCAGGGTTCTATATTACTCTACGCTGTTTCAGAGATTTTCGAGTTATTTCATTACTTTTTTCAGTTTTGCCAAGTTTCTCATGTTGCACATGTGTTGTGCTGCTTAACTAACTACTCTACGCTGCTTCAGAAGATTTCGAGTTATTTCATCATGTTTTTGAGTTTTCCGAAGTTTCTCATGTTGCTTATGTGTTGTGCTGCTTCACCTACTACTCTACGCTGCTTCAGAAGATTTCGAGTTATTTCATTAGTTTTTTGAGTTTTCCGAAGTTACTTCTGGCGCCTATGGGTGGTGCTGGGTTGTCAACTACTCTGCGCTGCTTCAGAAGATTTCGAGATTTTTAAAAAACTTTTTTGAGTTTTTCGATGTTTCTCATGTTGCGTATGTGTGTGCTGGGTTCTACATTACTCTGCGCTGCTGCAGAAGATTTCGAGTTATGTTTATACTTTTTTGAGTTTTTCGAAGTTTCTCATGTTGCACATGTGTTGTGCTGTGCTCTACACTACTCTATGCTGCTTCAGAAGATTTCGAGTTATTTGTATACTTTCTTGAGTTTTTCGAAGTTTCTCCTGGTGCATATGGGTTGTGCTGGGTTCTAAACTAACTCTACACTGGTTCAGAGGTTTTCGAGTTATTTCATTACTTTTTTGAGTTTTTCGAAGTTTCTCATGTTGCACATGTGTTGTGCTGCTTAACTAACTACTCTACGCTGCTTCAGAAGATTTCGAGTTATTTCATTAGTTTTTTGAGTTTTCAGATGTTACTTCTGGTGCCTATGGGTCCTGCTGGATTGTCAACTACTCTACGCTGTTTCAGAAGATTTCGAGTTATATCATTACTTTCTTGAGTTTTTCGAAGTTTCTCATGTTGGGTTTGTGTTGTGCTGCATAACTACACTACTCTACGCTGCATTAGAAGATTTCGACTTATATCATGACTTATTTGTGTTTTTCAAAGTTTCTCCTTCTGCATATGGGTTGTACTGCGTTCTAAACTAACTCCACACTGCTTCAGAGGTTTTCGAGTTATTTCATTACTTTTTTGAGTTGTTCGAAGTTTCTCATGTTGCGTATGTGTTTTGCCGGGTTCTACATTACTGTATGGTGTTTCAGAGATTGTCGAGTTATTACATTACTGTTTTCACTTTTTCTAAGTTTCGCATGTTGCATATGTGTTGTGCTACTTAGCTACACTACTCTACGCTGCTTCAGAAGATTTCCAGTTATTTGTATACTTTCTTGAGTTTTTCGAAGTTTCTCCTGGTGCATATGGGTTGTGCTGGGTTCTAAACTAACTCTACACTGCTTCAGAGGTTTTCGAGTTATTTCATTACTTTTTTAGTTTTTCGAAGTTTCTCATGTTGCACATGTGTTGTGCTACTTAGCTACACTACTCTACGCTGCTTCAGAAGATTTCCAGTTATTTGTATACTTTTTTGAGTTTTTCGAAGTTTCTCCTGGTGCATATAGGTTATGCTGGGTTCTAAACTAACTTTACACTGTTTCACAGGTTTTAGTGTTATTTCATTACTGTTTTGAGTTTTTCGATGTTTCTCATGTTGCGTATGTGTTGTGCTGCATAGCTACACTACTCTACGCTGCTGCAGAAGATTTCGAGTTATTTTTATACTTTTTTGAATTTTTCGAAGTTTCTCATGTTGCACATGTGTTGTGCTGTGTTCTACACTATTCTACACTGTTGCAGAAGATTTCGAGTTATGTCATTACTTTTTTGAGTTTTTCGAAGTTTCTCATGTTGCACATGTGTTGTGCTGCTTAACTATCTACTCTACGCTGCTTCAGAAGATTTCGAGTTATTTCATCATGTTTTTGAGTTTTCCGAAGTTTCTCATGTTGCTTATGTGTTGTGCTGCATAGCTACACTACTCTGCGCTGCGTCAGAAGATTTCGAGACTTTTTAAAAACTTTTTTGAGTTTTTCGATGTTTCTCATGTTGCGTATGTGTGTGCTGGGTTCTACATTACTCTACGCTGCTGCAGAAGATTTCGAGTTATTTTTCTACTTTTTTGAATTTTTCGATGTTTCTCAAGTTGCGTATGTGTTGTGCCGGGTTCTACATTACTCTACGCTGTTTCAGGGATTTTCGAGTGATTGCATAACTTTTTTGAGTTTTTCGAAGTTTCTCATGTTGTGTACGTGTTGTGCTGGGTTCTACATTACTCTACGCTGTTTCAGAGATTTTCGAGTTATTTCATTACTTTTTTCAGGTTTGCGAAGTTTCTCATGTTGCATATGTAGAGTAGCTACACTAGTCTGCGCTGCTGCAGAAGATTTCGAGTTATGTTTATACTTTTTTGAGTTTTTCGAAGTTTCTCATGTTGCACATGTGTTGTGCTGTGCTCTACACTACTCTATGCTGCTTCAGAAGATTTCGAGTTATTTGTATACTTTCTTGAGTTTTTCGAAGTTACTCATGTTGCACATGTGTTGTGCTGCTTAACTAACTACTCTACGCTGCTTCAGAAGATTTCGAGTTATTTCATCATGTTTTTGAGTTTTCCGAAGTTTCTCATGTTGCTTATGTGTTGTGCTGCTTCACCTACTACTCTACGCTGCTTCAGAAGATTTCGAGTTATTTCATTAGTTTTTTGAGTTTTCGAAGTTACTTCTGGTGCCTATGGGTGGTGCTGGGTTGTCAACTACTCTGCGCTGCTTCAGAAGATTTCGAGATTTTTAAAAAACTTTTTTGAGTTTTTCGATGTTTCTCATGTTGCGTATGTGTGTGCTGGGTTCTACATTACTCTGCGCTGCTGCAGAAGATTTCGAGTTATGTTTATACTTTTTTGAGTTTTTCGAAGTTTCTCATGTTGCACATGTGTTGTGCTGTGCTCTACACTACTCTATGCTGCTTCAGAAGATTTCGAGTTATTTGTATACTTTCTTGAGTTTTTCGAAGTTTCTCCTGGTGCATATGGGTTGTGCTGGGTTCTAAACTAACTCTACACTGCTTCAGAGGTTTTCGAGTTATTTCATTACTTTTTTGAGTTTTTCGAAGTTTCTCATGTTGCACATGTGTTGTGCTGCTTAACTAACTACTCTACGCTGCTTCAGAAGATTTCGAGTTATTTCATTAGTTTTTTGAGTTTTCAGAAGTTACTTCTGGTGCCTATGGGTGCTGCTGGATTGTCAACTACTCTACGCTGTTTCAGAAGATTTCGAGTTATATCATTACTTTCTTGAGTTTTTCGAAGTTTCTCATGTTGGGTTTGTGTTGTGCTGCATAACTACACTACTCTACGCTGCATTAGAAGATTTCGACTTATATCATGACTTATTTGTGTTTTTCAAAGTTTCTCCTTCTGCATATGGGTTGTACTGCGTTCTAAACTAACTCCACACTGCTTCAGAGGTTTTCGAGTTATTTCATTACTTTTTTGAGTTGTTCGCAGTTTCTCATGTTGCGTATGTGTTTTGCCGGGTTCTACATTACTGTATGGTGTTTCAGAGATTGTCGAGTTATTACATTACTGTTTTCACTTTTTCTAAGTTTCGCATGTTGCATATGTGTTGTGCTACTTAGCTACACTACTCTACGCTGCTTCAGAAGATTTCCAGTTATTTGTATACTTTTTTGAGTTTTTCGAAGTTTCTCCTGGTGCATATAGGTTATGCTGGGTTCTAAACTAACATTACACTGTTTCACAGGTTTTCGAGTTATTTCATTACTTTTTTGAGTTTTTCGATGTTTCTCATGTTGCGTATGTGTTGTGCTGCATAGCTACACTACTCTACGCTGCTGCAGAAGATTTCGAGTTATTTTTATACTTGTTTGAATTTTTCGAAGTTTCTCATGTTGCCCATGTGTTGTGCTGTGTTCTCCACTATTTTACACTGTTGCAGAAGATTTCGACTTATTTCATTACTTTTTTGAGTTTCTCGAAGTTTCTCATGTTGCTTATGTGTTGTGCTGCTTAACTAACTACTCTACGCTGCTTCAGAAGATTTGTACACTACTCTACGCGGTTGCAGAAGATTCGAGTTGTTTGTAAACTTTCTTGAGTTTTTCGAAGTTTCTCATGTTGCACATGTGTTGTTCTGTATTCTACACTACTCTACGCGGTTGCAGAAGATTCGAGTTGTTTGTATACTTTCTTGAGTTTTTCGAAGTTCCTCATGTTGCACATGTGTTGTGCTGCTTAACTATCTACTCTACGCTGCTTCACAAGATTTCCAGTTAATTGTATACTTTTTTGAGTTTCTCGAAGTTTCTCCTAGT
The DNA here is from genome assembly GCF_044704955.1 of Pristiophorus japonicus. NCBI lineage: Eukaryota > Metazoa > Chordata > Chondrichthyes > Pristiophoridae > Pristiophorus > Pristiophorus japonicus. The sequence goes on from NW_027254431.1 coordinate 117,883, forward strand.
GCATATGGGTTGTGCTGGGATCTAAACTAACTCTACACTGTTTCAGAGGTTTTCGAGTTATTTCATTACTTTTTTGAGTTTTGCGATGTTTCTCATGTTGCGTATGTGTTGTGCTGCTTAGCTACACTACTCTACGCTGCTGCAGAAGATTTCGAGTTATTTTTATACTTTTTTGAATTTTTCGAAGTTTCTCATGTTGCACATGTGTTGTGCTGTGTTCTACACTATGCTACACTGTTGCAGAACATTTCGAGTTATGTCATTACTTTTTTGAGTTTTCCGAAGTTACTTCTGGTGCCTATGGGTGGTGCTGGGTTGTCAACTACTCTGCGCTGCTTCAGAAGATTTCGAGATTTGTAAAAAAATTTTTTGAGTTTTTCGATGTTTCTCATGTTGCGTATGTGTGTGCTGGGTTCTACATTACTCTACGCTGCTGCAGAAGATTTCGAGTTATTTTTATACTTTTTTGAGTTTTTCGATGTTTCTCATGTTGCGTATGTGTGTGCTGGGTTCTACATTACTCTACGCTGCTGCAGAAGATTTCGAGTTATTTTTATACTTTTTTGAATTTTTCGATGTTTCTCAAGTTGCGTATGTGTTGTGCCGGGTTCTACATTACTCTACGCTGTTTCAGAGATTTTCGAGTTATTTCATAACTTTTTTGAGTTTTTCGAAGTTTCTCATGTTGCACATGTGTTGTGCTGTGCTCTACACTACTCTATGCTGCTTCAGAAGATTTCGAGTTATTTGTATACTTTCTTGAGTTTTTCGAAGTTTCTCCTGGTGCATATGGGTTGTGCTGGGTTCTAAACTAACTCTACACTGCTTCAGAGGTTTTCGAGTTATTTCATTACTTTTTTGAGTTTTTCGAAGTTTCTCATGTTGCACATGTGTTGTGCTGCTTAACTAACTACTCTACGCTGCTTCAGAAGATTTCGAGTTATTTCATTAGTTTTTTGAGTTTTCAGAAGTTACTTCTGGTGCCTATGGGTGCTGCTGGATTGTCAACTACTCTACGCTGTTTCAGAAGATTTCGAGTTATATCATTACTTTCTTGAGTTTTTCGAAGTTTCTCATGTTGGGTTTGTGTTGTGCTGCATAACTACACTACTCTACGCTGCATTAGAAGATTTCGACTTATATCATGACTTATTTGTGTTTTTCAAAGTTTCTCCTTCTGCATATGGGTTGTACTGCGTTCTAAACTAACTCCACACTGCTTCAGAGGTTTTCGAGTTATTTCATTACTTTTTTGAGTTGTTCGCAGTTTCTCATGTTGCGTATGTGTTTTGCCGGGTTCTACATTACTGTATGGTGTTTCAGAGATTGTCGAGTTATTGCATTACTGTTTTCACTTTTTCTAAGTTTCGCATGTTGCATATGTGTTGTGCTACTTAGCTACACTACTCTACGCTGCTTCAGAAGATTTCCAGTTATTTGTATACTTTTTTGAGTTTTTCGAAGTTTCTCCTGGTGCATATAGGTTATGCTGGGTTCTAAACTAACTTTACACTGTTTCACAGGTTTTAGTGTTATTTCATTACTGTTTTGAGTTTTTCGATGTTTCTCATGTTGCGTATGTGTTGTGCTGCATAGCTACACTACTCTACGCTGCTGCAGAAGATTTCGAGTTATTTTTATACTTTTTTGAATTTTTCGAAGTTTCTCATGTTGCCCATGTGTTGTGCTGTGTTCTCCACTATTTTACACTGTTGCAGAAGATTTCGACTTATTTCATTACTTTTTTGAGTTTTTCGAAGTTTCTCATGTTGCTTATTTGTTGTGCTGCTTAACTAACTACTCTACGCTGCTTCAGAAGATTTGTACACTACTCTACGCGGTTGCAGAAGATTCGAGTTGTTTGTAAACTTTCTTGAGTTTTTCGAAGTTTCTCATGTTGCACATGTGTTGTTCTGTATTCTACACTACTCTACGCGGTTGCAGAAGATTCGAGTTGTTTGTATACTTTCTTGAGTTTTTCGAAGTTCCTCATGTTGCACATGTGTTGTGCTGCTTAACTATCTACTCTACGCTGCTTCACAAGATTTCCAGTTAATTGTATACTTTTTTGAGTTTCTCGAAGTTTCTCCTAGTGCATATGGGTTGTGCTGGGATCTAAACTAACTCTACACTGTTTCAGAGGTTTTCGAGTTATTTCATTACTTTTTTGAGTTTTGCGATGTTTCTCATGTTGCGTATGTGTTGTGCTGCTTAGCTACACTACTCTACGCTGCTGCAGAAGATTTCGAGTTATTTTTATACTTTTTTGAATTTTTCGAAGTTTCTCATGTTGCACATGTGTTGTGCTGTGTTCTACACTATGCTACACTGTTGCAGAACATTTCGAGTTATGTCATTACTTTTTTGAGTTTTCCGAAGTTACTTCTGGTGCCTATGGGTGGTGCTGGGTTGTCAACTACTCTGCGCTGCTTCAGAAGATTTCGAGATTTTTAAAAAACTTTTTTGAGTTTTTCGATGTTTCTCATGTTGCGTATGTGTGTGCTGGGTTCTACATTACTCTACGCTGCTGCAGAAGATTTCGAGTTATTTTTATACTTTTTTGAGTTTTTCGATGTTTCTCATGTTGCGTATGTGTGTGCTGGGTTCTACATTACTCTACGCTGCTGCAGAAGATTTCGAGTTATTTTTATACTTTTTTGAATTTTTCGATGTTTCTCAAGTTGCGTATGTGTTGTGCCGGGTTCTACATTACTCTACGCTGTTTCAGAGATTTTCGAGTTATTTCATAACTTTTTTGAGTTTTTCGAAGTTTCTCATGTTGCACATGTGTTGTGCTGTGCTCTACACTACTCTATGCTGCTTCAGAAGATTTCGAGTTATTTGTATACTTTCTTGAGTTTTTCGAAGTTTCTCTTGGTGCATATGGGTTGTGCTGGGTTCTAAACTCACTCTACACTGCTTCAGAGGTTTTCGAGTTATTTCATTACTTTTTTGAGTTTTTCGAAGTTTCTCATGTTGCACATGTGTTGTGCTGCTTAACTAACTACTCTACGCTGCTTCAGAAGATTTCGAGTTATTTCATTAGTTTTTTGAGTTTTCCGAAGTTACTTCTGGTGCCTATGGGTGGTGCTGGGTTGTCAACTAATCTGCGCTGCTTCAGAAGATTTCGAGTTATTTCATCACTTTTTTGATTTTTTCGATGTTTCTCATGTTGCGTATGTGTTATGCTGTGTTCTACACTACTCTACGCTGCTTCACAAGATTTCCAGTTAATTGTATACTTTTTTGAGTTTTTCGATGTTTCTCATGTTGCGTATGTGTTGTACTGGGTTCTACATTACTCTACGCTGTTTCAGAGATTTTCGAGTTATTTCATTACTGTTTTGATTTTTTCGAAGTTTCTCATGTTGCGTCTGTGCTTAACTACACTACGCTGCTGCAGAAGATTTCGAATTATTTTTTACTTTTTTCAGCTTTTCGAAGTTTCTCATATTGCACATGTGATATGCTGCTTCGCTACACTACTCTACGCTGCTGCAGAAGATTTCGAGTTATTTTTTTACTTTTTTGAATTGTTCGATGTTTCTCAAGTTGCGTATGTGTTGTGCCGGGTTCTACATTACTCTACGCTGTTTCAGAGATTTTCGAGTTATTTCATAACTTTTTTGAGTTTTTCGAAGTTTCTCATGTTGTGTACGTGTTGTGCAGGGTTCCATATTACTCTACGCTGTTTCAGAGATTTTCGAGTTATTTTATTACTTTGTTCAGTTTTGCGAAGTTTCTCATGTTGCACATGTGTTGTGCTGCTTAACTAACTACTCTACGCTGCTTCAGAAGATTTCGAGTTATTTCATCATGTTTTTGAGTTTTCCGAAGTTTCTCATGTTGCTTATGTGTTGTGCTGCTTCACCTACTACTCTACGCTGCTTCAGAAGATTTCGAGTTATTTCATTAGTTTTTTGAGTTTTCCGAAGTTACTTCTGGTGCCTATGGGTGGTGCTGGGTTGTCAACTACTCTGCGCTGCTTCAGAAGATTTCGAGATTTTTAAAAAACTTTTTTGAGTTTTTCGATGTTTCTCATGTTGCGTATGTGTGTGCTGGGTTCTACATTACTCTACGCTGCCGCAGAAGATTTCGAGTTATTTTTATACTTTTTTGAATTTTTCGAAGTTTCTCAAGTTGCGTATGTGTTGTGCCGGGTTCTACATTACTCTACGCTGTTTCAGAGATTTTCGAGTTATTTCATAACTTTTTTGAGTTTTTCGAAGTTTTTCATGTTGTGTACGTGTTGTGCTGGGTTCTACATTACTCTACGCTGTTTCAGAGATTTTCGAGTTATTTCATTACTTTTTTCAGGTTTGCGAAGTTTCTCATGTTGCATATGTAGAGTAGCTACACTAATCTGCGCTGCTGCAGAAGATTTCGAGTTATGTTTATACTTTTTTGAGTTTTTCGAAGTTTCTCATGTTGCACATGTGTTGTGCTGTGCTCTACACTACTCTATGCTGCTTCAGAAGATTTCGAATTATTTGTATACTTTCTTGAGTTTTTCGAAGTTTCTCCTGGTGCATATGGGTTGTGCTGGGTTCTAAACTAACTCTACACTGCTTCAGAGGTTTTCGAGTTATTTCATTACTTTTTTAGTTTTTCGAAGTTTCTCATGTTGCACATGTGTTGTGCTGCTTAACTAACTACTCTACGCTGCTTCAGAAGATTTCGAGTTATTTCATTAGTTTTTTGAGTTTTCAGATGTTACTTCTGGTGCCTATGGGTCCTGCTGGATTGTCAACTACTCTACGCTGTTTCAGAAGATTTCGAGTTATATCATTACTTTCTTGAGTTTTTCGAAGTTTCTCATGTTGGGTTTGTGTTGTGCTGCATAACTACACTACTCTACGCTGCATTAGAAGATTTCGACTTATATCATGACTTATTTGTGTTTTTCAAAGTTTCTCCTTCTGCATATGGGTTGTACTGCGTTCTAAACTAACTCCACACTGCTTCAGAGGTTTTCGAGTTATTTCATTACTTTTTTGAGTTGTTCGAAGTTTCTCATGTTGCGTATGTGTTTTGCCGGGTTCTACATTACTGTATGGTGTTTCAGAGATTGTCGAGTTATTGCATTACTGTTTTCACTTTTTCTAAGTTTCGCATGTTGCATATGTGTTGTGCTACTTAGCTACACTACTCTACGCTGCTTCAGAAGATTTCCAGTTATTTGTATACTTTTTTGAGTTTTTCGAAGTTTCTCCTGGTGCATATAGGTTATGCTGGGTTCTAAACTAACTTTACACTGTTTCACAGGTTTTAGTGTTATTTCATTACTGTTTTGAGTTTTTCGATGTTTCTCATGTTGCGTATGTGTTGTGCTGCATAGCTACACTACTCTACGCTGCTGCAGAAGATTTCGAGTTATTTTTATACTTTTTTGAATTTTTCGAAGTTTCTCATGTTGCCCATGTGTTGTGCTGTGTTCTCCACTATTTTACACTGTTGCAGAAGATTTCGACTTATTTCATTACTTTTTTGAGTTTTTCGAAGTTTCTCATGTTGCTTATGTGTTGTGCTGCTTAACTAACTACTCTACGCTGCTTCAGAAGATTTGTACACTACTCTACGCGGTTGCAGAAGATTCGAGTTGTTTGTAAACTTTCTTGAGTTTTTCGAAGTTTCTCATGTTGCACATGTGTTGTTCTGTATTCTACACTACTCTACGCGGTTGCAGAAGATTCGAGTTGTTTGTATACTTTCTTGAGTTTTTCGAAGTTCCTCATGTTGCACATGTGTTGTGCTGCTTAACTATCTACTCTACGCTGCTTCACAAGATTTCCAGTTAATTGTATACTTTTTTGAGTTTCTCGAAGTTTCTCCTAGTGCATATGGGTTGTGCTGGGATCTAAACTAACTCTACACTGTTTCAGAGGTTTTCGAGTTATTTCATTACTTTTTTGAGTTTTGCGATGTTTCTCATGTTGCGTATGTGTTGTGCTGCTTAGCTACACTACTCTACGCTGCTGCAGAAGATTTCGAGTTATTTTTATACTTTTTTGAATTTTTCGAAGTTTCTCATGTTGCACATGTGTTGTGCTGTGTTCTACACTATGCTACACTGTTGCAGAACATTTCGAGTTATGTCATTACTTTTTTGAGTTTTCCGAAGTTACTTCTGGTGCCTATGGGTGGTGCTGGTTTTGTCAACTACTCTGCGCTGCTTTGGAAGATTTCGAGATTTTTAAAAAACTTTTTTGAGTTTTTCGATGTTTCTCATGTTGCGTATGTGTGTGCCGGGTTCTACATTACTCTACGCTGCTGCAGAAGATTTCGAGTTATTTTTATACTTTTTTGAGTTTTTCGATGTTTCTCATGTTGCGTATGTGTGTGCTGGGTTCTACATTACTCTACGCTGCTGCAGAAGATTTCGAGTTATTTTTATACTTTTTTGAATTTTTCGATGTTTCTCAAGTTGCGTATGTGTTGTGCCGGGTTCTACATTACTCTACGCTGTTTCAGAGATTTTCGAGTTATTTCATAACTTTTTTGAGTTTTTCGAAGTTTCTCATGTTGCACATGTGTTGTGCTGTGCTCTACACTACTCTATGCTGCTTCAGAAGATTTCGAGTTATTTGTATACTTTCTTGAGTTTTTCGAAGTTTCTCCTGGTGCATATGGGTTGTGCTGGGTTCTAAACTCACTCTACACTGCTTCAGAGGTTTTCGAGTTATTTCATTACTTTTTTGAGTTTTTCGAAGTTTCTCATGTTGCACATGTGTTGTGCTGCTTAACTAACTACTCTACGCTGCTTCAGAAGATTTCGAGTTATTTCATTAGTTTTTTGAGTTTTCCGAAGTTACTTCTGGTGCCTATGGGTGGTGCTGGGTTGTCAACTAATCTGCGCTGCTTCAGAAGATTTCGAGTTATTTCATCACTTTTTTGATTTTTTCGATGTTTCTCATGTTGCGTATGTGTTATGCTGTGTTCTACACTACTCTACGCTGCTTCACAATATTTCCAGTTAATTGTATACTTTTTTGAGTTTTTCGATGTTTCTCATGTTGCGTATGTGTTGTACTGGGTTCTACATTACTCTACGCTGTTTCAGAGATTTTCGAGTTATTTCATTACTGTTTTGATTTTTTCGAAGTTTCTCATGTTGCGTCTGTGCTTAACTACACTACGCTGCTGCAGAAGATTTCGAATTATTTTTTACTTTTTTCTGCTTTTCGAAGTTTCTCATATTGCACATGTGATATGCTGCTTCGCTACACTACTCTACGCTGCTGCAGAAGATTTCGAGTTATTTTTTTACTTTTTTGAATTGTTCGATGTTTCCCAAGTTGCGTATGTGTTGTGCCGGGTTCTACATTACTCTACGCTGTTTCAGAGATTTTCGAGTTATTTCATAACTTTTTTGAGTTTTTCGAAGTTTCTCATGTTGTGTACGTGTTGTGCAGGGTTCCATATTACTCTACGCTGTTTCAGAGATTTTCGAGTTATTTCATTACTTTGTTCAGTTTTGCGAAGTTTCTCATGTTGCACATGTGTTGTGCTGCTTAACTAACTACTCTACGCTGCTTCAGAAGATTTCGAGTTATTTCATCATGTTTTTGAGTTTTCCGAAGTTTCTCATGTTGCTTATGTGTTGTGCTGCTTCACCTACTACTCTACGCTGCTTCAGAAGATTTCGAGTTATTTCATTAGTTTTTTGAGTTTTCCGAAGTTACTTCTGGTGCCTATGGGTGGTGCTGGGTTGTCAACTACTCTGCGCTGCTTCAGAAGATTTCGAGATTTTTAAAAAACTTTTTTGAGTTTTTCGATGTTTCTCATGTTGCGTATGTGTGTGCTGGGTTCTACATTACTCTACGCTGCCGCAGAAGATTTCGAGTTATTTTTATACTTTTTTGAATTTTTCGAAGTTTCTCAAGTTGCGTATGTGTTGTGCCGGGTTCTACATTACTCTACGCTGTTTCAGAGATTTTCGAGTTATTTCATAACTTTTTTGAGTTTTTCGAAGTTTTTCATGTTGTGTACGTGTTGTGCTGGGTTCTACATTACTCTACGCTGTTTCAGAGATTTTCGAGTTATTTCATTACTTTTTTCAGGTTTGCGAAGTTTCTCATGTTGCATATGTAGAGTAGCTACACTAATCTGCGCTGCTGCAGAAGATTTCGAGTTATGTTTATACTTTTTTGTTTTTCGAAGTTTCTCATGTTGCACATGTGTTGTGCTGTGCTCTACACTACTCTATGCTGCTTCAGAAGATTTCGAGTTATTTGTATACTTTCTTGAGTTTTTCGAAGTTTCTCCTGGTGCATATGGGTTGTGCTGGGTTCTAAACTAACTCTACACTGCTTCAGAGGTTTTCGAGTTATTTCATTACTTTTTTAGTTTTTCGAAGTTTCTCATGTTGCACATGTGTTGTGCTGCTTAACTAACTACTCTACGCTGCTTCAGAAGATTTCGAGTTATTTCATTAGTTTTTTGAGTTTTCAGATGTTACTTCTGGTGCCTATGGGTCCTGCTGGATTGTCAACTACTCTACGCTGTTTCAGAAGATTTCGAGTTATATCATTACTTTCTTGAGTTTTTCGAAGTTTCTCATGTTGGGTTTGTGTTGTGCTGCATAACTACACTACTCTACGCTGCATTAGAATTTTCGACTTATATCATGACTTATTTGTGTTTTTCAAAGTTTCTCCTTCTGCATATGGGTTGTACTGCGTTCTAAACTAACTCCACACTGCTTCAGAGGTTTTCGAGTTATTTCATTACTTTTTTGAGTTGTTCGAAGTTTCTCATGTTGCGTATGTGTTTTGCCGGGTTCTACATTACTGTATGGTGTTTCAGAGATTGTCGAGTTATTACATTACTGTTTTCACTTTTTCTAAGTTTCGCATGTTGCATATGTGTTGTGCTACTTAGCTACACTACTCTACGCTGCTTCAGAAGATTTCCAGTTATTTGTATACTTTCTTGAGTTTTTCGAAGTTTCTCCTGGTGCACATGTGTTGTGCTGTGTTCTACACTATGCTACACTGTTGCAGAACATTTCGAGTTATGTCATTACTTTTTTGAGTTTTCCGAAGTTACTTCTGGTGCCTATGGGTGGTGCTGGTTTGTCAACTACTCTGCGCTGCTTCAGAAGATTTCGAGATTTTTAAAAAACTTTTTTGAGTTTTTCGATGTTTCTCATGTTGCGTATGTGTGTGCCGGGTTCTACATTACTCTACGCTGCTGCAGAAGATTTCGAGTTATTTTTATACTTTTTTGAGTTTTTCGATGTTTCTCATGTTGCGTATGTGTGTGCTGGGTTCTACATTACTCTACGCTGCTGCAGAAGATTTCGAGTTATTTTTATACTTTTTTGAATTTTTCGATGTTTCTCAAGTTGCGTATGTGTTGTGCCGGGTTCTACATTATTCTACGCTGTTTCAGAGATTTTCGAGTTATTTCATAACTTTTTTGAGTTTTTCGAAGTTTCTCATGTTGCACATGTGTTGTGCTGTGCTCTACACTACTCTATGCTGCTTCAGAAGATTTCGAGTTATTTGTATACTTTCTTGAGTTTTTCGAAGTTTCTCCTGGTGCATATGGGTTGTGCTGGGTTCTAAACTCACTCTACACTGCTTCAGAGGTTTTCGAGTTATTTCATTACTTTTTTGAGTTTTTCGAAGTTTCTCATGTTGCACATGTGTTGTGCTGCTTAACTAACTACTCTACGCTGCTTCAGAAGATTTCGAGTTATTTCATTAGTTTTTTGAGTTTTCCGAAGTTACTTCTGGTGCCTATGGGTGGTGCTGGGTTGTCAACTAATCTGCGCTGCTTCAGAAGATTTCGAGTTATTTCATCACTTTTTTGATTTTTTCGATGTTTCTCATGTTGCGTATGTGTTATGCTGTGTTCTACATTACTCTACGCTGTTTCAGAGATTTTCGAGTTATTTCATTACTGTTTTGATTTTTTCGAAGTTTCTCATGTTGCGTCTGTGCTTAACTACACTACGCTGCTGCAAAAGATTTCGAATTATTTTTTACTTTTTTCAGCTTTTCGAAGTTTCTCATATTGCACATGTGATATGCTGCTTCGCTACACTACTCTACGCTGCTGCAGAAGATTTCGAGTTATTTTTTTACTTTTTTGAATTGTTCGATGTTTCCCAAGTTGCGTATGTGTTGTGCCGGGTTCTACATTACTCTACGCTGTTTCAGAGATTTTCGAGTTATTTCATAACATTTTTGAGTTTTTCGAAGTTTCTCATGTTGTGTACGTGTTGTGCAGGGTTCCATATTACTCTACGCTGTTTCAGAGATTTTCGAGTTATTTCATTACTTTGTTCAGTTTTGCGAAGTTTCTCATGTTGCACATGTGTTGTGCTGCTTAACTAACTACTCTACGCTGCTTCAGAAGATTTCGAGTTATTTCATCATGTTTTTGAGTTTTCCGAAGTTACTTCTGGTGCCTATGGGTGGTGCTGGGTTGTCAACTACTCTGCGCTGCTTCAGAAGATTTCGAGATTTTTAAAAAACTTTTTTGAGTTTTTCGATGTTTCTCATGTTGCGTATGTGTGTGCTGGGTTCTACATTACTCTACGCTGCCGCAGAAGATTTCGAGTTATTTTTATACTTTTTTGAATTTTTCGAAGTTTCTCAAGTTGCGTATGTGTTGTGCCGGGTTCTACATTACTCTACGCTGTTTCAGAGATTTTCGAGTTATTTCATAACTTTTTTGAGTTTTTCGAAGTTTTTCATGTTGTGTACGTGTTGTGCTGGGTTCTACATTACTCTACGCTGTTTCAGAGATTTTCGAGTTATTTCATTACTTTTTTCAGGTTTGCGAAGTTTCTCATGTTGCATATGTAGAGTAGCTACACTAATCTGCGCTGCTGCAGAAGATTTCGAGTTATGTTTATACTTTTTTGAGTTTTTCGAAGTTTCTCATGTTGCACATGTGTTGTGCTGTGCTCTACACTACTCTATGCTGCTTCAGAAGATTTCGAGTTATTTGTATACTTTCTTGAGTTTTTCGAAGTTTCTCCTGGTGCATATGGGTTGTGCTGGGTTCTAAACTAACTCTACACTGCTTCAGAGGTTTTCGAGTTATTTCATTACTTTTTTAGTTTTTCGAAGTTTCTCATGTTGCACATGTGTTGTGCTGCTTAACTAACTACTCTACGCTGCTTCAGAAGATTTCGAGTTATTTCATTAGTTTTTTGAGTTTTCAGATGTTACTTCTGGTGCCTATGGGTCCTGCTGGATTGTCAACTACTCTACGTTGTTTCAGAAGATTTCGAGTTATATCATTACTTTCTTGAGTTTTTCGAAGTTTCTCATGTTGGGTTTGTGTTGTGCTGCATAACTACACTACTCTACGCTGCATTAGAAGATTTCGACTTATATCATGACTTATTTGTGTTTTTCAAAGTTTCTCCTTCTGCATATGGGTTGTACTGCGTTCTAAACTAACTCCACACTGCTTCAGAGGTTTTCGAGTTATTTCATTACTTTTTTGAGTTGTTCGAAGTTTCTCATGTTGCGTATGTGTTTTGCCGGGTTCTACATTACTGTATGGTGTTTCAGAGATTGTCGAGTTATTACATTACTGTTTTCACTTTTTCTAAGTTTCGCATGTTGCATATGTGTTGTGCTACTTAGCTACACTACTCTACGCTGCTTCAGAAGATTTCCAGTTATTTGTATACTTTCTTGAGTTTTTCGAAGTTTCTCCTGGTGCATATGGGTTGTGCTGGGTTCTAAACTAACTCTACACTGCTTCAGAGGTTTTCGAGTTATTTCATTACTTTTTTAGTTTTTCGAAGTTTCTCATGTTGCACATGTGTTGTGCTGCTTAACTAACTACTCTACGCTGCTTCAGAAGATTTCGAGTTATTTCATTAGTTTTTTGAGTTTTCAGATGTTACTTCTGGTGCCTATGGGTCCTGCTGGATTGTCAACTACTCTACGCTGTTTCAGAAGATTTCGAGTTATATCATTACTTTCTTGAGTTTTTCGAAGTTTCTCATGTTGGGTTTGTGTTGTGCTGAATAACTACACTACTCTATGCTGCTTCAGAAGATTTCGAGTTATTTGTATACTTTCTTGAGTTTTTCGAAGTTTCTCCTGGTGCATATGGGTTGTGCTGGGTTCTAAACTAACTCTACACTGCTTCAGAGGTTTTCGAGTTATTTCATTACTTTTTTAGTTTTTCGAAGTTTCTCATGTTGCACATGTGTTGTGCTGCTTAACTAACTACTCTACGCTGCTTCAGAAGATTTCGAGTTATTTCATTAGTTTTTTGAGTTTTCAGATGTTACTTCTGGTGCCTATGGGTCCTGCTGGATTGTCAACTACTCTACGCTGTTTCAGAAGATTTCGAGTTATATCATTACTTTCTTGAGTTTTTCGAAGTTTCTCATGTTGGGTTTGTGTTGTGCTGCATAACTACACTACTCTACGCTGCATTAGAAGATTTCGACTTATATCATGACTTATTTGTGTTTTTCAAAGTTTCTCCTTCTGCATATGGGTTGTACTGCGTTCTAAACTAACTCCACACTGCTTCAGAGGTTTTCGAGTTATTTCATTACTTTATTGAGTTGTTCGAAGTTTCTCATGTTGCGTATGTGTTTTGCCGGGTTCTACATTACTGTATGGTGTTTCAGAGATTGTCGAGTTATTACATTACTGTTTTCACTTTTTCTAAGTTTCGCATGTTGCATATGTGTTGTGCTACTTAGCTACACTACTCTACGCTGCTTCAGAAGATTTCCAGTTATTTGTATACTTTTTTGAGTTTTTCGAAGTTTCTCCTGGTGCATATAGGTTATGCTGGGTTCTAAACTAACTTTACACTGTTTCACAGGTTTTAGTGTTATTTCATTACTGTTTTGAGTTTTTCGATGTTTCTCATGTTGCGTATGTGTTGTGCTGCATAGCTACACTACTCTATGCTACTGCAGAAGATTTCGAGTTATTTTTATACTTTTTTGAATTTTTCGAAGTTTCTCATGTTGCACATGTGTTGTGCTGTGTTCTACACTATTCTACACTGTTGCAGAAGATTTCGAGTTATGTCATTACTTTTTTGAGTTTTTCGAAGTTTCTCATGTTCCACATGTGTTGTGCTGCTTAACTATCTACTCTACGCTGCTTCAGAAGATTTCGAGTTATTTCATCATGTTTTTGAGTTTTCCGAAGTTTCTCATGTTGCTTATGTGTTGTGCTGCTTAACCTACTACTCTACGCTGCTTCACAAGATTTCCAGTTAATTGTATACTTTTTTGAGTTTTTCGATGTTTCTCATGTTGCGTATGTGTTGTGATGTGTTCTACATTACTCTACGCTGTTTCAGAGATTTTCGAGTTATTTCATAACTTTTTTGCGTTTTTCGAAGTTTCTCATGTTATGTACGTGTTGTGCTGCTTAACTACACTACTCCGCGCTGCGTCAGAAGATTTCGAGACTTTTTAAAAACTTTTTTGAGTTTTTCGATGTTTCTCAAGTTGCGTATGTGTTGTGCCGGGTTCTACATTACTCTACGCTGTTTCAGAGATTTTCGAGTGATTTCATAACTTTTTTGAGTTTTTCGAAGTTTCTCATGTTGTGTACGTGTTGTGCTGGGTTCTACATTACTCTACGCTGTTTCAGAGATTTTCGAGTTATTTCATTACTTTTTTCAGGTTTGCGAAGTTTCTCATGTTGCATATGTAGAGTAGCTACACTAGTCTGCGCTGCTGCAGAAGATTTCGAGTTATGTTTATACTTTTCTCATGTTTCGAAGTTTCTCATGTTGCACATGTGTTGTGCTGTGCTCTACACTACTCTATGCTGCTTCAGAAGATTTCGAGTTATTTGTATACTTTCTTGAGTTTTTCGAAGTTTCTCATGTTGCACATGTGTTGTGCTGCTTAACTAACTACTCTACGCTGCTTCAGAAGATTTCGAGTTATTTCATTAGTTTTTTGAGTTTTCAGAAGTTACTTCTGGTGCCTATGGGTGCTGCTGGATTTTCAACTACTCTACGCTGTTTCAGAAGATTTCGAGTTATAACATTACTTTCGAGTTTTTCGAAGTTTCTCATGTTGTGTACGTGTTGTGCAGGGTTCTATATTACTCTACGCTGTTTCAGAGATTTTCGAGTTATTTCATTACTTTTTTCAGTTTTGCGAAGTTTCTCATGTTGCACATGTGTTGTGCTGCTTAACTAACTACTCTACGCTGCTTCAGAAGATTTCGAGTTATTTCATCATGTTTTTGAGTTTTCCGAAGTTTCTCATGTTGCTTATGTGTTGTGCTGCTTCACCTACTACTCTACGCTGCTTCAGAAGATTTCGAGTTATTTCATTAGTTTTTTGAGTTTTCCGAAGTTACTTCTGGTGCCTATGGGTGGTGCTGGTTTGTCAACTACTCTGCGCTGCTTCAGAAGATTTCGAGATTTTTAAAAAACTTTTTTGAGTTTTTCGATGTTTCTCATGTTGCGTATGTGTGTGCTGGGTTCTACATTACTCTGCGCTGCTGCAGAAGATATCGAGTTATGTTTATACTTTTTTGAGTTTTTCGAAGTTTCTCATGTTGCACATGTGTTGTGCTGTGCTCTACACTACTCTATGCTGCTTCAGAAGATTTCGAGTTATTTGTATACTTTCTTGAGTTTTTCGAAGTTTCTCCTGGTGCATATGGGTTGTGCTGGGTTCTAAACTAACTCTACACTGCTTCAGAGGTTTTCGAGTTATTTCATTACTTTTTTGAGTTTTTCGAAGTTTCTCATGTTGCACATGTGTTGTGCTGCTTAACTAACTACTCTACGCTGCTTCAGAAGATTTCGAGTTATTTCATTAGTTTTTTGAGTTTTCAGAAGTTACTTCTGGTGCCTATGGGTGCTGCTGGATTGTCAACTACTCTACGCTGTTTCAGAAGATTTCGAGTTATATCATTACTTTCTTGAGTTTTTCGAAGTTTCTCATGTTGGGTTTGTGTTGTGCTGCATAACTACACTACTCTACGCTGCATTAGAAGATTTCGACTTATATCATGACTTATTTGTGTTTTTCAAAGTTTCTCCTTCTGCATATGGGTTGTACTGCGTTCTAAACTAACTCCACACTGCTTCAGAGGTTTTCGAGTTATTTCATTACTTTTTTGAGTTGTTCGCAGTTTCTCATGTTGCGTATGTGTTTTGCCGGGTTCTACATTACTGTATGGTGTTTCAGAGATTGTCGAGTTATTGCATTACTGTTTTCACTTTTTCTAAGTTTCGCATGTTGCATATGTGTTGTGCTACTTAGCTACACTACTCTACGCTGCTTCAGAAGATTTTCAGTTATTTGTATACTTTTTTGAGTTTTTCGAAGTTTCTCCTGGTGCATATAGGTTATGCTGGGTTCTAAACTAACTTTACACTGTTTCACAGGTTTTAGTGTTATTTCATTACTGTTTTGAGTTTTTCGATGTTTCTCATGTTGCGTATGTGTTGTGCTGCATAGCTACACTACTCTACGCTGCTGCAGAAGATTTCGAGTTATTTTTATACTTTTTTGAATTTTTCGAAGTTTCTCATGTTGCACATGTGTTGTGCTGTGTTCTACACTATTCTACACTGTTGCAGAAGATTTCGAGTTATGTCATTACTTTTTTGAGTTTTTCGAAGTTTCTCATGTTGCACATGTGTTGTGCTGCTTAACTATCTACTCTACGCTGCTTCAGAAGATTTCGAGTTATTTCATCATGTTTTTGAGTTTTCCGAAGTTTCTCATGTTGCTTATGTGTTGTGCTGCTTAACCTACTACTCTACGCTGCTTCACAAGATTTCCAGTTAATTGTATACTTTTTTGAGTTTTTCGATGTTTCTCATGTTGCGTATGTGTTGTGATGTGTTCTACATTACTCTACGCTGTTTCAGAGATTTTCGAGTTATTTCATAACTTTTTTGAGTTTTTCGAAGTTTCTCATGTTATGTACGTGTTGTGCTGCTTAACTACACTACTCTGCGCTGCGTCAGAAGATTTCGAGACTTTTTAAAAACTTTTTTGAGTTTTTCGATGTTTCTCAAGTTGCGTATGTGTTGTGCCGGGTTCTACATTACTCTACGCTGTTTCAGAGATTTTCGAGTGATTTCATAACTTTTTTCAGGTTTGCGAAGTTTCTCATGTTGCATATGTAGAGTAGCTACACTAGTCTGCGCTGCTGCAGAAGATTTCGAGTTATGTTTATACTTTTCTCATGTTTCGAAGTTTCTCATGTTGCACATGTGTTGTGCTGTGCTCTACACTACTCTATGCTGCTTCAGAAGATTTCGAGTTATTTGTATACTTTCTTGAGTTTTTCGAAGTTTCTCCTGGTGCATATGGGTTGTGCTGGATTCTAAACAAACTCTACACTGCTTCAGAGGGTTTCGAGTTATTTCATTACTTTTTTGAGTTTTTCGAAGTTTCTCATGTTGCACATGTGTTGTGCTGTTTAACTAACTACTCTACGCTGCTTCAGAAGATTTCGAGTTATTTCATTAGTTTTTTGAGTTTTCAGAAGTTACTTCTGGTGCCTATGGGTGCTGCTGGATTGTCAACTACTCTACGCTGTTTCAGAAGATTTCGAGTTATATCATTACTTTCTTGAGTTTTTCGAAGTTTCTCATGTTGGGTTTGTGTTGTACTGCGTTCTAAACTAACTCCACACTGCTTCAGAGGTTTTCGAGTTATTTCATTACTTTTTTGAGTTGTTCGAAGTTTCTCATGTTGCGTATGTGTTTTGCCGGGTTCTACATTACTGTATGGTGTTTCAGAGATTGTCGAGTTATTGCATTACTGTTTTCACTTTTTCTAAGTTTCGCATATTGCATATGTGTTGTGCTACTTAGCTACACTACTCTACGCTGCTTCAGAAGATTTCCAGTTATTTGTATACTTTTTTGAGTTTTTCGAAGTTTCTCCTGGTGCATATAGGTTATGCTGGGTTCTAAACTAACATTACACTGTTTCACAGGTTTTAGTGTTATTTCATTACTGTTTTGAGTTTTTCGATGTTTCTCATGTTGCGTATGTGTTGTGCTGCATAGCTACACTACACTACGCTGCTGCAGAAGATTTCGAGTTATTTTTATACTTTTTTGAATTTTTCGAAGTTTCTCATGTTGCACATGTGTTGTGCTGTGTTCTACACTATTCTACACTGTTGCAGAAGATTTCGAGTTATGTCATTACTTTTTTGAGTTTTTCGAAGTTTCTCATGTTGCACATGTGTTGTGCTGCTTAACTATCTACTCTACGCTGCTTCAGAAGATTTCGAGTTATTTCATCATGTTTTTGAGTTTTCCGAAGTTTCTCATGTTGCTTATGTGTTGTGCTGCTTAACCTACTACTCTACGCTGCTTCACAAGATTTCCAGTTAATTGTATACTTTTTTGAGTTTTTCGATGTTTCTCCTGGTACATATAGGTTATGCTGGGTTCTAAACTAACTTTACACTGTTTCACAGGTTTTAGTGTTATTTCATTACTGTTTTGAGTTTTTCGATGTTTCTCATGTTGCGTATGTGTTGTGCTGCTTAGCTACACTACTCTACGCTGCTGCAGAAGATTTCGAGTTATTTTTATACTTTTTTGAATTTTTCGAAGTTTCTCATGTTGCACATGTGTTGTGCTGTGTTCTACACTATTCTACACTGTTGCAGAAGATTTCGAGTTATGTCATTACTTTTTTGAGTTTTGCGAAGTTTCTCATGTTGCACATGTGTTGTGCTGCTTAACTATCTACTCTACGCTGCTTCAGAAGATTTCGAGTTATTTCATCATGTTTTTGAGTTTTCCGAAGTTTCTCATGTTGCTTATGTGTTGTGCTGCTTAACCTACTACTCTACGCTGCTTCACAAGATTTCCAGTTAATTGTATACCTTTTTGAGTTTTTCGATGTTTCTCATGTTGCGTATGTGTTGTGATGTGTTCTACATTACTCTACGCTGTTTCAGAGATTTTCGAGTTATTTCATAACTTTTTTGCGTTTTTCGAAGTTTCTCATGTTATGTACGTGTTGTGCTGCTTAACTACACTACTCCGCGCTGCGTCAGAAGATTTCGAGACTTTTTAAAAACTTTTTTGAGTTTTTCGATGTTTCTCAAGTTGCGTATGTGTTGTGCCGGGTTCTACATTACTCTACGCTGTTTCAGAGATTTTCGAGTGATTTCATAACTTTTTTGAGTTTTTCGAAGTTTCTCATGTTGTGTACGTGTTGTGCTGGGTTCTACATTACTCTACGCTGTTTCAGAGATTTTCGAGTTATTTCATTACTTTTTTCAGGTTTGCGAAGTTTCTCATGTTGCATATGTAGAGTAGCTACACTAGTCTGCGCTGCTGCAGAAGATTTCGAGTTATGTTTATACTTTTCTCATGTTTCGAAGTTTCTCATGTTGCACATGTGTTGTGCTGTGCTCTACACTACTCTATGCTGCTTCAGAAGATTTCGAGTTATTTGTATACTTTCTTGAGTTTTTCGAAGTTTCTCATGTTGCACATGTGTTGTGCTGCTTAACTAACTACTCTACGCTGCTTCAGAAGATTTCGAGTTATTTCATTAGTTTTTTGAGTTTTCAGAAGTTACTTCTGGTGCCTATGGGTGCTGCTGGATTTTCAACTACTCTACGCTGTTTCAGAAGATTTCGAGTTATATCATTACTTTCGAGTTTTTCGAAGTTTCTCATGTTGTGTACGTGTTGTGCAGGGTTCTATATTACTCTACGCTGTTTCAGAGATTTTCGAGTTATTTCATTACTTTTTTCAGTTTTGCGAAGTTTCTCATGTTGCACATGTGTTGTGCTGCTTAACTAACTACTCTACGCTGCTTCAGAAGATTTCGAGTTATTTCATCATGTTTTTGAGTTTTCCGAAGTTTCTCATGTTGCTTATGTGTTGTGCTGCTTCACCTACTACTCTACGCTGCTTCAGAAGATTTCGAGTTATTTCATTAGTTTTTTGAGTTTTCCGAAGTTACTTCTGGTGCCTATGGGTGGTGCTGGTTTGTCAAATACTCTGCGCTGCTTCAGAAGATTTCGAGATTTTTAAAAAACTTTTTTGAGTTTTTCGATGTTTCTCATGTTGCGTATGTGTGTGCTGGGTTCTACATTACTCTGCGCTGCTGCAGAAGATATCGAGTTATGTTTATACTTTTTTGAGTTTTTCGAAGTTTCTCATGTTGCACATGTGTTGTGCTGTGCTCTACACTACTCTATGCTGCTTCAGAAGATTTCGAGTTATTTGTATACTTTCTTGAGTTTTTCGAAGTTTCTCATGTTGGGTTTGTGTTGTGCTGCATAACTACACTACTCTACGCTGCATTAGAAGATTTCGACTTATATCATGACTTATTTGTGTTTTTCAAAGTTTCTCCTTCTGCATATGGGTTGTACTGCGTTCTAAACTAACTCCACACTGCTTCAGAGGTTTTCGAGTTATTTCATTACTTTTTTGAGTTGTTCGCAGTTTCTCATGTTGCGTATGTGTTTTGCCGGGTTCTACATTACTGTATGGTGTTTCAGAGATTGTCGAGTTATTGCATTACTGTTTTCACTTTTTCTAAGTTTCGCATGTTGCATATGTGTTGTGCTACTTAGCTACACTACTCTACGCTGCTTCAGAAGATTTTCAGTTATTTGTATACTTTTTTGAGTTTTTCGAAGTTTCTCCTGGTGCATATAGGTTATGCTGGGTTCTAAACTAACTTTACACTGTTTCACAGGTTTTAGTGTTATTTCATTACTGTTTTGAGTTTTTCGATGTTTCTCATGTTGCGTATGTGTTGTGCTGCATAGCTACACTACTCTACGCTGCTGCAGATGATTTCGAGTTATTTTTATACTTTTTTGAATTTTTCGAAGTTTCTCATGTTGCACATGTGTTGTGCTGTGTTCTACACTATTCTACACTGTTGCAGAAGATTTCGAGTTATGTCATTACTTTTTTGAGTTTTTCGAAGTTTCTCATGTTGCACATGTGTTGTGCTGCTTAACTATCTACTCTACGCTGCTTCAGAAGATTTCGAGTTATTTCATCATGTTTTTGAGTTTTCCGAAGTTTCTCATGTTGCTTATGTGTTGTGCTGCTTAACCTACTACTCTACGCTGCTTCACAAGATTTCCAGTTAATTGTATACCTTTTTGAGTTTTTCGATGTTTCTCATGTTGCGTATGTGTTGTGATGTGTTCTACATTACTCTACGCTGTTTCAGAGATTTTCGAGTTATTTCATAACTTTGTTGCGTTTTTCGAAGTTTCTCATGTTATGTACGTGTTGTGCTGCTTAACTACACTACTCCGCGCTGCGTCAGAAGATTTCGAGACTTTTTAAAAACTTTTTTGAGTTTTTCGATGTTTCTCAAGTTGCGTATGTGTTGTGCCGGGTTCTACATTACTCTACGCTGTTTCAGAGATTTTCGAGTGATTTCATAACTTTTTTGAGTTTTTCGAAGTTTCTCATGTTGTGTACGTGTTGTGCTGGGTTCTACATTACTCTACGCTGTTTCAGAGATTTTCGAGTTATTTCATTACTTTTTTCAGGTTTGCGAAGTTTCTCATGTTGCATATGTAGAGTAGCTACACTAGTCTGCGCTGCTGCAGAAGATTTCGAGTTATGTTTATACTTTTCTCATGTTTCGAAGTTTCTCATGTTGCACATGTGTTGTGCTGTGCTCTACACTACTCTATGCTGCTTCAGAAGATTTCGAGTTATTTGTATACTTTCTTGAGTTTTTCGAAGTTTCTCATGTTGCACATGTGTTGTGCTGCTTAACTAACTACTCTACGCTGCTTCAGAAGATTTCGAGTTATTTCATTAGTTTTTTGAGTTTTCAGAAGTTACTTCTGGTGCCTATGGGTGCTGCTGGATTTTCAACTACTCTACGCTGTTTCAGAAGATTTCGAGTTATATCATTACTTTCGAGTTTTTCGAAGTTTCTCATGTTGTGTACGTGTTGTGCAGGGTTCTATATTACTCTACGCTGTTTCAGAGATTTTCGAGTTATTTCATTACTTTTTTCAGTTTTGCGAAGTTTCTCATGTTGCACATGTGTTGTGCTGCTTAACTAACTACTCTACGCTGCTTCAGAAGATTTCGAGTTATTTCATCATGTTTTTGAGTTTTCCGAAGTTTCTCATGTTGCTTATGTGTTGTGCTGCTTCACCTACTACTCTACGCTGCTTCAGAAGATTTCGAGTTATTTCATTAGTTTTTTGAGTTTTCCGAAGTTACTTCTGGTGCCTATGGGTGGTGCTGGTTTGTCAAATTCTCTGCGCTGCTTCAGAAGATTTCGAGATTTTTAAAAAACTTTTTTGAGTTTTTCGATGTTTCTCATGTTGCGTATGTGTGTGCTGGGTTCTACATTACTCTGCGCTGCTGCAGAAGATATCGAGTTATGTTTATACTTTTTTGAGTTTTTCGAAGTTTCTCATGTTGCACATGTGTTGTGCTGTGCTCTACACTACTCTATGCTGCTTCAGAAGATTTCGAGTTATTTGTATACTTTCTTGAGTTTTTCGAAGTTTCTCCTGGTGCATATGGGTTGTGCTGGGTTCTAAACTAACTCTACACTGCTTCAGAGGTTTTCGAGTTATTTCATTACTTTTTTGAGTTTTTCGAAGTTTCTCATGTTGCACATGTGTTGTGCTGCTTAACTAACTACTCTACGCTGCTTCAGAAGATTTCGAGTTATTTCATTAGTTTTTTGAGTTTTCAGAAGTTACTTCTGGTGCCTATGGGTGCTGCTGGATTGTCAACTACTCTACGCTGTTTCAGAAGATTTCGAGTTATATCATTACTTTCTTGAGTTTTTCGAAGTTTCTCATGTTGGGTTTGTGTTGTGCTGCATAACTACACTACTCTACGCTGCATTAGAAGATTTCGACTTATATCATGACTTATTTGTGTTTTTCAAAGTTTCTCCTTCTGCATATGGGTTGTACTGCGTTCTAAACTAACTCCACACTGCTTCAGAGGTTTTCGAGTTATTTCATTACTTTTTTGAGTTGTTCGCAGTTTCTCATGTTGCGTATGTGTTTTGCCGGGTTCTACATTACTGTATGGTGTTTCAGAGATTGTCGAGTTATTGCATTACTGTTTTCACTTTTTCTAAGTTTCGCATGTTGCATATGTGTTGTGCTACTTAGCTACACTACTCTACGCTGCTTCAGAAGATTTTCAGTTATTTGTATACTTTTTTGAGTTTTTCGAAGTTTCTCCTGGTGCATATAGGTTATGCTGGGTTCTAAACTAACTTTACACTGTTTCACAGGTTTTAGTGTTATTTCATTACTGTTTTGAGTTTTTCGATGTTTCTCATGTTGCGTATGTGTTGTGCTGCATAGCTACACTACTCTACGCTGCTGCAGAAGATTTCGAGTTATTTTTATACTTTTTTGAATTTTTCGAAGTTTCTCATGTTGCACATGTGTTGTGCTGTGTTCTACACTATTCTACACTGTTGCAGAAGATTTCGAGTTATGTCATTACTTTTTTGAGTTTTTCGAAGTTTCTCATGTTGCACATGTGTTGTGCTGCTTAACTATCTACTCTACGCTGCTTCAGAAGATTTCGAGTTATTTCATCATGTTTTTGAGTTTTCCGAAGTTTCTCATGTTGCTTATGTGTTGTGCTGCTTAACCTACTACTCTACGCTGCTTCACAAGATTTCCAGTTAATTGTATACTTTTTTGAGTTTTTCGATGTTTCTCATGTTGCGTATGTGTTGTGATGTGTTCTACATTACTCTACGCTGTTTCAGAGATTTTCGAGTTATTTCATAACTTTTTTGAGTTTTTCGAAGTTTCTCATGTTATGTACGTGTTGTGCTGCTTAACTACACTACTCTGCGCTGCGTCAGAAGATTTCGAGACTTTTTAAAAACTTTTTTGAGTTTTTCGATGTTTCTCAAGTTGCGTATGTGTTGTGCCGGGTTCTACATTACTCTACGCTGTTTCAGAGATTTTCGAGTGATTTCATAACTTTTTTCAGGTTTGCGAAGTTTCTCATGTTGCATATGTAGAGTAGCTACACTAGTCTGCGCTGCTGCAGAAGATTTCGAGTTATGTTTATACTTTTCTCATGTTTCGAAGTTTCTCATGTTGCACATGTGTTGTGCTGTGCTCTACACTACTCTATGCTGCTTCAGAAGATTTCGAGTTATTTGTATACTTTCTTGAGTTTTTCGAAGTTTCTCCTGGTGCATATGGGTTGTGCTGGATTCTAAACAAACTCTACACTGCTTCAGAGGGTTTCGAGTTATTTCATTACTTTTTTGAGTTTTTCGAAGTTTCTCATGTTGCACATGTGTTGTGCTGTTTAACTAACTACTCTACGCTGCTTCAGAAGATTTCGAGTTATTTCATTAGTTTTTTGAGTTTTCAGAAGTTACTTCTGGTGCCTATGGGTGCTGCTGGATTGTCAACTACTCTACGCTGTTTCAGAAGATTTCGAGTTATATCATTACTTTCTTGAGTTTTTCGAAGTTTCTCATGTTGGGTTTGTGTTGTACTGCGTTCTAAACTAACTCCACACTGCTTCAGAGGTTTTCGAGTTATTTCATTACTTTTTTGAGTTGTTCGAAGTTTCTCATGTTGCGTATGTGTTTTGCCGGGTTCTACATTACTGTATGGTGTTTCAGAGATTGTCGAGTTATTGCATTACTGTTTTCACTTTTTCTAAGTTTCGCATATTGCATATGTGTTGTGCTACTTAGCTACACTACTCTACGCTGCTTCAGAAGATTTCCAGTTATTTGTATACTTTTTTGAGTTTTTCGAAGTTTCTCCTGGTGCATATAGGTTATGCTGGGTTCTAAACTAACATTACACTGTTTCACAGGTTTTAGTGTTATTTCATTACTGTTTTGAGTTTTTCGATGTTTCTCATGTTGCGTATGTGTTGTGCTGCATAGCTACACTACACTACGCTGCTGCAGAAGATTTCGAGTTATTTTTATACTTTTTTGAATTTTTCGAAGTTTCTCATGTTGCACATGTGTTGTGCTGTGTTCTACACTATTCTACACTGTTGCAGAAGATTTCGAGTTATGTCATTACTTTTTTGAGTTTTTCGAAGTTTCTCATGTTGCACATGTGTTGTGCTGCTTAACTATCTACTCTACGCTGCTTCAGAAGATTTCGAGTTATTTCATCATGTTTTTGAGTTTTCCGAAGTTTCTCATGTTGCTTATGTGTTGTGCTGCTTAACCTACTACTCTACGCTGCTTCACAAGATTTCCAGTTAATTGTATACTTTTTTGAGTTTTTCGATGTTTCTCCTGGTACATATAGGTTATGCTGGGTTCTAAACTAACTTTACACTGTTTCACAGGTTTTAGTGTTATTTCATTACTGTTTTGAGTTTTTCGATGTTTCTCATGTTGCGTATGTGTTGTGCTGCTTAGCTACACTACTCTACGCTGCTGCAGAAGATTTCGAGTTATTTTTATACTTTTTTGAATTTTTCGAAGTTTCTCATGTTGCACATGTGTTGTGCTGTGTTCTACACTATTCTACACTGTTGCAGAAGATTTCGAGTTATGTCATTACTTTTTTGAGTTTTGCGAAGTTTCTCATGTTGCACATGTGTTGTGCTGCTTAACTATCTACTCTACGCTGCTTCAGAAGATTTCGAGTTATTTCATCATGTTTTTGAGTTTTCCGAAGTTTCTCATGTTGCTTATGTGTTGTGCTGCTTAACCTACTACTCTACGCTGCTTCACAAGATTTCCAGTTAATTGTATACCTTTTTGAGTTTTTCGATGTTTCTCATGTTGCGTATGTGTTGTGATGTGTTCTACATTACTCTACGCTGTTTCAGAGATTTTCGAGTTATTTCATAACTTTTTTGCGTTTTTCGAAGTTTCTCATGTTATGTACGTGTTGTGCTGCTTAACTACACTACTCCGCGCTGCGTCAGAAGATTTCGAGACTTTTTAAAAACTTTTTTGAGTTTTTCGATGTTTCTCAAGTTGCGTATGTGTTGTGCCGGGTTCTACATTACTCTACGCTGTTTCAGAGATTTTCGAGTGATTTCATAACTTTTTTGAGTTTTTCGAAGTTTCTCATGTTGTGTACGTGTTGTGCTGGGTTCTACATTACTCTACGCTGTTTCAGAGATTTTCGAGTTATTTCATTACTTTTTTCAGGTTTGCGAAGTTTCTCATGTTGCATATGTAGAGTAGCTACACTAGTCTGCGCTGCTGCAGAAGATTTCGAGTTATGTTTATACTTTTCTCATGTTTCGAAGTTTCTCATGTTGCACATGTGTTGTGCTGTGCTCTACACTACTCTATGCTGCTTCAGAAGATTTCGAGTTATTTGTATACTTTCTTGAGTTTTTCGAAGTTTCTCATGTTGCACATGTGTTGTGCTGCTTAACTAACTACTCTACGCTGCTTCAGAAGATTTCGAGTTATTTCATTAGTTTTTTGAGTTTTCAGAAGTTACTTCTGGTGCCTATGGGTGCTGCTGGATTTTCAACTACTCTACGCTGTTTCAGAAGATTTCGAGTTATATCATTACTTTCGAGTTTTTCGAAGTTTCTCATGTTGTGTACGTGTTGTGCAGGGTTCTATATTACTCTACGCTGTTTCAGAGATTTTCGAGTTATTTCATTACTTTTTTCAGTTTTGCGAAGTTTCTCATGTTGCACATGTGTTGTGCTGCTTAACTAACTACTCTACGCTGCTTCAGAAGATTTCGAGTTATTTCATCATGTTTTTGAGTTTTCCGAAGTTTCTCATGTTGCTTATGTGTTGTGCTGCTTCACCTACTACTCTACGCTGCTTCAGAAGATTTCGAGTTATTTCATTAGTTTTTTGAGTTTTCCGAAGTTACTTCTGGTGCCTATGGGTGGTGCTGGTTTGTCAAATACTCTGCGCTGCTTCAGAAGATTTCGAGATTTTTAAAAAACTTTTTTGAGTTTTTCGATGTTTCTCATGTTGCGTATGTGTGTGCTGGGTTCTACATTACTCTGCGCTGCTGCAGAAGATATCGAGTTATGTTTATACTTTTTTGAGTTTTTCGAAGTTTCTCATGTTGCACATGTGTTGTGCTGTGCTCTACACTACTCTATGCTGCTTCAGAAGATTTCGAGTTATTTGTATACTTTCTTGAGTTTTTCGAAGTTTCTCATGTTGGGTTTGTGTTGTGCTGCATAACTACACTACTCTACGCTGCATTAGAAGATTTCGACTTATATCATGACTTATTTGTGTTTTTCAAAGTTTCTCCTTCTGCATATGGGTTGTACTGCGTTCTAAACTAACTCCACACTGCTTCAGAGGTTTTCGAGTTATTTCATTACTTTTTTGAGTTGTTCGCAGTTTCTCATGTTGCGTATGTGTTTTGCCGGGTTCTACATTACTGTATGGTGTTTCAGAGATTGTCGAGTTATTGCATTACTGTTTTCACTTTTTCTAAGTTTCGCATGTTGCATATGTGTTGTGCTACTTAGCTACACTACTCTACGCTGCTTCAGAAGATTTTCAGTTATTTGTATACTTTTTTGAGTTTTTCGAAGTTTCTCCTGGTGCATATAGGTTATGCTGGGTTCTAAACTAACTTTACACTGTTTCACAGGTTTTAGTGTTATTTCATTACTGTTTTGAGTTTTTCGATGTTTCTCATGTTGCGTATGTGTTGTGCTGCATAGCTACACTACTCTACGCTGCTGCAGATGATTTCGAGTTATTTTTATACTTTTTTGAATTTTTCGAAGTTTCTCATGTTGCACATGTGTTGTGCTGTGTTCTACACTATTCTACACTGTTGCAGAAGATTTCGAGTTATGTCATTACTTTTTTGAGTTTTTCGAAGTTTCTCATGTTGCACATGTGTTGTGCTGCTTAACTATCTACTCTACGCTGCTTCAGAAGATTTCGAGTTATTTCATCATGTTTTTGAGTTTTCCGAAGTTTCTCATGTTGCTTATGTGTTGTGCTGCTTAACCTACTACTCTACGCTGCTTCACAAGATTTCCAGTTAATTGTATACCTTTTTGAGTTTTTCGATGTTTCTCATGTTGCGTATGTGTTGTGATGTGTTCTACATTACTCTACGCTGTTTCAGAGATTTTCGAGTTATTTCATAACTTTGTTGCGTTTTTCGAAGTTTCTCATGTTATGTACGTGTTGTGCTGCTTAACTACACTACTCCGCGCTGCGTCAGAAGATTTCGAGACTTTTTAAAAACTTTTTTGAGTTTTTCGATGTTTCTCAAGTTGCGTATGTGTTGTGCCGGGTTCTACATTACTCTACGCTGTTTCAGAGATTTTCGAGTGATTTCATAACTTTTTTGAGTTTTTCGAAGTTTCTCATGTTGTGTACGTGTTGTGCTGGGTTCTACATTACTCTACGCTGTTTCAGAGATTTTCGAGTTATTTCATTACTTTTTTCAGGTTTGCGAAGTTTCTCATGTTGCATATGTAGAGTAGCTACACTAGTCTGCGCTGCTGCAGAAGATTTCGAGTTATGTTTATACTTTTCTCATGTTTCGAAGTTTCTCATGTTGCACATGTGTTGTGCTGTGCTCTACACTACTCTATGCTGCTTCAGAAGATTTCGAGTTATTTGTATACTTTCTTGAGTTTTTCGAAGTTTCTCATGTTGCACATGTGTTGTGCTGCTTAACTAACTACTCTACGCTGCTTCAGAAGATTTCGAGTTATTTCATTAGTTTTTTGAGTTTTCAGAAGTTACTTCTGGTGCCTATGGGTGCTGCTGGATTTTCAACTACTCTACGCTGTTTCAGAAGATTTCGAGTTATATCATTACTTTCGAGTTTTTCGAAGTTTCTCATGTTGTGTACGTGTTGTGCAGGGTTCTATATTACTCTACGCTGTTTCAGAGATTTTCGAGTTATTTCATTACTTTTTTCAGTTTTGCGAAGTTTCTCATGTTGCACATGTGTTGTGCTGCTTAACTAACTACTCTACGCTGCTTCAGAAGATTTCGAGTTATTTCATCATGTTTTTGAGTTTTCCGAAGTTTCTCATGTTGCTTATGTGTTGTGCTGCTTCACCTACTACTCTACGCTGCTTCAGAAGATTTCGAGTTATTTCATTAGTTTTTTGAGTTTTCCGAAGTTACTTCTGGTGCCTATGGGTGGTGCTGGTTTGTCAAATACTCTGCGCTGCTTCAGAAGATTTCGAGATTTTTAAAAAACTTTTTTGAGTTTTTCGATGTTTCTCATGTTGCGTATGTGTGTGCTGGGTTCTACATTACTCTGCGCTGCTGCAGAAGATATCGAGTTATGTTTATACTTTTTTGAGTTTTTCGAAGTTTCTCATGTTGCACATGTGTTGTGCTGTGCTCTACACTACTCTATGCTGCTTCAGAAGATTTCGAGTTATTTGTATACTTTCTTGAGTTTTTCGAAGTTTCTCATGTTGGGTTTGTGTTGTGCTGCATAACTACACTACTCTACGCTGCATTAGAAGATTTCGACTTATATCATGACTTATTTGTGTTTTTCAAAGTTTCTCCTTCTGCATATGGGTTGTACTGCGTTCTAAACTAACTCCACACTGCTTCAGAGGTTTTCGAGTTATTTCATTACTTTTTTGAGTTGTTCGCAGTTTCTCATGTTGCGTATGTGTTTTGCCGGGTTCTACATTACTGTATGGTGTTTCAGAGATTGTCGAGTTATTGCATTACTGTTTTCACTTTTTCTAAGTTTCGCATGTTGCATATGTGTTGTGCTACTTAGCTACACTACTCTACGCTGCTTCAGAAGATTTTCAGTTATTTGTATACTTTTTTGAGTTTTTCGAAGTTTCTCCTGGTGCATATAGGTTATGCTGGGTTCTAAACTAACTTTACACTGTTTCACAGGTTTTAGTGTTATTTCATTACTGTTTTGAGTTTTTCGATGTTTCTCATGTTGCGTATGTGTTGTGCTGCATAGCTACACTACTCTACGCTGCTGCAGATGATTTCGAGTTATTTTTATACTTTTTTGAATTTTTCGAAGTTTCTCATGTTGCACATGTGTTGTGCTGTGTTCTACACTATTCTACACTGTTGCAGAAGATTTCGAGTTATGTCATTACTTTTTTGAGTTTTTCGAAGTTTCTCATGTTGCACATGTGTTGTGCTGCTTAACTATCTACTCTACGCTGCTTCAGAAGATTTCGAGTTATTTCATCATGTTTTTGAGTTTTCCGAAGTTTCTCATGTTGCTTATGTGTTGTGCTGCTTAACCTACTACTCTACGCTGCTTCACAAGATTTCCAGTTAATTGTATACTTTTTTGAGTTTTTCGATGTTTCTCATGTTCCGTATGTGTTGTGCTGTGTTCTACATTACTCTACGCTGTTTCAGAGATTTTCGAGTTATTTCATAACTTTTTTGAGTTTTTCGAAGTTTCTCATGTTATGTACGTGTTGTGCTGCTTAACTACACTACTCTGCGCTGCGTCAGAAGATTTCGAGACTTTTAAAAACCTTTTTGAGTTTTTCGATGTTTCTCATGTTGCGTATGTGTGTGCTGGGTTCTACATTACTCTACGCTGCTGCAGAAGATTTCGAGTTATTTTTCTACTTTTTTGAATTTTTCGATGTTTCTCAAGTTGCGTATGTGTTGTGCCGGGTTCTACATTACTCTACGCTGTTTCAGAGATTTTCGAGTGATTTCATAACTTTTTTGAGTTTTTCGAAGTTTCTCATGTTGTGTACGTGTTGTGCTGGGTTCTACATTACTCTACGCTGTTTCAGAGATTTTCGAGTTATTTCATTACTTTTTTCAGGTTTGCGAAGTTTCTCATGTTGCATATGTAGAGTAGCTACACTAGTCTGCGCTGCTGCAGAAGATTTCGAGTTATGTTTATAATTTTTTGAGTTTTTCGAAGTTTCTCATGTTGCACATGTGTTGTGCTGTGCTCTACACTACTCTATGCTGCTTCAGAAGATTTCGAGTTATTTGTATACTTTCTTGAGTTTTTCGAAGTTTCTCCTGGTGCATATGGGTTGTGCTGGGTTCTAAACTAACTCTACACTGCTTCAGAGGGTTTCGAGTTATTTCATTACTTTTTTGAGTTTTTCGAAGTTTCTCATGTTGCACATGTGTTGTGCTGCTTAACTAACTACTCTACGCTGCTTCAGAAGATTTCGAGTTATTTCATTAGTTTTTTGAGTTTTCAGAAGTTACTTCTGGTGCCTATGGGTGCTGCTGGATTGTCAACTACTCTACGCTGTTTCAGAAGATTTCGAGTTATATCATTACTTTCTTGAGTTTTTCGAAGTTTCTCATGTTGGGTTTGTGTTGTGCTGCATAACTACACTACTCTACGCTGCATTAGAAGATTTCGACTTATATCATGACTTATTTGTGTTTTTCAAAGTTTCTCCTTCTGCATATGGGTTGTACTGCGTTCTAAACTAACTCCACACTGCTTCAGAGGTTTTCGAGTTATTTCATTACTTTTTTGAGTTGTTCGAAGTTTCTCATGTTGCGTATGTGTTTTGCCGGGTTCTACATTACTGTATGGTGTTTCAGAGATTGTCGAGTTATTACATTACTGTTTTCACTTTTTCTAAGTTTCGCATGTTGCATATGTGTTGTGCTACTTAGCTACACTACTCTACGCTGCTTCAGAAGATTTCCAGTTATTTGTATACTTTTTTGAGTTTTTCGAAGTTTCTCCTGGTGCATATATGTTATGCTGGGTTCTAAACTAACTTTACACTGTTTCACAGGTTTTAGTGTTATTTCATTACTGTTTTGAGTTTTTCGATGTTTCTCATGTTGCGTATGTGTTGTGCTGCATAGCTACACTACTCTATGCTGCTGCAGAAGATTTCGAGTTATTTTTATACTTTTTTGAATTTTTCGAAGTTTCTCATGTTGCACATGTGTTGTGCTGTGTTCTACACTATTCTACACTGTTGCAGAAGATTTCGAGTTATGTCATTACTTTTTTGAGTTTTTCGAAGTTTCTCATGTTGCACATGTGTTGTGCTGTGCTCTACACTACTCTATGCTGCTTCAGAAGATTTCGAGTTATTTGTATACTTTCTTGAGTTTTTCGAAGTTTCTCCTGGTGCATATGGGTTGTGCTGGGTTCTAAACTCACTCTACACTGCTTCAGAGGTTTTCGAGTTATTTCATTACTTTTTTGAGTTTTTCGAAGTTTCTCATGTTGCACATGTGTTGTGCTGCTTAACTAACTACTCTACGCTGCTTCAGAAGATTTCGAGTTATTTCATTAGTTTTTTGAGTTTTCCGAAGTTACTTCTGGTGCCTATGGGTGGTGCTGGGTTGTCAACTAATCTGCGCTGCTTCAGAAGATTTCGAGTTATTTCATCACTTTTTTGATTTTTTCGATGTTTCTCATGTTGCGTATGTGTTATGCTGTGTTCTACACTACTCTACGCTGCTTCACAAGATTTCCAGTTAATTGTATACTTTTTTGAGTTTTTCGATGTTTCTCATGTTGCCTATGTGTTGTACTGGGTTCTACATTACTCTACGCTGTTTCAGAGATTTTCGAGTTATTTCATTACTGTTTTGATTTTTTCGAAGTTTCTCATGTTGCGTCTGTGCTTAACTACACTACGCTGCTGCAGAAGATTTCGAATTATTTTTTACTTTTTTCAGCTTTTCGAAGTTTCTCATATTGCACATGTGATATGCTGCTTCGCTACACTACTCTACGCTGCTGCAGAAGATTTCGAGTTATTTTTTTACTTTTTTGAATTGTTCGATGTTTCCCAAGTTGCGTATGTGTTGTGCCGGGTTCTACATTACTCTACGCTGTTTCAGAGATTTTCGAGTTATTTCATAACTTTTTTGAGTTTTTCGAAGTTTCTCATGTTGTGTACGTGTTGTGCAGGGTTCCATATTACTCTACGCTGTTTCAGAGATTTTCGAGTTATTTCATTACTTTGTTCAGTTTTGCGAAGTTTCTCATGTTGCACATGTGTTGTGCTGCTTAACTAACTACTCTACGCTGCTTCAGAAGATTTCGAGTTATTTCATCATGTTTTTGAGTTTTCCGAAGTTACTTCTGGTGCCTATGGGTGGTGCTGGGTTGTCAACTACTCTGCGCTGCTTCAGAAGATTTCGAGATTTTTAAAAAACTTTTTTGAGTTTTTCGATGTTTCTCATGTTGCGTATGTGTGTGCTGGGTTCTACATTACTCTACGCTGCCGCAGAAGATTTCGAGTTATTTTTATACTTTTTTGAATTTTTCGAAGTTTCTCAAGTTGCGTATGTGTTGTGCCGGGTTCTACATTACTCTACGCTGTTTCAGAGATTTTCGAGTTATTTCATAACTTTTTTGAGTTTTTCGAAGTTTTTCATGTTGTGTACGTGTTGTGCTGGGTTCTACATTACTCTACGCTGTTTCAGAGATTTTCGAGTTATTTCATTACTTTTTTCAGGTTTGCGAAGTTTCTCATGTTGCATATGTAGAGTAGCTACACTAATCTGCGCTGCTGCAGAAGATTTCGAGTTATGTTTATACTTTTTTGAGTTTTTCGAAGTTTCTCATGTTGCACATGTGTTGTGCTGTGCTCTACACTACTCTATGCTGCTTCAGAAGATTTCGAGTTATTTGTATACTTTCTTGAGTTTTTCGAAGTTTCTCCTGGTGCATATGGGTTGTGCTGGGTTCTAAACTAACTCTACACTGCTTCAGAGGTTTTCGAGTTAT
This sequence comes from Pristiophorus japonicus, assembly GCF_044704955.1. Classification (NCBI taxonomy): domain Eukaryota; kingdom Metazoa; phylum Chordata; class Chondrichthyes; family Pristiophoridae; genus Pristiophorus; species Pristiophorus japonicus. The sequence goes on from NW_027254431.1 coordinate 150,489, forward strand.
TTCATTACTTTTTTAGTTTTTCGAAGTTTCTCATGTTGCACATGTGTTGTGCTGCTTAACTAACTACTCTACGCTGCTTCAGAAGATTTCGAGTTATTTCATTAGTTTTTTGAGTTTTCAGATGTTACTTCTGGTGCCTATGGGTCCTGCTGGATTGTCAACTACTCTACGTTGTTTCAGAAGATTTCGAGTTATATCATTACTTTCTTGAGTTTTTCGAAGTTTCTCATGTTGGGTTTGTGTTGTGCTGCATAACTACACTACTCTACGCTGCATTAGAAGATTTCGACTTATATCATGACTTATTTGTGTTTTTCAAAGTTTCTCCTTCTGCATATGGGTTGTACTGCGTTCTAAACTAACTCCACACTGCTTCAGAGGTTTTCGAGTTATTTCATTACTTTTTTGAGTTGTTCGAAGTTTCTCATGTTGCGTATGTGTTTTGCCGGGTTCTACATTACTGTATGGTGTTTCAGAGATTGTCGAGTTATTACATTACTGTTTTCACTTTTTCTAAGTTTCGCATGTTGCATATGTGTTGTGCTACTTAGCTACACTACTCTACGCTGCTTCAGAAGATTTCCAGTTATTTGTATACTTTCTTGAGTTTTTCGAAGTTTCTCCTGGTGCATATGGGTTGTGCTGGGTTCTAAACTAACTCTACACTGCTTCAGAGGTTTTCGAGTTATTTCATTACTTTTTTAGTTTTTCGAAGTTTCTCATGTTGCACATGTGTTGTGCTGTTTAACTAACTACTCTACGCTGCTTCAGAAGATTTCGAGTTATTTCATTAGTTTTTTGAGTTTTCAGATGTTACTTCTGGTGCCTATGGGTCCTGCTGGATTGTCAACTACTCTACGCTGTTTCAGAAGATTTCGAGTTATATCATTACTTTCTTGAGTTTTTCGAAGTTTCTCATGTTGGGTTTGTGTTGTGCTGCATAACTACACTACTCTATGCTGCTTCAGAAGATTTCGAGTTATTTGTATACTTTCTTGAGTTTTTCGAAGTTTCTCCTGGTGCATATGGGTTGTGCTGGGTTCTAAACTAACTCTACACTGCTTCAGAGGTTTTCGAGTTATTTCATTACTTTTTTAGTTGTTCGAAGTTTCTCATGTTGCGTATGTGTTTTGCCGGGTTCTACATTACTGTATGGTGTTTCAGAGATTGTCGAGTTATTACATTACTGTTTTCACTTTTTCTAAGTTTCGCATGTTGCATATGTGTTGTGCTACTTAGCTACACTACTCTACGCTGCTTCAGAAGATTTCCAGTTATTTGTATACTTTTTTGAGTTTTTCGAAGTTTCTCCTGGTGCATATAGGTTATGCTGGGTTCTAAACTAACTTTACACTGTTTCACAGGTTTTAGTGTTATTTCATTACTGTTTTGAGTTTTTCGATGTTTCTCATGTTGCGTATGTGTTGTGCTGCATAGCTACACTACTCTATGCTACTGCAGAAGATTTCGAGTTATTTTTATACTTTTTTGAATTTTTCGAAGTTTCTCATGTTGCACATGTGTTGTGCTGTGTTCTACACTATTCTACACTGTTGCAGAAGATTTCGAGTTATGTCATTACTTTTTTGAGTTTTTCGAAGTTTCTCATGTTGCACATGTGTTGTGCTGCTTAACTATCTACTCTACGCTGCTTCAGAAGATTTCGAGTTATTTCATCATGTTTTTGAGTTTTCCGAAGTTTCTCATGTTGCTTATGTGTTGTGCTGCTTAACCTACTACTCTACGCTGCTTCACAAGATTTCCAGTTAATTGTATACCTTTTTGAGTTTTTCGATGTTTCTCATGTTGCGTATGTGTTGTGATGTGTTCTACATTACTCTACGCTGTTTCAGAGATTTTCGAGTTATTTCATAACTTTTTTGCGTTTTTCGAAGTTTCTCATGTTATGTACGTGTTGTGCTGCTTAACTACACTACTCCGCGCTGCGTCAGAAGATTTCGAGACTTTTTAAAAACTTTTTTGAGTTTTTCGATGTTTCTCAAGTTGCGTATGTGTTGTGCCGGGTTCTACATTACTCTACGCTGTTTCAGAGATTTTCGAGTGATTTCATAACTTTTTTGAGTTTTTCGAAGTTTCTCATGTTGTGTACGTGTTGTGCTGGGTTCTACATTACTCTACGCTGTTTCAGAGATTTTCGAGTTATTTCATTACTTTTTTCAGGTTTGCGAAGTTTCTCATGTTGCATATGTAGAGTAGCTACACTAGTCTGCGCTGCTGCAGAAGATTTCGAGTTATGTTTATACTTTTCTCATGTTTCGAAGTTTCTCATGTTGCACATGTGTTGTGCTGTGCTCTACACTACTCTATGCTGCTTCAGAAGATTTCGAGTTATTTGTATACTTTCTTGAGTTTTTCGAAGTTTCTCATGTTGCACATGTGTTGTGCTGCTTAACTAACTACTCTACGCTGCTTCAGAAGATTTCGAGTTATTTCATTAGTTTTTTGAGTTTTCAGAAGTTACTTCTGGTGCCTATGGGTGCTGCTGGATTTTCAACTACTCTACGCTGTTTCAGAAGATTTCGAGTTATATCATTACTTTCGAGTTTTTCGAAGTTTCTCATGTTGTGTACGTGTTGTGCAGGGTTCTATATTACTCTACGCTGTTTCAGAGATTTTCGAGTTATTTCATTACTTTTTTCAGTTTTGCGAAGTTTCTCATGTTGCACATGTGTTGTGCTGCTTAACTAACTACTCTACGCTGCTTCAGAAGATTTCGAGTTATTTCATCATGTTTTTGAGTTTTCCGAAGTTTCTCATGTTGCTTATGTGTTGTGCTGCTTCACCTACTACTCTACGCTGCTTCAGAAGATTTCGAGTTATTTCATTAGTTTTTTGAGTTTTCCGAAGTTACTTCTGGTGCCTATGGGTGGTGCTGGTTTGTCAACTACTCTGCGCTGCTTCAGAAGATTTCGAGATTTTTAAAAAACTTTTTTGAGTTTTTCGATGTTTCTCATGTTGCGTATGTGTGTGCTGGGTTCTACATTACTCTGCGCTGCTGCAGAAGATATCGAGTTATGTTTATACTTTTTTGAGTTTTTCGAAGTTTCTCATGTTGCACATGTGTTGTGCTGTGCTCTACACTACTCTATGCTGCTTCAGAAGATTTCGAGTTATTTGTATACTTTCTTGAGTTTTTCGAAGTTTCTCCTGGTGCATATGGGTTGTGCTGGGTTCTAAACTAACTCTACACTGCTTCAGAGGTTTTCGAGTTATTTCATTACTTTTTTGAGTTTTTCGAAGTTTCTCATGTTGCACATGTGTTGTGCTGCTTAACTAACTACTCTACGCTGCTTCAGAAGATTTCGAGTTATTTCATTAGTTTTTTGAGTTTTCAGAAGTTACTTCTGGTGCCTATGGGTGCTGCTGGATTGTCAACTACTCTACGCTGTTTCAGAAGATTTCGAGTTATATCATTACTTTCTTGAGTTTTTCGAAGTTTCTCATGTTGGGTTTGTGTTGTGCTGCATAACTACACTACTCTACGCTGCATTAGAAGATTTCGACTTATATCATGACTTATTTGTGTTTTTCAAAGTTTCTCCTTCTGCATATGGGTTGTACTGCGTTCTAAACTAACTCCACACTGCTTCAGAGGTTTTCGAGTTATTTCATTACTTTTTTGAGTTGTTCGCAGTTTCTCATGTTGCGTATGTGTTTTGCCGGGTTCTACATTACTGTATGGTGTTTCAGAGATTGTCGAGTTATTGCATTACTGTTTTCACTTTTTCTAAGTTTCGCATGTTGCATATGTGTTGTGCTACTTAGCTACACTACTCTACGCTGCTTCAGAAGATTTTCAGTTATTTGTATACTTTTTTGAGTTTTTCGAAGTTTCTCCTGGTGCATATAGGTTATGCTGGGTTCTAAATTAACTTTACACTGTTTCACAGGTTTTAGTGTTATTTCATTACTGTTTTGAGTTTCTCGATGTTTCTCATGTTGCGTATGTGTTGTGCTGCATAGCTACACTACTCTACGCTGCTGCAGAAGATTTCGAGTTATTTTTTATACTTTTTTGAATTTTTCGAAGTTTCTCATGTTGCACATGTGTTGTGCTGTGTTCTACACTATTCTACACTGTTGCAGAAGATTTCGAGTTATGTCATTACTTTTTTGAGTTTTTCGAAGTTTCTCATGTTGCACATGTGTTGTGCTGCTTAACTATCTACTCTACGCTGCTTCAGAAGATTTCGAGTTATTTCATCATGTTTTTGAGTTTTCCGAAGTTTCTCATGTTGCTTATGTGTTGTGCTGCTTAACCTACTACTCTACGCTGCTTCACAAGATTTCCAGTTAATTGTATACTTTTTTGAGTTTTTCGATGTTTCTCATGTTCCGTATGTGTTGTGCTGTGTTCTACATTACTCTACGCTGTTTCAGAGATTTTCGAGTTATTTCATTACTTTTTTCAGGTTTGCGAAGTTTCTCATGTTGCATATGTAGAGTAGCTACACTAGTCTGCGCTGCTGCAGAAGATTTCGAGTTATGTTTATACTTTTTTGAGTTTTTCGAAGTTTCTCATGTTGCACATGTGTTGTGCTGTGCTCTACACTACTCTATGCTGCTTCAGAAGATTTCGAGTTATATATACTTTCTTGAGTTTTTCGAAGTTTCTCATGTTGCACATGTGTTGTGCTGCTTAACTAACAACTCTACGCTGCTTCAGAAGATTTCGAGTTATTTCATTAGTTTTTTGAGTTTTCAGAAGTTACTTCTGGTGCCTATGGGTGCTGCTGGATTTTCAACTACTCTACGCTGCTGCAGAAGATTTCGAGATTTTTAAAAAACTTTTTTGAGTTTTTCGATGTTTCTCATGTTGCGTATGTGTGTGCTGGGTTCTACATTACTCTGCGCTGCTGCAGAAGATATCGAGTTATGTTTATACTTTTTTGAGTTTTTCGAAGTTTCTCATGTTGCACATGTGTTGTGCTGTGCTCTACACTACTCTATGCTGCTTCAGAAGATTTCGAGTTATTTGTATACTTTCTTGAGTTTTTCGAAGTTTCTCCTGGTGCATATGGGTTGTGCTGGGTTCTAAACTAACTCTACACTGCTTCAGAGGTTTTCGAGTTATTTCATTACTTTTTTGAGTTTTTCGAAGTTTCTCATGCTGCTTAACTAACTACTCTACGCTGCTTCAGAAGATTTCGAGTTATTTCATTAGTTTTTTGAGTTTTCAGAAGTTACTTCTGGTGCCTATGGGTGCTGCTGGATTGTCAACTACTCTACGCTGTTTCAGAAGATTTCGAGTTATATCATTACTTTCTTGAGTTTTTCGAAGTTTCTCATGTTGGGTTTGTGTTGTGCTGCATAACTACACTACTCTACGCTGCATTAGAAGATTTCGACTTATATCATGACTTATTTGTGTTTTTCAAAGTTTCTCCTTCTGCATATGGGTTGTACTGCGTTCTAAACTAACTCCACACTGCTTCAGAGGTTTTCGAGTTATTTCATTACTTTTTTGAGTTGTTCGCAGTTTCTCATGTTGCGTATGTGTTTTGCCGGGTTCTACATTACTGTATGGTGTTTCAGAGATTGTCGAGTTATTGCATTACTGTTTTCACTTTTTCTAAGTTTCGCATGTTGCATATGTGTTGTGCTACTTAGCTACACTACTCTACGCTGCTTCAGAAGATTTTCAGTTATTTGTATACTTTTTTGAGTTTTTCGAAGTTTCTCCTGGTGCATATAGGTTATGCTGGGTTCTAAACTAACTTTACACTGTTTCACAGGTTTTAGTGTTATTTCATTACTGTTTTGAGTTTTTCGATGTTTCTCATGTTGCGTATGTGTTGTGCTGCATAGCTACACTACTCTACGCTGCTGCAGAAGATTTCGAGTTATTTTTATACTTTTTTGAATTTTTCGAAGTTTCTCATGTTGCACATGTGTTGTGCTGTGTTCTACACTATTCTACACTGTTGCAGAAGATTTCGAGTTATGTCATTACTTTTTTGAGTTTTTCGAAGTTTCTCATGTTGCACATGTGTTGTGCTGCTTAACTATCTACTCTACGCTGCTTCAGAAGATTTCGAGTTATTTCATCATGTTTTTGAGTTTTCCGAAGTTTCTCATGTTGCTTATGTGTTGTGCTGCTTAACCTACTACTCTACGCTGCTTCACAAGATTTCCAGTTAATTGTATACTTTTTTGAGTTTTTCGATGTTTCTCATGTTGCGTATGTGTTGTGATGTGTTCTACATTACTCTACGCTGTTTCAGAGATTTTCGAGTTATTTCATAACTTTCTTGCGTTTTTCGAAGTTTCTCATGTTATGTACGTGTTGTGCTGCTTAACTACACTACTCCGCGCTGCGTCAGAAGATTTCGAGACTTTTTAAAAACTTTTTTGAGTTTTTCGATGTTTCTCAAGTTGCGTATGTGTTGTACCGGGTTCTACATTACTCTACGCTGTTTCAGAGATTTTCGAGTGATTTCATAACTTTTTTGAGTTTTTCGAAGTTTCTCATGTTGTGTACGTGTTGTGCTGGGTTCTACATTACTCTACGCTGTTTCAGAGATTTTCGAGTTATTTCATTACTTTTTTCAGGTTTGCGAAGTTTCTCATGTTGCATATGTAGAGTAGCTACACTAGTCTGCGCTGCTGCAGAAGATTTCGAGTTATGTTTATACTTTTCTCATGTTTCGAAGTTTCTCATGTTGCACATGTGTTGTGCTGTGCTCTACACTACTCTATGCTGCTTCAGAAGATTTCGAGTTATTTGTATACTTTCTTGAGTTTTTCGAAGTTTCTCATGTTGCACATGTGTTGTGCTGCTTAACTAACTACTCTACGCTGCTTCAGAAGATTTCGAGTTATTTCATTAGTTTTTTGAGTTTTCAGAAGTTACTTCTGGTGCCTATGGGTGCTGCTGGATTTTCAACTACTCTACGCTGTTTCAGAAGATTTCGAGTTATATCATTACTTTCGAGTTTTTCGAAGTTTCTCATGTTGTGTACGTGTTGTGCAGGGTTCTATATTACTCTACGCTGTTTCAGAGATTTTCGAGTTATTTCATTACTTTTTTCAGTTTTGCGAAGTTTCTCATGTTGCACATGTGTTGTGCTGCTTAACTAACTACTCTACGCTGCTTCAGAAGATTTCGAGTTATTTCATCATGTTTTTGAGTTTTCCGAAGTTTCTCATGTTGCTTATGTGTTGTGCTGCTTCACCTACTACTCTACGCTGCTTCAGAAGATTTCGAGTTATTTCATTAGTTTTTTGAGTTTTCCGAAGTTACTTCTGGTGCCTATGGGTGGTGCTGGTTTGTCAACTACTCTGCGCTGCTTCAGAAGATTTCGAGATTTTTAAAAAACTTTTTTGAGTTTTTCGATGTTTCTCATGTTGCGTATGTGTGTGCTGGGTTCTACATTACTCTGCGCTGCTGCAGAAGATATCGAGTTATGTTTATACTTTTTTGAGTTTTTCGAAGTTTCTCATGTTGCACATGTGTTGTGCTGTGCTCTACACTACTCTATGCTGCTTCAGAAGATTTCGAGTTATTTGTATACTTTCTTGAGTTTTTCGAAGTTTCTCATGTTGGGTTTGTGTTGTGCTGCATAACTACACTACTCTACGCTGCATTAGAAGATTTCGACTTATATCATGACTTATTTGTGTTTTTCAAAGTTTCTCCTTCTGCATATGGGTTGTACTGCGTTCTAAACTAACTCCACACTGCTTCAGAGGTTTTCGAGTTATTTCATTACTTTTTTGAGTTGTTCGCAGTTTCTCATGTTGCGTATGTGTTTTGCCGGGTTCTACATTACTGTATGGTGTTTCAGAGATTGTCGAGTTATTGCATTACTGTTTTCACTTTTTCTAAGTTTCGCATGTTGCATATGTGTTGTGCTACTTAGCTACACTACTCTACGCTGCTTCAGAAGATTTTCAGTTATTTGTATACTTTTTTGAGTTTTTCGAAGTTTCTCCTGGTGCATATAGGTTATGCTGGGTTCTAAACTAACTTTACACTGTTTCACAGGTTTTAGTGTTATTTCATTACTGTTTTGAGTTTTTCGATGTTTCTCATGTTGCGTATGTGTTGTGCTGCATAGCTACACTACTCTACGCTGCTGCAGAAGATTTCGAGTTATTTTTATACTTTTTTGAATTTTTCGAAGTTTCTCATGTTGCACATGTGTTGTGCTGTGTTCTACACTATTCTACACTGTTGCAGAAGATTTCGAGTTATGTCATTACTTTTTTGAGTTTTTCGAAGTTTCTCATGTTGCACATGTGTTGTGCTGCTTAACTATCTACTCTACGCTGCTTCAGAAGATTTCGAGTTATTTCATCATGTTTTTGAGTTTTCCGAAGTTTCTCATGTTGCTTATGTGTTGTGCTGCTTAACCTACTACTCTACGCTGCTTCACAAGATTTCCAGTTAATTGTATACTTTTTTGAGTTTTGCGACGTTTCTCATGTTCCGTATGTGTTGTGCTGTGTTCTACATTACTCTACGCTGTTTCAGAGATTTTCGAGTTATTTCATAACTTTTTTGAGTTTTTCGAAGTTTCTCATGTTATGTACGTGTTGTGCTGCTTAACTACACTACTCTGCGCTGCGTCAGAAGATTTCGAGACTTTTAAAAAACTTTTTTGAGTTTTTCGATGTTTCTCATGTTGCGTATGTGTGTGCTGGGTTCTACATTACTCTACGCTGTTTCAGAGATTTTCGAGTTATTTCATTACTTTTTTCAGGTTTGCGAAGTTTCTCATGTTGCATATGTAGAGTAGCTACACTAGTCTGCGCTGCTGCAGAAGATTTCGAGTTATGTTTATAATTTTTTGAGTTTTTCGAAGTTTCTCATGTTGCACATGTGTTGTGCTGTGCTCTACACTACTCTATGCTGCTTCAGAAGATTTCGAGTTATTTGTATACTTTCTTGAGTTTTTCGAAGTTTCTCCTGGTGCATATGGGTTGTGCTGGGTTCTAAACTAACTCTACACTGCTTCAGAGGGTTTCGAGTTATTTCATTACTTTTTTGAGTTTTTCGAAGTTTCTCATGTTGCACATGTGTTGTGCTGCTTAACTAACTACTCTACGCTGCTTCAGAAGATTTCGAGTTATTTCATTAGTTTTTTGAGTTTTCAGAAGTTACTTCTGGTGCCTATGGGTGCTGCTGGATTGTCAACTACTCTACGCTGTTTCAGAAGATTTCGAGTTATATCATTACTTTCTTGAGTTTTTCGAAGTTTCTCATGTTGGGTTTGTGTTGTGCTGCATAACTACACTACTCTACGCTGCATTAGAAGATTTCGACTTATATCATGACTTATTTGTGTTTTTCAAAGTTTCTCCTTCTGCATATGGGTTGTACTGCGTTCTAAACTAACTCCACACTGCTTCAGAGGTTTTCGAGTTATTTCATTACTTTTTTGAGCTGTTCGAAGTTTCTCATGTTGCGTATGTGTTTTGCCGGGTTCTACATTACTGTATGGTGTTTCAGAGATTGTCGAGTTATTGCATTACTGTTTTCACTTTTTCTAAGTTTCGCATGTTGCATATGTGTTGTGCTACTTAGCTACACTACTCTACGCTGCTTCAGAAGATTTCCAGTTATTTGTATACTTTTTTGAGTTTTTCGAAGTTTCTCCTGGTGCATATAGGTTATGCTGGGTTCTAAACTAACATTACACTGTTTCACAGGTTTTAGTGTTATTTCATTACTGTTTTGAGTTTTTCGATGTTTATCATGTTGCGTATGTGTTGTGCTGCATAGCTACACTACTCTACGCTGCTGCAGAAGATTTCGAGTTATTTTTATACTTTTTTGAATTTTTCGAAGTTTCTCATGTTGCACATGTGTTGTGCTGTGTTCTACACTATTCTACACTGTTGCAGAAGATTTCGAGTTATGTCATTACTTTTTTGAGTTTTTCGAAGTTTCTCATGTTGCACATGTGTTGTGCTGCTTAACTATCTACTCTACGCTGCTTCAGAAGATTTCGAGTTATTTCATCATGTTTTTGAGTTTTCCGAAGTTTCTCATGTTGCTTATGTGTTGTGCTGCTTAACCTACTACTCTACGCTGCTTCACAAGATTTCCAGTTAATTGTATACTTTTTTGAGTTTTTCGATGTTTCTCCTGGTACATATAGGTTATGCTGGGTTCTAAACTAACTTTACACTGTTTCACAGGTTTTAGTGTTATTTCATTACTGTTTGAGTTTTTCGATGTTTCTCATGTTGCGTATGTGTTGTGCTGCTTAGCTACACTACTCTACGCTGCTGCAGAGGATTTCGAGTTATTTTTATACTTTTTTGAATTTTTCGAAGTTTCTCATGTTGCACATGTGTTGTGCTGTGTTCTACACTATTCTACACTGTTGCAGAAGATTTCGAGTTATGTCATTACTTTTTTGAGTTTTTCGAAGTTTCTCATGTTGCACATGTGTTGTGCTGCTTAACTATCTACTCTACGCTGCTTCAGAAGATTTCGAGTTATTTCATCATGTTTTTGAGTTTTCCGAAGTTTCTCATGTTGCTTATGTGTTGTGCTGCTTAACCTACTACTCTACGCTGCTTCACAAGATTTCCAGTTAATTGTATACTTTTTTGAGTTTTTCGATGTTTCATGTTCCGTATGTGTTGTGCTGTGTTCTACATTACTCTACGCTGTTTCAGAGATTTTCGAGTTATTTCATAACTTTTTTGAGTTTTTCGAAGTTTCTCATGTTATGTACGTGTTGTGCTGCTTAACTACACTACTCTGCGCTGCGTCAGAAGATTTCGAGACTTTTAAAAAACTTTTTTGAGTTTTTCGATGTTTCTCATGTTGCGTATGTGTGTGCTGGGTTCTACATTACTCTACGCTGCTGCAGAAGATTTCGAGTTATTTTTCTACTTTTTTGAATTTTTCGATGTTTCTCAAGTTGCGTATGTGTTGTGCCGGGTTCTACATTACTCTACGCTGTTTCAGAGATTTGCGAGTGATTTCATAACTTTTTTGAGTTTTTCGAAGTTTCTCATGTTGTGTACGTGTTGTGCTGGGTTCTACATTACTCTACGCTGTTTCAGAGATTTTCGAGTTATTTCATTACTTTCTTCAGGTTTGCGAAGTTTCTCATGTTGCATATGTAGAGTAGCTACACTAGTCTGCGCTGCTGCAGAAGATTTCGAGTTATGTTTATAATTTTTTGAGTTTTTCGAAGTTTCTCATGTTGCACATGTGTTGTGCTGTGCTCTACACTACTCTATGCTGCTTCAGAAGATTTCGAGTTATTTGTATACTTTCTTGAGTTTTTCGAAGTTTCTCCTGATGCATATCGGTTGTGCTGGGTTCTAAACTAACTCTACACTGCTTCAGAGGGTTTCGAGTTATTTCATTACTTTTTTGAGTTTTTCGAAGTTTCTCATGTTGCACATGTGTTGTGCTGCTTAACTAACTACTCTACGCTGCTTCAGAAGATTTCGAGTTATTTCATTAGTTTTTTGAGTTTTCAGAAGTTACTTCTGGTGCCTATGGGTGCTGCTGGATTGTCAACTACTCTACGCTGTTTCAGAAGATTTCGAGTTATATCATTACTTTCTTGAGTTTTTCGAAGTTTCTCATGTTGGGTTTGTGTTGTGCTGCATAACTACACTACTCTACGCTGCATTAGAAGATTTCGACTTATATCATGACTTATTTGTGTTTTTCAAAGTTTCTCCTTCTGCATATGGGTTGTACTGCGTTCTAAACTAACTCCACACTGCTTCAGAGGTTTTCGAGTTATTTCATTACTTTTTTGAGCTGTTCGAAGTTTCTCATGTTGCGTATGTGTTTTGCCGGGTTCTACATTACTGTATGGTGTTTCAGAGATTGTCGAGTTATTGCATTACTGTTTTCACTTTTTCTAAGTTTCGCATATTGCATATGTGTTGTGCTACTTAGCTACACTACTCTACGCTGCTTCAGAAGATTTCCAGTTATTTGTATACTTTTTTGAGTTTTTCGAAGTTTCTCCTGGTGCATATAGGTTATACTGGGTTCTAAACTAACATTACACTGTTTCACAGGTTTTAGTGTTATTTCATTACTGTTTTGAGTTTTTCGATGTTTCTCATGTTGCGTATGTGTTGTGCTGCATAGCTACACTACTCTACGCTGCTGCAGAAGATTTCGAGTTATTTTTATACTTTTTTGAATTTTTCGAAGTTTCTCATGTTGCACATGTGTTGTGCTGTGTTCTACACTATTCTACACTGTTGCAGAAGATTTCGAGTTATGTCATTACTTTTTTGAGTTTTTCGAAGTTTCTCATGTTGCACATGTGTTGTGCTGCTTAACTATCTACTCTACGCTGCTTCAGAAGATTTCGAGTTATTTCATCATGTTTTTGAGTTTTCCGAAGTTTCTCATGTTGCTTATGTGTTGTGCTGCTTAACCTACTACTCTACGCTGCTTCACAAGATTTCCAGTTATTTGTATACTTTTTTGAGTTTTTCGATGTTTCTCCTGGTACATATAGGTTATGCTGGGTTCTAAACTAACTTTACACTGTTTCACAGGTTTTAGTGTTATTTCATTACTGTTTTGAGTTTTTCGATGTTTCTCATGTTGCGTATGTGTTGTGCTGCATAGCTACACTACTCTACGCTGCTGCAGAAGATTTCGAGTTATTTTTATACTTTTTTGAATTTTTCGAAGTTTCTCATGTTGCACATGTGTTGTGCTGTGTTCTACACTATTCTACACTGTTGCAGAAGATTTCGAGTTATGTCATTACTTTTTTGAGTTTTTCGAAGTTTCTCATGTTGCACATGTGTTGTGCTGTGCTCTACACTACTCTATGCTGCTTCAGAAGATTTCGAGATGTTTAAAAAACTTTTTTGAGTTTTTCGATGTTTCTCATGTTGCGTATGTGTGTGCTGGGTTCTACATTACTCTGCGCTGCTGCAGAAGATTTCGAGTTATGTTTATACTTTTTTGAGTTTTTCGAAGTCTCTCATGTTGCACATGTGTTGTGCTGTGCTCTACACTACTCTATGCTGCTTCAGAAGATTTCGAGTTATTTCATTACTTTTTTGAGTTTTTCGAAGTTTCTCATGTTGCACATGTGTTGTGCTGCTTAACTAACTACTCTACGCTGCTTCAGAAGATTTCGAGTTATTTCATTAGTTTTTTGAGTTTTCAGAAGTTACTTCTGGTGCCTATGGGTGCTGCTGGATTGTCAACTACTCTACGCTGTTTCAGAAGATTTCGAGTTATATCATTACTTTCTTGAGTTTTTCGAAGTTTCTCATGTTGGGTTTGTGTTGTGCTGCATAACTACACTACTCTACGCTGCATTAGAAGATTTCGACTTATATCATGACTTATTTGTGTTTTTCAAAGTTTCTCCTTCTGCATATGGGTTGTACTGCGTTCTAAACTAACTCCACACTGCTTCAGAGGTTTTCGAGTTATTTCATTACTTTTTTGAGTTGTTCGAAGTTTCTCATGTTGCGTATGTGTTTTGCCGGGTTCTACATTACTGTATGGTGTTTCAGAGATTGTCGAGTTATTACATTACTGTTTTCACTTTTTCTAAGTTTCGCATGTTGCATATGTGTTGTGCTACTTAGCTACACTACTCTACGCTGCTTCAGAAGATTTCCAGTTATTTGTATACTTTTTTGAGTTTTTCGAAGTTTCTCCTGGTGCACATAGGTTATGCTAGGTTCTAAACTAACTTTACACTGTTTCACAGGTTTTAGTGTTATTTCATTACTGTTTTGAGTTTTTCGATGTTTCTCATGTTGCGTATGTGTTGTGCTGCATAGCTACACTACTCTACGCTGCTTCAGAAGATTTCCAGTTATTTGTATACTTTTTTGAGTTTTTCGAAGTTTCTCCTGGTGCATATAGGTTATGCTGGGTTCTAAACTAACTTTACACTGTTTCACAGGTTTTAGTGTTATTTCATTACTGTTTTGAGTTTTTCGATGTTTCTCATGTTGCGTATGTGTTGTGCTGCATAGCTACACTACTCTACGCTGCTGCAGAAGATTTCGAGTTATTTTTATACTTTTTTGAATTTTTCGAAGTTTCTCATGTTGCACATGTGTTGTGCTGTGTTCTACACTATTCTACACTGTTGCAGAAGATTTCGAGTTATGTCATTACTTTTTTGAGTTTTTCGAAGTTTCTCATGTTGCACATGTGTTGTGCTGCTTAACTATCTACTCTACGCTGCTTCACAAGATTTCCAGTTAATTGTATACTTTTTTGAGTTTTTCGATGTTTCTCATGTTGCGTATGTGTTGTGCTGTGTTCTACATTACTCTACGCTGTTTCAGAGATTTTCGAGTTATTTCATAACTTTTTTGAGTTTTTCGAAGTTTCTCATGTTATGTACGTGTTGTGCTGCTTAACTACACTACTCTGCGCTGCGTCAGAAGATTTCGAGACTTTTTAAAAACTTTTTTGAGTTTTTCGATGTTTCTCATGTTGCGTATGTGTGTGCTGGGTTCTACATTACTCTACGCTGCTGCAGAAGATTTCGAGTTATTTTTCTACTTTTTTGAATTTTTCGATGTTTCTCAAGTTGCGTATGTGTTGTGCCGGGTGCTACATTACTCTACGCTGTTTCAGAGATTTTCGAGTGATTTCATAACTTTTTTGAGTTTTTCGAAGTTTCTCATGTTGTGTACGTGTTGTGCTGGGTTCTACATTACTCTACGCTGTTTCAGAGATTTTCGAGTTATTTCATTACTTTTTTCAGGTTTGCGAAGTTTCTCATGTTGCATATGTAGAGTAGCTACACTAGTCTGCGCTGCTGCAGAAGATTTCGAGTTATGTTTATACTTTTTTGAGTTTTTCGAAGTTTCTCATGTTGCACATGTGTTGTGCTGTGCTCTACACTACTCTATGCTGCTTCAGAAGATTTCGAGTTATTTGTATACTTTCTTGAGTTTTTCGAAGTTTCTCCTGGTGCATATGGGTTGTGCTGGGTTCTAAACTAACTCTACACTGCTTCAGAGGGTTTCGAGTTATTTCATTACTTTTTTGAGTTTTTCGAAGTTTCTCATGTTGCACATGTGTTGTGCTGCTTAACTAACTACTCTACGCTGCTTCAGAAGATTTCGAGTTATTTCATTAGTTTTTTGAGTTTTCAGAAGTTACTTCTGGTGCCTATGGGTGCTGCTGGATTGTCAACTACTCTACGCTGTTTCAGAAGATTTCGAGTTATATCATTACTTTCTTGAGTTTTTCGAAGTTTCTCATGTTGGGTTTGTGTTGTGCTGCATAACTACACTACTCTACGCTGCATTAGAAGATTTCGACTTATATCATGACTTATTTGTGTTTTTCAAAGTTTCTCCTTCTGCATATGGGTTGTACTGCGTTCTAAACTAACTCCACACTGCTTCAGAGGTTTTCGAGTTATTTCATTACTTTTTTGAGTTGTTCGAAGTTTCTCATGTTGCGTATGTGTTTTGCCGGGTTCTACATTACTGTATGGTGTTTCAGAGATTGTCGAGTTATTGCATTACTGTTTTCACTTTTTCTAAGTTTCGCATGTTGCATATGTGTTGTGCTACTTAGCTACACTACTCTACGCTGCTTCAGAAGATTTCCAGTTATTTGTATACTTTTTTGAGTTTTTCGAAGTTTCTCCTGGTGCATATAGGTTATGCTGGGTTCTAAACTAACTTTACACTGTTTCACAGGTTTTAGTGTTATTTCATTACTGTTTTGAGTTTTTCGATGTTTCTCATGTTGCGTATGTGTTGTGCTGCATAGCTACACTACTCTACGCTGCTGCAGAAGATTTCGAGGTATTTTTATACTTTTTTGAATTTTTCGAAGTTTCTCATGTTGCACATGTGTTGTGCTGTGTTCTACACTATTCTACACTGTTGCAGAAGATTTCGAGTTATGTCATTACTTTTTTGAGTTTTTCGAAGTTTCTCATGTTGCACATGTGTTGTGCTGCTTAACCATCTACTCTACGCTGCTTCAGAAGATTTCGAGTTATTTCATCATGTTTTTGAGTTTTCCGAAGTTTCTCATGTTGCTTATGTGTTGTGCTGCTTAACCTACTACTCTACGCTGCTTCACAATATTTCCAGTTAATTGTATACTTTTTTGAGTTTTTCGATGTTTCTCATGTTGCGTATGTGTTGCGCTGTGTTCTACATTACTCTACGCTGTTTCAGAGATTTTCGAGATATTTCATAACTTTTTTGAGTTTTTCGAAGTTTCTCATGTTATGTACGTGTTGTGCTGCTTAACTATACTACTCTGCGCTGCGTCAGAAGATTTCGAGACTTTTTAAAAACTTTTTTGAATTTTTCGATGTTTCTCATGTTGCGTATGTGTGTGCTGGGTTCTACATTACTCTACGCTGCTGCAGAAGATTTCGAGTTATTTTTCTACTTTTTTGAATTTTTCGATGTTTCTCAAGTTGCGTATGTGTTGTGCCGGGTGCTACATTACTCTACGCTGTTTCAGAGATTTTCGAGTGATTTCATAACTTTTTTGAGTTTTTCGAAGTTTCTCATGTTGTGTACGTGTTGTGCTGGGTTCTACATTACTCTACGCTGTTTCAGAGATTTTCGAGTTATTTCATTACTTTTTTCAGGTTTGCGAAGTTTCTCATGTTGCATATGTAGAGTAGCTACACTAGTCTGCGCTGCTGCAGAAGATTTCGAGTTATGTTTATACTTTTTTGAGTTTTTCGAAGTTTCTCATGTTGCACATGTGTTGTGCTGTGCTCTACACTACTCTATGCTGCTTCAGAAGATTTCGAGTTATTTGTATACTTTCTTGAGTTTTTCGAAGTTTCTCCTGGTGCATATGGGTTGTGCTGGGTTCTAAACTAACTCTACACTGCTTCAGAGGTTTTCGAGTTATTTCATTACTTTTTTGAGTTTTTCGAAGTTTCTCATGTTGCACATGTGTTGTGCTGCTTAACTAACTACTCTACGCTGCTTCAGAAGATTTCGAGTTATTTCATTAGTTTTTTGAGTTTTCAGAAGTTACTTCTGGTGCCTATGGGTGCTGCTGGATTGTCAACTACTCTACGCTGTTTCAGAAGATTTCGAGTTATATCATTACTTTCTTGAGTTTTTCGAAGTTTCTCATGTTGGGTTTGTGTTGTGCTGCATAACTACACTACTCTACGCTGCATTAGAAGATTTCGACTTATATCATGACTTATTTGTGTTTTTCAAAGTTTCTCCTTCTGCATATGGGTTGTACTGCGTTCTAAACTAACTCCACACTGCTTCAGAGGTTTTCGAGTTATTTCATTACTTTTTTGAGTTGTTCGAAGTTTCTCATGTTGCGTATGTGTTTTGCCGGGTTCTACATTACTGTATGGTGTTTCAGAGATTGTCGAGTTATTGCATTACTGTTTTCACTTTTTCTAAGTTTCGCATGTTGCATATGTGTTGTGCTACTTAGCTACACTACTCTACGCTGCTTCAGAAGATTTCCAGTTATTTGTATACTTTTTTGAGTTTTTCGAAGTTTCTCCTGGTGCATATAGGTTATGCTGGGTTCTAAACTAACTTTACACTGTTTCACAGGTTTTAGTGTTATTTCATTACTGTTTTGAGTTTTTCGATGTTTCTCATGTTGCGTATGTGTTGTGCTGCATAGCTACACTACTCTACGCTGCTGCAGAAGATTTCGAGGTATTTTTATACTTTTTTGAATTTTTCGAAGTTTCTCATGTTGCACATGTGTTGTGCTGTGTTCTACACTATTCTACACTGTTGCAGAAGATTTCGAGTTATGTCATTACTTTTTTGAGTTTTTCGAAGTTTCTCATGTTGCACATGTGTTGTGCTGCTTAACTATCTACTCTACGCTGCTTCAGAAGATTTCGAGTTATTTCATCATGTTTTTGAGTTTTCCGAAGTTTCTCATGTTGCTTATGTGTTGTGCTGCTTAACCTACTACTCTACGCTGCTTCACAATATTTCCAGTTAATTGTATACTTTTTTGAGTTTTTCGATGTTTCTCATGTTGCGTATGTGTTGTGCTGTGTTCTACATTACTCTACGCTGTTTCAGAGATTTTCGAGTTATTTCATAACTTTTTTGAGTTTTTCGATGTTTCTCATGTTGCGTATGTGTGTGCTGGGTTCTACATTACTCTGCGCTGCTGCAGAAGATTTCGAGTTATGTTTATACTTTTTTGAGTTTTTCGAAGTTTCTCATGTTGCACGTGTTGTGCTGTGCTCTACACTACTCTATGCTGCTTCAGAAGATTTCGAGTTATTTGTATACTTTCTTGAGTTTTTCGAAGTTTCTCCTGGTGCATATGGGTTGTGCTGGGTTCTAAACTAACTCTACACTGCTTCAGAGGTTTTCGAGTTATTTCATTACTTTTTTGAATTTTTCGATGTTTCTCAAGTTGCGTATGTGTTGTGCTGGGTTCTACATTACTCTACGCTGTTTCAGAGATTTTCGAGTTATTTCATTACTTTTTTCAGGTTTGCGAAGTTTCTCATGTTGCATATGTAGAGTAGCTACACTAATCTGCGCTGCTGCAGAAGATTTCGAGTTATGTTCATACTTTTTTGAGTTTTTCGAAGTTTCTCATGTTGCACATGTGTTGTGCTGTGCTCTACACTACTCTATGCTGCTTTAGAAGATTTCGAGTTATTTGTATACTTTCTTGAGTTTTTCGAAGTTTCTCCTGGTGCATATGGGTTGTGCTGGGTTCTAAACTCACTCTACACTGCTTCAGAGGTTTTCGAGTTATTTCATTACTTTTTTGAGTTTTTCGAAGTTTCTCATGTTGCACATGTGTTGTGCTGCTTAACTAACTACTCTACGCTGCTTCAGAAGATTTCGAGTTATTTCATTAGTTTTTTGAGTTTTCCGAAGTTACTTCTGGTGCCTATGGGTGGTGCTGGGTTGTCAACTAATCTGCGCTGCTTCAGAAGATTTCGAGTTATTTCATCACTTTTTTGATTTTTTCGATGTTTCTCAAGTTGCGTATGTGTTGTGCCGGGTTCTACATTACTCTACGCTGTTTCAGAGATTTTCGAGTTATTTCATAACTTTTTTGAGTTTTTCGAAGTTTCTCATGTTGTGTACGTGTTGTGCAGGGTTCCATATTACTCTACGCTGTTTCAGAGATTTTCGAGTTATTTCATTACTTTGTTCAGTTTTGCGAAGTTTCTCATGTTGCACATGTGTTGTGCTGCTTAACTAACTACTCTACGCTGCTTCAGAAGATTTCGAGTTATTTCATCATGTTTTTGAGTTTTCCGAAGTTTCTCATGTTGCTTATGTGTTGTGCTGCTTCACCTACTACTCTACGCTGCTTCAGAAGATTTCGAGTTATTTCATTAGTTTTTTGAGTTTTCCGAAGTTACTTCTGGTGCCTATGGGTGGTGCTGGGTTGTCAACTACTCTGCGCTGCTTCAGAAGATTTCGAGATTTTTTAAAAACTTTTTTGAGTTTTTCGATGTTTCTCATGTTGCGTATGTGTGTGCTGGGTTCTACATTACTCTACGCTGCCGCAGAAGATTTCGAGTTATTTTTATACTTTTTTGAATTTTTCGATGTTTCTCAAGTTGCGTATGTGTTGTGCCGGGTTCTACATTACTCTACGCTGTTTCAGAGATTTTCGAGTTATTTCATAACTTTGTTGAGTTTTTCGAAGTTTTTCATGTTGTGTACGTGTTGTGCTGGGTTCTACATTACTCTACGCTGTTTCAGAGATTTTCGAGTTATTTCATTACTTTTTTCAGGTTTGCGAAGTTTCTCATGTTGCATATGTAGAGTAGCTACACTAATCTGCGCTGCTGCAGAAGATTTCGAGTTATGTTTATACTTTTTTGAGTTTTTCGAAGTTTCTCATGTTGCACATGTGTTGTGCTGTGCTCTACACTACTCTATGCTGCTTCAGAAGATTTCGAGTTATTTGTATACTTTCTTGAGTTTTTCGAAGTTTCTCCTGGTGCATATGGGTTGTGCTGGGTTCTAAACTAACTCTACACTGCTTCAGAGGTTTTCGAGTTATTTCATTACTTTTTTGAGTTTTTCGAAGTTTCTCATGTTGCACATGTGTTGTGCTGCTTAACTAACTACTCTACGCTGCTTCAGAAGATTTCGAGTTATTTCATTAGTTTTTTGAGTTTTCAGATGTTACTTCTGGTGCCTATGGGTCCTGCTGGATTGTCAACTACTCTACGCTGTTTCAGAAGATTTCGAGTTATATCATTACTTTCTTGAGTTTTTCGAAGTTTCTCATGTTGGGTTTGTGTTGTGCTGCATAACTACACTACTCTACGCTGCATTAGAAGATTTCGACTTATATCATGACTTATTTGTGTTTTTCAAAGTTTCTCCTTCTGCATATGGGTTGTACTGCGTTCTAAACTAACTCCACACTGCTTCAGAGGTTTTCGAGTTATTTCATTACTTTTTTGAGTTGTTCGAAGTTTCTCATGTTGCACATGTGTTGTGCTGCTTAACTATCTACTCTACGCTGCTTCAGAAGATTTCGAGTTATTTCATCATGTTTTTGAGTTTTCCGAAGTTTCTCATGTTGCGTATGTGTTGTGATGTGTTCTACATTATTCTACGCTGTTTCAGAGATTTTCGAGTTATTTCATAACTTTTTTGCGTTTTTCGAAGTTTCTCATGTTATGTACGTGTTGTGCTGCTTAACTACACTACTCCGCGCTGCGTCAGAAGATTTCGAGACTTTTTAAAAACTTTTTTGAGTTTTTCGATGTTTCTCAAGTTGCGTATGTGTTGTGCCGGGTTCTACATTACTCTACGCTGTTTCAGAGATTTTCGAGTGATTTCATAACTTTTTTGAGTTTTTCGAAGTTTCTCATGTTGTGTACGTGTTGTGCTGGGTTCTACATTACTCTACGCTGTTTCAGAGATTTTCGAGTTATTTCATTACTTTTTTCAGGTTTGCGAAGTTTCTCATGTTGCATATGTAGAGTAGCTACACTAGTCTGCGCTGCTGCAGAAGATTTCGAGTTATGTTTATAATTTTTTGAGTTTTTCGAAGTTTCTCATGTTGCACATGTGTTGTGCTGTGCTCTACACTACTCTATGCTGCTTCAGAAGATTTCGAGTTATTTGTATACTTTCTTGAGTTTTTCGAAGTTTCTCCTGGTGCATATGGGTTGTGCTGGGTTCTAAACAAACTCTACACTGCTTCAGAGGGTTTCGAGTTATTTCATTACTTTTTTGAGTTTTTCGAAGTTTCTCATGTTGCACATGTGTTGTGCTGCTTAACTAACTACTCTACGCTGCTTCAGAAGATTTCGAGTTATTTCATTAGTTTTTTGAGTTTTCAGAAGTTACTTCTGGTGCCTATGGGTGCTGCTGGATTGTCAACTACTCTACGCTGTTTCAGAAGATTTCGAGTTATATCATTACTTTCTTGAGTTTTTCGAAGTTTCTCATGTTGGGTTTGTGTTGTGCTGCATAACTACACTACTCTACGCTGCATTAGAAGATTTCGACTTATATCATGACTTATTTGTGTTTTTCAAAGTTTCTCCTTCTGCATATGGGTTGTACTGCGTTCTAAACTAACTCCACACTGCTTCAGAGGTTTTCGAGTTATTTCATTACTTTTTTGAGTTGTTCGAAGTTTCTCATGTTGCGTATGTGTTTTGCCGGGTTCTACATTACTGTATGGTGTTTCAGAGATTGTCGAGTTATTGCATTACTGTTTTCACTTTTTCTAAGTTTCGCATGTTGCATATGTGTTGTGCTACTTAGCTACACTACTCTACGCTGCTTCAGAAGATTTCCAGTTATTTGTATACTTTTTTGAGTTTTTCGAAGTTTCCCCTGGTGCATATAGGTTATGCTGGGTTCTAAACTAACTTTACACTGTTTCACAGGTTTTAGTGTTATTTCATTACTGTTTTGAGTTTTTCGATGTTTCTCATGTTGCGTATGTGTTGTGCTGCATAGCTACACTACTCTACGCTGCTGCAGAAGATTTCGAGGTATTTTTATACTTTTTTGAATTCTTCGAAGTTTCTCATGTTGCACATGTGTTGTGCTGTGTTCTACACTATTCTACACTGTTGCAGAAGATTTCGAGTTATGTCATTACTTTTTTGAGTTTTTCGAAGTTTCTCATGTTATGTACGTGTTGTGCTGCTTAACTACACTACTCTGCGCTGCGTCAGAAGATTTCGAGACTTTTTAAAAACTTTTTTGAATTTTTCGATGTTTCTCATGTTGCGTATGTGTGTGCTGGGTTCTACATTACTCTACGCTGCTGCAGAAGATTTCGAGTTATTTTTCTACTTTTTTGAATTTTTCGATGTTTCTCAAGTTGCGTATGTGTTGTGCCGGGTGCTACATTACTCTACGCTGTTTCAGAGATTTTCGAGTGATTTCATAACTTTTTTGAGTTTTTCGAAGTTTCTCATGTTGTGTACGTGTTGTGCTGGGTTCTACATTACTCTACGCTGTTTCAGAGATTTTCGAGTTATTTCATTACTTTTTTCAGGTTTGCGAAGTTTCTCATGTTGCATATGTAGAGTAGCTACACTAGTCTGCGCTGCTGCAGAAGATTTCGAGTTATGTTTATACTTTTTTGAGTTTTTCGAAGTTTCTCATGTTGCACATGTGTTGTGCTGTGCTCTACACTACTCTATGCTGCTTCAGAAGATTTCGAGTTATTTGTATACTTTCTTGAGTTTTTCGAAGTTTCTCCTGGTGCATATGGGTTGTGCTGGGTTCTAAACTAACTCTACACTGCTTCAAAGGTTTTCGAGTTATTTCATTACTGTTTTGAGTTTTTCGAAGTTTCTCATGTTGCACATGTGTTGTGCTGCTTAACTAACTACTCTACGCTGCTTCAGAAGATTTCGAGTTATTTCATTAGTTTTTTGAGTTTTCAGATGTTACTTCTGGTGCCTATGGGTCCTGCTGGATTGTCAACTACTCTACGCTGTTTCAGAAGATTTCGAGTTATATCATTACTTTCTTGAGTTTTTCGAAGTTTCTCATGTTGGGTTTGTGTTGTGCTGCATAACTACACTACTCTACGCTGCATTAGAAGATTTCGACTTATATCATGACTTATTTGTGTTTTTCAAAGTTTCTCCTTCTGCATATGGGTTGTACTGCGTTCTAAACTAACTCCACACTGCTTCAGAGGTTTTCGAGTTATTTCATTACTTTTTTGAGTTGTTCGAAGTTTCTCATGTTGCGTATGTGTTTTGCCGGGTTCTACATTACTGTATGGTGTTTCAGAGATTGTCGAGTTATTGCATTACTGTTTTCACTTTTTCTAAGTTTCGCATGTTGCATATGTGTTGTGCTACTTAGCTACACTACTCTACGCTGCTTCAGAAGATTTCCAGTTATTTGTATACTTTTTTGAGTTTTTCGAAGTTTCTCCTGGTGCATATAGGTTATGCTGGGTTCTAAACTAACTTTACACTGTTTCACAGGTTTTAGTGTTATTTCATTACTGTTTTGAGTTTTTCGATGTTTCTCATGTTGCGTATGTGTTGTGCTGCATAGCTACACTACTCTACGCTGCTGCAGAAGATTTCGAGGTATTTTTATACTTTTTTGAATTTTTCGAAGTTTCTCATGTTGCACATGTGTTGTGCTGTGTTCTACACTATTCTACACTGTTGCAGAAGATTTCGAGTTATGTCATTACTTTTTTGAGTTTTTCGAAGTTTCTCATGTTGCACATGTGTTGTGCTGCTTAACCATCTACTCTACGCTGCTTCAGAAGATTTCGAGTTATTTCATCATGTTTTTGAGTTTTCCGAAGTTTCTCATGTTGCTTATGTGTTGTGCTGCTTAACCTACTACTCTACGCTGCTTCACAATATTTCCAGTTAATTGTATACCTTTTTGAGTTTTTCGATGTTTCTCATGTTGCGTATGTGTTGTGCTGTGTTCTACATTACTCTACGCTGTTTCAGAGATTTTCGAGTTATTTCATAACTTTTTTGAGTTTTTCGATGTTTCTCATGTTGCGTATGTGTGTGCTGGGTTCTACATTACTCTGCGCTGCTGCAGAAGATTTCGAGTTATGTTTATACTTTTTTGAGTTTTTCGAAGTTTCTCATGTTGCACGTGTTGTGCTGTGCTCTACACTACTCTATGCTGCTTCAGAAGATTTCGAGTTATTTGTATACTTTCTTGAGTTTTTCGAAGTTTCTCCTGGTGCATATGCGTTGTGCTGGGTTCTAAACTAACTCTACACTGCTTCAGAGGTTTTCGAGTTATTTCATTACTTTTTTGAATTTTTCGATGTTTCTCAAGTTGCGTATGTGTTGTGCTGGGTTCTACATTACTCTACGCTGTTTCAGAGATTTTCGAGTTATTTCATTACTTTTTTCAGGTTTGCGAAGTTTCTCATGTTGCATATGTAGAGTAGCTACACTAATCTGCGCTGCTGCAGAAGATTTCGAGTTATGTTCATACTTTTTTGAGTTTTTCGAAGTTTCTCATGTTGCACATGTGTTGTGCTGTGCTCTACACTACTCTATGCTGCTTCAGAAGATTTCGAGTTATTTGTATACTTTCTTGAGTTTTTCGAAGTTTCTCCTGGTGCATATGGGTTGTGCTGGGTTCTAAACTCACTCTACACTGCTTCAGAGGTTTTCGAGTTATTTCATTACTTTTTTGAGTTTTTCGAAGTTTCTCATGTTGCACATGTGTTGTGCTGCTTAACTAACTACTCTACGCTGCTTCAGAAGATTTCGAGTTATTTCATTAGTTTTTTGAGTTTTCCGAAGTTACTTCTGGTGCCTATGGGTGGTGCTGGGTTGTCAACTACTCTACGCTGTTTCAGAAGATTTCGAGCTATAGCATTACTTTTTTGAGTTTTTCGATGTTTCTCATGTTGCGTATGTGTTATGCTGTGTTCTACACTACTCTACGCTGCTTCACAAGATTTCCAGTTAATTGTATACTTTTTTGAGTTTTTCGATGTTTCTCATGTTGCGTATGTGTTGTACTGGGTTCTACATTACTCTACGCTGTTTCAGAGATTTTCGAGTTATTTCATTACTGTTTTGATTTTTTCGAAGTTTCTCATGTTGCGTCTGTGCTTAACTACACTACGCTGCTGCAGAATATTTCGAATTATTTTTTACTTTTTTCAGCTTTTCGAAGTTTCTCATATTGCACATGTGATATGCTGCTTCGCTACACTACTCTACGCTGCTGCAGAAGATTTCGAGTTATTTTTTTACTTTTTTGAATTGTTCGATGTTTCTCAAGTTGCGTATGTGTTGTGCCGGGTTCTACATTACTCTACGCTGTTTCAGAGATTTTCGAGTTATTTCATAACTTTTTTGAGTTTTTCGAAGTTTCTCATGTTGTGTACGTGTTGTGCAGGGTTCCATATTACTCTACGCTGTTTCAGAGATTTTCGAGTTATTTCATTACTTTGTTCAGTTTTGCGAAGTTTCTCATGTTGCACATGTGTTGTGCTGCTTAACTAACTACTCTACGCTGCTTCAGAAGATTTCGAGTTATTTCATCATGTTTTTGAGTTTTCCGAAGTTTCTCATGTTGCTTATGTGTTGTGCTGCTTCACCTACTACTCTACGCTGCTTCAGAAGATTTCGAGTTATTTCATTAGTTTTTTGAGTTTTCCGAAGTTACTTCTGGTGCCTATGGGTGGTGCTGGGTTGTCAACTACTCTGCGCTGCTTCAGAAGATTTCGAGATTTTTTAAAAACTTTTTTGAGTTTTTCGATGTTTCTCATGTTGCGTATGTGTGTGCTGGGTTCTACATTACTCTACGCTGCCGCAGAAGATTTCGAGTTATTTTTATACTTTTTTGAATTTTTCGATGTTTCTCAAGTTGCGTATGTGTTGTGCCGGGTTCTACATTACTCTACGCTGTTTCAGAGATTTTCGAGTTATTTCATAACTTTGTTGAGTTTTTCGAAGTTTTTCATGTTGTGTACGTGTTGTGCTGGGTTCTACATTACTCTACGCTGTTTCAGAGATTTTCGAGTTATTTCATTACTTTTTTCAGGTTTGCGAAGTTTCTCATGTTGCATATGTAGAGTAGCTACACTAGTCTGCGCTGCTGCAGAAGATTTCGAGTTATGTTTATACTTTTTTGAGTTTTTCGAAGTTTCTCATGTTGCACATGTGTTGTGCTGTGCTCTACACTACTCTATGCTGCTTCAGAAGATTTCGAGTTATTTGTATACTTTCTTGAGTTTTTCGAAGTTTCTCCTGGTGCATATGGGTTGTGCTGGGTTCTAAACTAACTCTACACTGCTTCAGAGGTTTTCGAGTTATTTCATTACTTTTTTGAGTTTTTCGAAGTTTCTCATGTTGCACATGTGTTGTGCTGCTTAACTAACTACTCTACGCTGCTTCAGAAGATTTCGAGTTATTTCATTAGTTTTTTGAGTTTTCAGATGTTACTTCTGGTGCCTATGGGTCCTGCTGGATTGTCAACTACTCTACGCTGTTTCAGAAGATTTCGAGTTATATCATTACTTTCTTGAGTTTTTCGAAGTTTCTCATGTTGGGTTTGTGTTGTGCTGCATAACTACACTACTCTACGCTGCATTAGAAGATTTCGACTTATATCATGACTTATTTGTGTTTTTCAAAGTTTCTCCTTCTGCATATGGGTTGTACTGCGTTCTAAACTAACTCCACACTGCTTCAGAGGTTTTCGAGTTATTTCATTACTTTTTTGAGTTGTTCGAAGTTTCTCATGTTGCACATGTGTTGTGCTGCTTAACTATCTACTCTACGCTGCTTCAGAAGATTTCGAGTTATTTCATCATGTTTTTGAGTTTTCCGAAGTTTCTCATGTTGCGTATGTGTTGTGATGTGTTCTACATTACTCTACGCTGTTTCAGAGATTTTCGAGTTATTTCATAACTTTTTTGCGTTTTTCGAAGTTTCTCATGTTATGTACGTGTTGTGCTGCTTAACTACACTACTCCGCGCTGCGTCAGAAGATTTCGAGACTTTTTAAAAACTTTTTTGAGTTTTGCGAAGTTTCTCATGTTGTGTACGTGTTGTGCTGGGTTCTACATTACTCTACGCTGTTTCAGAGATTTTCGAGTTATTTCATTACTTTTTTCAGGTTTGCGAAGTTTCTCATGTTGCATATGTAGAGTAGCTACACTAGTCTGCGCTGCTGCAGAAGATTTCGAGTTATGTTTATAATTTTTTGAGTTGTTCGAAGTTTCTCATGTTGCACATGTGTTGTGCTGTGCTCTACACTACTCTATGCTGCTTCAGAAGATTTCGAGTTATTTGTATACTTTCTTGAGTTTTTCGAAGTTTCTCCTGGTGCATATGGGTTGTGCTGGGTTCTAAACAAACTCTACACTGCTTCAGAGGGTTTCGAGTTATTTCATTACTTTTTTGAGTTTTTCGAAGTTTCTCATGTTGCACATGTGTTGTGCTGCTTAACTAACTACTCTACGCTGCTTCAGAAGATTTCGAGTTATTTCATTAGTTTTTTGAGTTTTCAGAAGTTACTTCTGGTGCCTATGGGTGCTGCTGGATTGTCAACTACTCTACGCTGTTTCAGAAGATTTCGAGTTATATCATTACTTTCTTGAGTTTTTCGAAGTTTCTCATGTTGGGTTTGTGTTGTGCTGCATAACTACACTACTCTACGCTGCATTAGAAGATTTCGACTTATATCATGACTTATTTGTGTTTTTCAAAGTTTCTCCTTCTGCATATGGGTTGTACTGCGTTCTAAACTAACTCCACACTGCTTCAGAGGTTTTCGAGTTATTTCATTACTTTTTTGAGTTGTTCGAAGTTTCTCATGTTGCGTATGTGTTTTGCCGGGTTCTACATTACTGTATGGTGTTTCAGAGATTGTCGAGTTATTGCATTACTGTTTTCACTTTTTCTAAGTTTCGCATGTTGCATATGTGTTGTGCTACTTAGCTACACTACTCTACGCTGCTTCAGAAGATTTCCAGTTATTTGTATACTTTTTTGAGTTTTTCGAAGTTTCCCCTGGTGCATATAGGTTATGCTGGGTTCTAAACTAACTTTACACTGTTTCACAGGTTTTAGTGTTATTTCATTACTGTTTTGAGTTTTTCGATGTTTCTCATGTTGCGTATGTGTTGTGCTGCATAGCTACACTACTCTACGCTGCTGCAGAAGATTTCGAGGTATTTTTATACTTTTTTGAATTCTTCGAAGTTTCTCATGTTGCACATGTGTTGTGCTGTGTTCTACACTATTCTACACTGTTGCAGAAGATTTCGAGTTATGTCATTACTTTTTTGAGTTTTTCGAAGTTTCTCATGTTATGTACGTGTTGTGCTGCTTAACTACACTACTCTGCGCTGCGTCAGAAGATTTCGAGACTTTTTAAAAACTTTTTTGAATTTTTCGATGTTTCTCATGTTGCGTATGTGTGTGCTGGGTTCTACATTACTCTACGCTGCTGCAGAAGATTTCGAGTTATTTTTCTACTTTTTTGAATTTTTCGATGTTTCTCAAGTTGCCTATGTGTTGTGCCGGGTGCTACATTACTCTACGCTGTTTCAGAGATTTTCGAGTGATTTCATAACTTTTTTGAGTTTTTCGAAGTTTCTCATGTTGTGTACGTGTTGTGCTGGGTTCTACATTACTCTACGCTGTTTCAGAGATTTTCGAGTTATTTCATTACTTTTTTCAGGTTTGCGAAGTTTCTCATGTTGCATATGTAGAGTAGCTACACTAGTCTGCGCTGCTGCAGAAGATTTCGAGTTATGTTTATACTTTTTTGAGTTTTTCGAAGTTTCTCATGTTGCACATGTGTTGTGCTGTGCTCTACACTACTCTATGCTGCTTCAGAAGATTTCGAGTTATTTGTATACTTTCTTGAGTTTTTCGAAGTTTCTCCTGGTGCATATGGGTTGTGCTGGGTTCTAAACTAACTCTACACTGCTTCAGAGGTTTTCGAGTTATTTCATTACTGTTTTGAGTTTTTCGAAGTTTCTCATGTTGCACATGTGTTGTGCTGCTTAACTAACTACTCTACGCTGCTTCAGAAGATTTCGAGTTATTTCATTAGTTTTTTGAGTTTTCAGATGTTACTTCTGGTGCCTATGGGTCCTGCTGGATTGTCAACTACTCTACGCTGTTTCAGAAGATTTCGAGTTATATCATTACTTTCTTGAGTTTTTCGAAGTTTCTCATGTTGGGTTTGTGTTGTGCTGCATAACTACACTACTCTACGCTGCATTAGAAGATTTCGACTTATATCATGACTTATTTGTGTTTTTCAAAGTTTCTCCTTCTGCATATGGGTTGTACTGCGTTCTAAACTAACTCCACACTGCTTCAGAGGTTTTCGAGTTATTTCATTACTTTTTTGAGTTGTTCGAAGTTTCTCATGTTGCGTATGTGTTTTGCCGGGTTCTACATTACTGTATGGTGTTTCAGAGATTGTCGAGTTATTGCATTACTGTTTTCACTTTTTCTAAGTTTCGCATGTTGCATATGTGTTGTGCTACTTAGCTACACTACTCTACGCTGCTTCAGAAGATTTCCAGTTATTTGTATACTTTTTTGAGTTTTTCGAAGTTTCTCCTGGTGCATATAGGTTATGCTGGGTTCTAAACTAACTTTACACTGTTTCACAGGTTTTAGTGTTATTTCATTACTGTTTTGAGTTTTTCGATGTTTCTCATGTTGCGTATGTGTTGTGCTGCATAGCTACACTACTCTACGCTGCTGCAGAAGATTTCGAGGTATTTTTATACTTTTTTGAATTTTTCGAAGTTTCTCATGTTGCACATGTGTTGTGCTGTGTTCTACACTATTCTACACTGTTGCAGAAGATTTCGAGTTATGTCATTACTTTTTTGAGTTTTTCGAAGTTTCTCATGTTGCACATGTGTTGTGCTGCTTAACTATCTACTCTACGCTGCTTCAGAAGATTTCGAGTTATTTCATCATGTTTTTGAGTTTTCCGAAGTTTCTCATGTTGCTTATGTGTTGTGCTGCTTAACCTACTACTCTACGCTGCTTCACAATATTTCCAGTTAATTGTATACTTTTTTGAGTTTTTCGATGTTTCTCATGTTGCGTATGTGTTGTGCTGTGTTCTACATTACTCTACGCTGTTTCAGAGATTTTCGAGTTATTTCATAACTTTTTTGAGTTTTTCGATGTTTCTCATGTTGCGTATGTGTGTGCTGGGTTCTACATTACTCTGCGCTGCTGCAGAAGATTTCGAGTTATGTTTATACTTTTTTGAGTTTTTCGAAGTTTCTCATGTTGCACGTGTTGTGCTGTGCTCTACACTACTCTATGCTGCTTCAGAAGATTTCGAGTTATTTGTATACTTTCTTGAGTTTTTCGAAGTTTCTCCTGGTGCATATGCGTTGTGCTGGGTTCTAAACTAACTCTACACTGCTTCAGAGGTTTTCGAGTTATTTCATTACTTTTTTGAATTTTTCGATGTTTCTCAAGTTGCGTATGTGTTGTGCTGGGTTCTACATTACTCTACGCTGTTTCAGAGATTTTCGAGTTATTTCATTACTTTTTTCAGGTTTGCGAAGTTTCTCATGTTGCATATGTAGAGTAGCTACACTAATCTGCGCTGCTGCAGAAGATTTCGAGTTATGTTCATACTTTTTTGAGTTTTTCGAAGTTTCTCATGTTGCACATGTGTTGTGCTGTGCTCTACACTACTCTATGCTGCTTCAGAAGATTTCGAGTTATTTGTATACTTTCTTGAGTTTTTCGAAGTTTCTCCTGGTGCATATGGGTTGTGCTGGGTTCTAAACTCACTCTACACTGCTTCAGAGGTTTTCGAGTTATTTCATTACTTTTTTGAGTTTTTCGAAGTTTCTCATGTTGCACATGTGTTGTGCTGCTTAACTAACTACTCTACGCTGCTTCAGAAGATTTCGAGTTATTTCATTAGTTTTTTGAGTTTTCCGAAGTTACTTCTGGTGCCTATGGGTGGTGCTGGGTTGTCAACTACTCTACGCTGCTTCACAAGATTTCCAGTTAATTGTATACTTTTTTGAGTTTTTCGATGTTTCTCATGTTGCGTATGTGTTGTACTGGGTTCTACATTACTCTACGCTGTTTCAGAGATTTTCGAGTTATTTCATTACTGTTTTGATTTTTTCGAAGTTTCTCATGTTGCGTCTGTGCTTAACTACACTACGCTGCTGCAGAATATTTCGAATTATTTTTTACTTTTTTCAGCTTTTCGAAGTTTCTCATATTGCACATGTGATATGCTGCTTCGCTACACTACTCTACGCTGCTGCAGAAGATTTCGAGTTATTTTTTTACTTTTTTGAATTGTTCGATGTTTCTCAAGTTGCGTATGTGTTGTGCCGGGTTCTACATTACTCTACGCTGTTTCAGAGATTTTCGAGTTATTTCATAACTTTTTTGAGTTTTTCGAAGTTTCTCATGTTGTGTACGTGTTGTGCAGGGTTCCATATTACTCTACGCTGTTTCAGAGATTTTCGAGTTATTTCATTACTTTGTTCAGTTTTGCGAAGTTTCTCATGTTGCACATGTGTTGTGCTGCTTAACTAACTACTCTACGCTGCTTCAGAAGATTTCGAGTTATTTCATCATGTTTTTGAGTTTTCCGAAGTTTCTCATGTTGCTTATGTGTTGTGCTGCTTCACCTACTACTCTACGCTGCTTCAGAAGATTTCGAGTTATTTCATTAGTTTTTTGAGTTTTCCGAAGTTACTTCTGGTGCCTATGGGTGGTGCTGGGTTGTCAACTACTCTGCGCTGCTTCAGAAGATTTCGAGATTTTTTAAAAACTTTTTTGAGTTTTTCGATGTTTCTCATGTTGCGTATGTGTGTGCTGGGTTCTACATTACTCTACGCTGCCGCAGAAGATTTCGAGTTATTTTTATACTTTTTTGAATTTTTCGATGTTTCTCAAGTTGCGTATGTGTTGTGCCGGTTTCTACATTACTCTACGCTGTTTCAGAGATTTTCGAGTTATTTCATAACTTTGTTGAGTTTTTCGAAGTTTTTCATGTTGTGTACGTGTTGTGCTGGGTTCTACATTACTCTACGCTGTTTCAGAGATTTTCGAGTTATTTCATTACTTTTTTCAGGTTTGCGAAGTTTCTCATGTTGCATATGTAGAGTAGCTACACTAGTCTGCGCTGCTGCAGAAGATTTCGAGTTATGTTTATACTTTTTTGAGTTTTTCGAAGTTTCTCATGTTGCACATGTGTTGTGCTGTGCTCTACACTACTCTATGCTGCTTCAGAAGATTTCGAGTTATTTGTATACTTTCTTGAGTTTTTCGAAGTTTCTCCTGGTGCATATGGGTTGTGCTGGGTTCTAAACTAACTCTACACTGCTTCAGAGGTTTTCGAGTTATTTCATTACTTTTTTGAGTTTTTCGAAGTTTCTCATGTTGCACATGTGTTGTGCTGCTTAACTAACTACTCTACGCTGCTTCAGAAGATTTCGAGTTATTTCATTAGTTTTTTGAGTTTTCAGATGTTACTTCTGGTGCCTATGGGTCCTGCTGGATTGTCAACTACTCTACGCTGTTTCAGAAGATTTCGAGTTATATCATTACTTTCTTGAGTTTTTCGAAGTTTCTCATGTTGTGTTTGTGTTGTGCTGCATAACTACACTACTCTACGCTGCATTAGAAGATTTCGACTTATATCATGACTTATTTGTGTTTTTCAAAGTTTCTCCTTCTGCATATGGGTTGTACTGCGTTCTAAACTAACTCCACACTGCTTCAGAGGTTTTCGAGTTATTTCATTACTTTTTTGAGTTGTTCGAAGTTTCTCATGTTGCACATGTGTTGTGCTGCTTAACTATCTACTCTACGCTGCTTCAGAAGATTTCGAGTTATTTCATCATGTTTTTGAGTTTTCCGAAGTTTCTCATGTTGCGTATGTGTTGTGATGTGTTCTACATTTACTCTACGCTGTTTCAGAGATTTTCGAGTTATTTCATAACTTTTTTGCGTTTTTCGAAGTTTCTCATGTTATGTACGTGTTGTGCTGCTTAACTACACTACTCCGCGCTGCGTCAGAAGATTTCGAGACTTTTTTAAAACTTTTTTGAGTTTTTCGAAGTTTCTCATGTTGTGTACGTGTTGTGCTGGGTTCTACATTACTCTACGCTGTTTCAGAAGATTTCGAGTTATATCATTACTTTCTTGAGTTTTTCGAAGTTTCTCATGTTGTGTTTGTGTTGTGCTGCATAACTACACTACTCTACGCTGCATTAGATGATTTCGACTTATATCATGACTTATTTGTGTTTTTCAAAGTTTCTCCTTCTGCATATGGGTTGTACTGCGTTCTAAACTAACTCCACACTGCTTCAGAGGTTTTCGAGTTATTTCATTACTTTTTTGAGTTGTTCGAAGTTTCTCATGTTGCGTATGTGTTTTGCCGGGTTCTACATTACTGTATGGTGTTTCAGAGATTGTCGAGTTATTGCATTACTGTTTTCACTTTTTCTAAGTTTCGCATGTTGCATATGTGTTGTGCTACTTAGCTACACTACTCTACGCTGCTTCAGAAGATTTCCAGTTATTTGTATACTTTTTTGAGTTTTTCGAAGTTTCTCCTGGTGCATATAGGTTATGCTGGGTTCTAAACTAACTTTACACTGTTTCACAGGTGTTAGTGTTATTTCATTACTGTTTTGAGTTTTTCGATGTTTCTCATGTTGCGTATGTGTTGTGCTGCATAGCTACACTACTCTACGCTGCTGCAGAAGATTTCGAGGTATTTTTATACTTTTTTGAATTCTTCGAAGTTTCTCATGTTGCACATGTGTTGTGCTGTGTTCTACACTATTCTACACTGTTGCAGAAGATTTCGAGTTATGTCATTACTTTTTTGAGTTTTTCGAAGTTTCTCATGTTGCACATGTGTTGTGCTGCTTAACTATCTACTCTACGCTGCTTCAGAAGATTTCGAGTTATTTCATCATGTTTTTGAGTTTTCCGAAGTTTCTCATGTTGCTTATGTGTTGTGCTGCTTAACCTACTACTCTACGCTGCTTCACAATATTTCCAGTTAATTGTATACTTTTTTGAGTTTTTCGATGTTTCTCATGTTGCGTATGTGTTGTGCTGTGTTCTACATTACTCTACGCTGTTTCAGAGATTTTCGAGTTATTTCATAACTTTTTTGAGTTTTTCGAAGTTTCTCATGTTATGTACGTGTTGTGCTGCTTAACTACACTACTCTGCGCTGCGTCAGAAGATTTCGAGACTTTTTAAAAACTTTTTTGAGTTTTTCGATGTTTCTCATGTTGCGTATGTGTGTGCTGGGTTCTACATTACTCTACGCTGCTGCAGAAGATTTCGAGTTATTTTTCTACTTTTTTGAATTTTTCGATGTTTCTCAAGTTGCGTATGTGTTGTGCCGGGTGCTACATTACTCTACGCTGTTTCAGAGATTTTCGAGTGATTTCATAACTTTTTTGAGTTTTTCGAAGTTTCTCATGTTGTGTACGTGTTGTGCTGGGTTCTACATTACTCTACGCTGTTTCAGAGATTTTCGAGTTATTTCATTACTTTTTTCAGGTTTGCGAAGTTTCTCATGTTGCATATGTAGAGTAGCTACACTAATCTGCGCTGCTGCAGAAGATTTCGAGTTATGTTTATACTTTTTTGAGTTTTTCGAAGTTTCTCATGTTGCACATGTGTTGTGCTGTGCTCTACACTACTCTATGCTGCTTCAGAAGATTTCGAGTTATTTGTATACTTTCTTGAGTTTTTCGAAGTTTCTCCTGGTGCATATGGGTTGTGCTGGGTTCTAAACTAACTCTACACTGCTTCAGAGGGTTTCGAGTTATTTCATTACTTTTTTGAGTTTTTCGAAGTTTCTCATGTTGCACATGTGTTGTGCTGCTTAACTAACTACTCTACGCTGCTTCAGAAGATTTCGAGTTATTTCATTAGTTTTTTGAGTTTTCAGAAGTTACTTCTGGTGCCTATGGGTGCTGCTGGATTGTCAACTACTCTACGCTGTTTCAGAAGATTTCGAGTTATATCATTACTTTCTTGAGTTTTTCGAAGTTTCTCATGTTGGGTTTGTGTTGTGCTGCATAACTACACTACTCTACGCTGCATTAGAAGATTTCGACTTATATCATGACTTATTTGTGTTTTTCAAAGTTTCTCCTTCTGCATATGGGTTGTACTGCGTTCTAAACTAACTCCACACTGCTTCAGAGGTTTTCGAGTTATTTCATTACTTTTTTGAGTTGTTCGAAGTTTCTCATGTTGCGTATGTGTTTTGCCGGGTTCTACATTACTGTATGGTCTTTCAGAGATTGTCGAGTTATTGCATTACTGTTTTCACTTTTTCTAAGTTTCGCATGTTGCATATGTGTTGTGCTACTTAGCTACACTACTCTACGCTGCTTCAGAAGATTTCCAGTTATTTGTATACTTTTTTGAGTTTTTCGAAGTTTCTCCTGGTGCATATAGGTTATGCTGGGTTCTAAACTAACTTTACACTGTTTCACAGGTTTTAGTGTTATTTCATTACTGTTTTGAGTTTTTCGATGTTTCTCATGTTGCGTATGTGTTGTGCTGCATAGCTACACTACTCTACGCTGCTGCAGAAGATTTCGAGGTATTTTTATACTTTTTTGAATTTTTCGAAGTTTCTCATGTTGCACATGTGTTGTGCTGTGTTCTACACTATTCTACACTGTTGCAGAAGATTTCGAGTTATGTCATTACTTTTTTGAGTTTTTCGAAGTTTCTCATGTTGCACATGTGTTGTGCTGCTTAACTATCTACTCTACGCTGCTTCAGAAGATTTCGAGTTATTTCATCATGTTTTTGAGTTTTCCAAAGTTTCTCATGTTGCTTATGTGTTGTGCTGCTTAACCTACTACTCTACGCTGCTTCACAATATTTCCAGTTAATTGTATACTTTTTTGAGTTTTTCGATGTTTCTCATGTTGCGTATGTGTTGTGCTGTGTTCTACATTACTCTACGCTGTTTCAGAGATTTTCGAGTTATTTCATAACTTTTTTGAGTTTTTCGATGTTTCTCATGTTGCGTATGTGTGTGCTGGGTTCTACATTACTCTGCGCTGCTGCAGAAGATTTCGAGTTATGTTTATACTTTTTTGAGTTTTTCGAAGTTTCTCATGTTGCACGTGTTGTGCTGTGCTCTACACTACTCTATGCTGCTTCAGAAGATTTCGAGTTATTTGTATACTTTCTTGAGTTTTTCGAAGTTTCTCCTGGTGCATATGGGTTGT
Source organism: Pristiophorus japonicus (assembly GCF_044704955.1). Taxonomy (NCBI): domain Eukaryota; kingdom Metazoa; phylum Chordata; class Chondrichthyes; family Pristiophoridae; genus Pristiophorus; species Pristiophorus japonicus. The sequence goes on from NW_027254431.1 coordinate 186,658, forward strand.
GCTGGGTTCTAAACTAACTCTACACTGCTTCAGAGGTTTTCGAGTTATTTCATTACTTTTTTGAATTTTTCGATGTTTCTCAAGTTGCGTATGTGTTGTGCTGGGTTCTACATTACTCTACGCTGTTTCAGAGATTTTCGAGTTATTTCATTACTTTTTTCAGGTTTGCGAAGTTTCTCATGTTGCATATGTAGAGTAGCTACACTAATCTGCGCTGCTGCAGAAGATTTCGAGTTATGTTCATACTTTTTTGAGTTTTTCGAAGTTTCTCATGTTGCACATGTGTTGTGCTGTGCTCTACACTACTCTATGCTGCTTCAGAAGATTTCGAGTTATTTGTATACTTTCTTGAGTTTTTCGAAGTTTCTCCTGGTGCATATGGGTTGTGCTGGGTTCTAAACTCACTCTACACTGCTTCAGAGGTTTTCGAGTTATTTCATTACTTTTTTGAGTTTTTCGAAGTTTCTCATGTTGCACATGTGTTGTGCTGCTTAACTAACTACTCTACGCTGCTTCAGAAGATTTCGAGTTATTTCATTAGTTTTTTGAGTTTTCCGAAGTTACTTCTGGTGCCTATGGGTGGTGCTGGGTTGTCAACTAATCTGCGCTGCTTCAGAAGATTTCGAGTTATTTCATCACTTTTTTGATTTTTTCGATGTTTCTCATGTTGCGTATGTGTTATGCTGTGTTCTACACTACTCTACGCTGCTTCACAAGATTTCCAGTTAATTGTATACTTTTTTGAGTTTTTCGATGTTTCTCATGTTGCGTATGTGTTGTACTGGGTTCTACATTACTCTACGCTGTTTCAGAGATTTTCGAGTTATTTCATTACTGTTTTGATTTTTTCGAAGTTTCTCATGTTGCGTCTGTGCTTAACTACACTACGCTGCTGCAGAATATTTCGAATTATTTTTTACTTTTTTCAGCTTTTCGAAGTTTCTCATATTGCACATGTGATATGCTGCTTCGCTACACTACTCTACGCTGCTGCAGAAGATTTCGAGTTATTTTTTTACTTTTTTGAATTGTTCGATGTTTCTCAAGTTGCGTATGTGTTGTGCCGGGTTCTACATTACTCTACGCTGTTTCAGAGAATTTCGAGTTATTTCATAACTTTTTTGAGTTTTTCGAAGTTTCTCATGTTGTGTACGTGTTGTGCAGGGTTCCATATTACTCTACGCTGTTTCAGAGATTTTCGAGTTATTTCATTACTTTGTTCAGTTTTGCGAAGTTTCTCATGTTGCACATGTGTTGTGCTGCTTAACTAACTACTCTACGCTGCTTCAGAAGATTTCGAGTTATTTCATCATGTTTTTGAGTTTTCCGAAGTTTCTCATGTTGCTTATGTGTTGTGCTGCTTCACCTACTACTCTACGCTGCTTCAGAAGATTTCGAGTTATTTCATTAGTTTTTTGAGTTTTCCGAAGTTACTTCTGGTGCCTATGGGTGGTGCTGGGTTGTCAACTACTCTGCGCTGCTTCAGAAGATTTCGAGATTTTTTAAAAACTTTTTTGAGTTTTTCGATGTTTCTCATGTTGCGTATGTGTGTGCTGGGTTCTACATTACTCTACGCTGCCGCAGAAGATTTCGAGTTATTTTTATACTTTTTTGAATTTTTCGATGTTTCTCAAGTTGCGTATGTGTTGTGCCGGGTTCTACATTACTCTACGCTGTTTCAGAGATTTTCGAGTTATTTCATAACTTTGTTGAGTTTTTCGAAGTTTTTCATGTTGTGTACGTGTTGTGCTGGGTTCTACATTACTCTACGCTGTTTCAGAGATTTTCGAGTTATTTCATTACTTTTTTCAGGTTTGCGAAGTTTCTCATGTTGCATATGTAGAGTAGCTACACTAATCTGCGCTGCTGCAGAAGATTTCGAGTTATGTTTATACTTTTTTGAGTTTTTCGAAGTTTCTCATGTTGCACATGTGTTGTGCTGTGCTCTACACTACTCTATGCTGCTTCAGAAGATTTCGAGTTATTTGTATACTTTCTTGAGTTTTTCGAAGTTTCTCCTGGTGCATATGGGTTGTGCTGGGTTCTAAACTAACTCTACACTGCTTCAGAGGTTTTCGAGTTATTTCATTACTTTTGTGAGTTTTTCGAAGTTTCTCATGTTGCACATGTGTTGTGCTGCTTAACTAACTACTCTACGCTGCTTCAGAAGATTTCGAGTTATTTCATTAGTTTTTTGAGTTTTCAGATGTTACTTCTGGTGCCTATGGGTCCTGCTGGATTGTCAACTACTCTACGCTGTTTCAGAAGATTTCGAGTTATATCATTACTTTCTTGAGTTTTTCGAAGTTTCTCATGTTGGGTTTGTGTTGTGCTGCATAACTACACTACTCTACGCTGCATTAGAAGATTTCGACTTATATCATGACTTATTTGTGTTTTTCAAAGTTTCTCCTTCTGCATATGGGTTGTACTGCGTTCTAAACTAACTCCACACTGCTTCAGAGGTTTTCGAGTTATTTCATTACTTTTTTGAGTTGTTCGAAGTTTCTCATGTTGCACATGTGTTGTGCTGCTTAACTATCTACTCTACGCTGCTTCAGAAGATTTCGAGTTATTTCATCATGTTTTTGAGTTTTCCGAAGTTTCTCATGTTGCGTATGTGTTGTGATGTGTTCTACATTACTCTACGCTGTTTCAGAGATTTTCGAGTTATTTCATAACTTTTTTGCGTTTTTCGAAGTTTCTCATGTTATGTACGTGTTGTGCTGCTTAACTACACTACTCCGCGCTGCGTCAGAAGATTTCGAGACTTTTTAAAAACTTTTTTGAATTTTTCGATGTTTCTCAAGTTGCGTATGTGTTGTGCCGGGTTCTACATTACTCTACGCTGTTTCAGAGATTTTCGAGTGATTTCATAACTTTTTTGAGTTTTTCGAAGTTTCTCATGTTGTGTACGTGTTGTGCTGGGTTCTACATTACTCTACGCTGTTTCAGAGATTTTCGAGTTATTTCATTACTTTTTTCAGGTTTGCGAAGTTTCTCATGTTGCATATGTAGAGTAGCTACACTAGTCTGCGCTGCTGCAGAAGATTTCGAGTTATGTTTATACTTTTTTGAGTTTTTCGAAGTTTCTCATGTTGCACATGTGTTGTGCTGTGCTCTACACTACTCTATGCTGCTTCAGAAGATTTCGAGTTATTTGTATACTTTCTTGAGTTTTTCGAAGTTTCTCCTGGTGCATATGGGTTGTGCTGGGTTCTAAACTAACTCTACACTGCTTCAGAGGTTTTCGAGTTATTTCATTACTTTTTTGAGTTTTTCGAAGTTTCTCATGTTGCACATGTGTTGTGCTGCTTAACTAACTACTCTACGCTGCTTCAGAAGATTTCGAGTTATTTCATTAGTTTTTTGAGTTTTCAGATGTTACTTCTGGTGCCTATGGGTCCTGCTGGATTGTCAACTACTCTACGCTGTTTCAGAAGATTTCGAGTTATATCATTACTTTCTTGAGTTTTTCGAAGTTTCTCATGTTGGGTTTGTGTTGTGCTGCATAACTACACTACTCTACGCTGCATTAGAAGATTTCGACTTATATCATGACTTATTTGTGTTTTTCAAAGTTTCTCCTTCTGCATATGGGTTGTACTGCGTTCTAAACTAACTCCACACTGCTTCAGAGGTTTTCGAGTTATTTCATTACTTTTTTGAGTTGTTCGAAGTTTCTCATGTTGCACATGTGTTGTGCTGCTTAACTATCTACTCTACGCTGCTTCAGAAGATTTCGAGTTATTTCATCATGTTTTTGAGTTTTCCGAAGTTTCTCATGTTGCGTATGTGTTGTGATGTGTTCTACATTACTCTACGCTGTTTCAGAGATTTTCGAGTTATTTCATAACTTTTTTGCGTTTTTCGAAGTTTCTCATGTTATGTACGTGTTGTGCTGCTTAACTACACTACTCCGCGCTGCGTCAGAAGATTTCGAGACTTTTTAAAAACTTTTTTGAGTTTTTCGAAGTTTCTCATGTTGTGTACGTGTTGTGCTGGGTTCTACATTACTCTACGCTGTTTCAGAGATTTTCGAGTTATTTCATTACTTTTTTCAGGTTTGCGAAGTTTCTCATGTTGCATATGTAGAGTAGCTACACTAGTCTGCGCTGCTGCAGAAGATTTCGAGTTATGTTTATAATTTTTTGAGTTTTTCGAAGTTTCTCATGTTGCGTATGTGTTTTGCCGGGTTCTACATTACTGTATGGTGTTTCAGAGATTGTCGAGTTATTGCATTACTGTTTTCACTTTTTCTAAGTTTCGCATGTTGCATATGTGTTGTGCTACTTAGCTACACTACTCTACGCTGCTTCAGAAGATTTCCAGTTATTTGTATACTTTTTTGAGTTTTTCGAAGTTTCTCCTGGTGCATATAGGTTATGCTGGGTTCTAAACTAACTTTACACTGTTTCACAGGTTTTAGTGTTATTTCATTACTGTTTTGAGTTTTTCGATGTTTCTCATGTTGCGTATGTGTTGTGCTGCATAGCTACACTACTCTACGCTGCTGCAGAAGATTTCGAGGTATTTTTATACTTTTTTGAATTTTTCGAAGTTTCTCATGTTGCACATGTGTTGTGCTGTGTTCTACACTATTCTACACTGTTGCAGAAGATTTCGAGTTATGTCATTACTTTTTTGAGTTTTTCGAAGTTTCTCATGTTGCACATGTGTTGTGCTGCTTAACTAACTACTCTACGCTGCTTCAGAAGATTTCGAGTTATTTCATCATGTTTTTGAGTTTTCCGAAGTTTCTCATGTTGCTTATGTGTTGTGCTGCTTCACCTACTACTCTACGCTGCTTCAGAAGATTTCGAGTTATTTCATTAGTTTTTTGAGTTTTCCGAAGTTACTTCTGGTGCCTATGGGTGGTGCTGGGTTGTCAACTACTCTGCGCTGCTTCAGAAGATTTCGAGATTTTTAAAAACTTTTTTGAGTTTTTCGATGTTTCTCATGTTGCGTATGTGTGTGCTGGGTTCTACATTATTCTACGCTGCCGCAGAAGATTTCGAGTTATTTTTATACTTTTTTGAATTTTTCGATGTTTCTCAAGTTGCGTATGTGTTGTGCCGGGTTCTACATTACTCTACGCTGTTTCAGAGATTTTCGAGTTATTTCATAACTTTGTTGAGTTTTTCGAAGTTTTTCATGTTGTGTACGTGTTGTGCTGGGTTCTACATTACTCTACGCTGTTTCAGAGATTTTCGAGTTATTTCATTACTTTTTTCAGGTTTGCGAAGTTTCTCATGTTGCATATGTAGAGTAGCTACACTAATCTGCGCTGCTGCAGAAGATTTCGAGTTATGTTTATACTTTTTTGAGTTTTTCGAAGTTTCTCATGTTGCACATGTGTTGTGCTGTGCTCTACACTACTCTATGCTGCTTCAGAAGATTTCGAGTTATTTGTATACTTTCTTGAGTTTTTCGAAGTTTCTCCTGGTGCATATGGGTTGTGCTGGGTTCTAAACTAACTCTACACTGCTTCAGAGGTTTTCGAGTTATTTCATTACTTTTTTGAGTTTTTCGAAGTTTCTCATGTTGCACATGTGTTGTGCTGCTTAACTAACTACTCTACGCTGCTTCAGAAGATTTCGAGTTATTTCATTAGTTTTTTGAGTTTTCAGATGTTACTTCTGGTGCCTATGGGTCCTGCTGGATTGTCAACTACTCTACGCTGTTTCAGAAGATTTCGAGTTATATCATTACTTTCTTGAGTTTTTCGAAGTTTCTCATGTTGGGTTTGTGTTGTGCTGCATAACTACACTACTCTACGCTGCATTAGAAGATTTCGACTTATATCATGACTTATTTGTGTTTTTCAAAGTTTCTCCTTCTGCATATGGGTTGTACTGCGTTCTAAACTAACTCCACACTGCTTCAGAGGTTTTCGAGTTATTTCATTACTTTTTTGAGTTGTTCGAAGTTTCTCATGTTGCACATGTGTTGTGCTGCTTAACTATCTACTCTACGCTGCTTCAGAAGATTTCGAGTTATTTCATCAAGTTTTTGAGTTTCCCGAAGTTTCTCATGTTGCGTATGTGTTGTGATGTGTTCTACATTACTCTACGCTGTTTCAGAGATTTTCGAGTTATTTCATAACTTTTTTGCGTTTTTCGAAGTTTCTCATGTTATGTACGTGTTGTGCTGCTTAACTACACTACTCCGCGCTGCGTCAGAAGATTTCGAGACTTTTTAAAAACTTTTTTGAATTTTTCGATGTTTCTCAAGTTGCGTATGTGTTGTGCCGGGTTCTACATTACTCTACGCTGTTTCAGAGATTTTCGAGTGATTTCATAACTTTTTTGAGTTTTTCGAAGTTTCTCATGTTGTGTACGTGTTGTGCTGGGTTCTACATTACTCTACGCTGTTTCAGAGATTTTCGAGTTATTTCATTACTTTTTTCAGGTTTGCGAAGTTTCTCATGTTGCATATGTAGAGTAGCTACACTAGTCTGCGCTGCTGCAGAAGATTTCGAGTTATGTTTATACTTTTTTGAGTTTTTCGAAGTTTCTCATGTTGCACATGTGTTGTGCTGTGCTCTACACTACTCTATGCTGCTTCAGAAGATTTCGAGTTATTTGTATACTTTCTTGAGTTTTTCGAAGTTTCTCCTGGTGCATATGGGTTGTGCTGGGTTCTAAACTAACTCTACACTGCTTCAGAGGTTTTCGAGTTATTTCATTACTTTTTTGAGTTTTTCGAAGTTTCTCATGTTGCACATGTGTTGTGCTGCTTAACTAACTACTCTACGCTGCTTCAGAAGATTTCGAGTTATTTCATTAGTTTTTTGAGTTTTCAGATGTTACTTCTGGTGCCTATGGGTCCTGCTGGATTGTCAACTACTCTACGCTGTTTCAGAAGATTTCGAGTTATATCATTACTTTCTTGAGTTTTTCGAAGTTTCTCATGTTGGGTTTGTGTTGTGCTGCATAACTACACTACTCTACGCTGCATTAGAAGATTTTGACTTATATCATGACTTATTTGTGTTTTTCAAAGTTTCTCCTTCTGCATATGGGTTGTACTGCGTTCTAAACTAACTCCACACTGCTTCAGAGGTTTTCGAGTTATTTCATTACTTTTTTGAGTTGTTCGAAGTTTCTCATGTTGCACATGTGTTGTGCTGCTTAACTATCTACTCTACGCTGCTTCAGAAGATTTCGAGTTATTTCATCATGTTTTTGAGTTTTCCGAAGTTTCTCATGTTGCGTATGTGTTGTGATGTGTTCTACATTACTCTACGCTGTTTCAGAGATTTTCGAGTTATTTCATAACTTTTTTGCGTTTTTCGAAGTTTCTCATGTTATGTACGTGTTGTGCTGCTTAACTACACTACTCCGCGCTGCGTCAGAAGATTTCGAGACTTTTTAAAAACTTTTTTGAGTTTTTCGAAGTTTCTCATGTTGTGTACGTGTTGTGCTGGGTTCTACATTACTCTACGCTGTTTCAGAGATTTTCGAGTTATTTCATTACTTTTTTCAGGTTTGCGAAGTTTCTCATGTTGCATATGTAGAGTAGCTACACTAGTCTGCGCTGCTGCAGAAGATTTCGAGTTATGTTTATAATTTTTTGAGTTGTTCGAAGTTTCTCATGTTGCGTATGTGTTTTGCCGGGTTCTACATTACTGTATGGTGTTTCAGAGATTGTCGAGTTATTGCATTACTGTTTTCACTTTTTCTAAGTTTCGCATGTTGCATATGTGTTGTGCTACTTAGCTACACTACTCTACGCTGCTTCAGAAGATTTCCAGTTATTTGTATACTTTTTTGAGTTTTTCGAAGTTTCTCCTGGTGCATATAGGTTATGCTGGGTTCTAAACTAACTTTACACTGTTTCACAGGTTTTAGTGTTATTTCATTACTGTTTTGAGTTTTTCGATGTTTCTCATGTTGCGTATGTGTTGTGCTGCATAGCTACACTACTCTACGCTGCTGCAGAAGATTTCGAGGTATTTTTATACTTTTTTGAATTTTTCGAAGTTTCTCATGTTGCACATGTGTTGTGCTGTGTTCTACACTATTCTACACTGTTGCAGAAGATTTCGAGTTATGTCATTACTTTTTTGAGTTTTTCGAAGTTTCTCATGTTGCACATGTGTTGTGCTGCTTAACTATCTACTCTACGCTGCTTCAGAAGATTTCGAGTTATTTCATCATGTTTTTGAGTTTTCCGAAGTTTCTCATGTTGCTTATGTGTTGTGCTGCTTAACCTATTACTCTACGCTGCTTCACAATATTTCCAGTTAATTGTATACTTTTTTGAGTTTTTCGATGTTTCTCATGTTGCGTATGTGTTGTGCTGTGTTCTACATTACTCTACGCTGTTTCAGAGATTTTCGAGTTATTTCATAACTTTTTTGAGTTTTTCGATGTTTCTCATGTTGCGTATGTGTGTGCTGGGTTCTACATTACTCTGCGCTGCTGCAGAAGATTTCGAGTTATGTTTATACTTTTTTGAGTTTTTCGAAGTTTCTCATGTTGCACGTGTTGTGCTGTGCTCTACACTACTCTATGCTGCTTCAGAAGATTTCGAGTTATTTGTATACTTTCTTGAGTTTTTCGAAGTTTCTCCTGGTGCATATGGGTTGTGCTGGGTTCTAAACTAACTCTACACTGCTTCAGAGGTTTTCGAGTTATTTCATTACTTTTTTGAGTTTTTCGAAGTTTCTCATGTTGCACATGTGTTGTGCTGCTTAACTAACTACTCTACGCTGCTTCAGAAGATTTCGAGTTATTTCATTAGTTTTTTGAGTTTTCAGATGTTACTTCTGGTGCCTATGGGTCCTGCTGGATTGTCAACTACTCTACGCTGTTTCAGAAGATTTCGAGTTATATCATTACTTTCTTGAGTTTTTCGAAGTTTCTCATGTTGGGTTTGTGTTGTGCTGCATAACTACACTACTCTACGCTGCATTAGAAGATTTTGACTTATATCATGACTTATTTGTGTTTTTCAAAGTTTCTCCTTCTGCATATGGGTTGTACTGCGTTCTAAACTAACTCCACACTGCTTCAGAGGTTTTCGAGTTATTTCATTACTTTTTTGAGTTGTTCGAAGTTTCTCATGTTGCACATGTGTTGTGCTGCTTAACTATCTACTCTACGCTGCTTCAGAAGATTTCGAGTTATTTCATCATGTTTTTGAGTTTTCCGAAGTTTCTCATGTTGCGTATGTGTTGTGATGTGTTCTACATTACTCTACGCTGTTTCAGAGATTTTCGAGTTATTTCATAACTTTTTTGCGTTTTTCGAAGTTTCTCATGTTATGTACGTGTTGTGCTGCTTAACTACACTACTCCGCGCTGCGTCAGAAGATTTCGAGACTTTTTAAAAACTTTTTTGAGTTTTTCGAAGTTTCTCATGTTGTGTACGTGTTGTGCTGGGTTCTACATTACTCTACGCTGTTTCAGAGATTTTCGAGTTATTTCATTACTTTTTTCAGGTTTGCGAAGTTTCTCATGTTGCATATGTAGAGTAGCTACACTAGTCTGCGCTGCTGCAGAAGATTTCGAGTTATGTTTATAATTTTTTGAGTTGTTCGAAGTTTCTCATGTTGCGTATGTGTTTTGCCGGGTTCTACATTACTGTATGGTGTTTCAGAGATTGTCGAGTTATTGCATTACTGTTTTCACTTTTTCTAAGTTTCGCATGTTGCATATGTGTTGTGCTACTTAGCTACACTACTCTACGCTGCTTCAGAAGATTTCCAGTTATTTGTATACTTTTTTGAGTTTTTCGAAGTTTCTCCTGGTGCATATAGGTTATGCTGGGTTCTAAACTAACTTTACACTGTTTCACAGGTTTTAGTGTTATTTCATTACTGTTTTGAGTTTTTCGATGTTTCTCATGTTGCGTATGTGTTGTGCTGCATAGCTACACTACTCTACGCTGCTGCAGAAGATTTCGAGGTATTTTTATACTTTTTTGAATTTTTCGAAGTTTCTCATGTTGCACATGTGTTGTGCTGTGTTCTACACTATTCTACACTGTTGCAGAAGATTTCGAGTTATGTCATTACTTTTTTGAGTTTTTCGAAGTTTCTCATGTTGCACATGTGTTGTGCTGCTTAACTATCTACTCTACGCTGCTTCAGAAGATTTCGAGTTATTTCATCATGTTTTTGAGTTTTTCGAAGTTTCTCATGTTGCACGTGTTGTGCTGTGCTCTACACTACTCTATGCTGCTTCAGAAGATTTCGAGTTATTTGTATACTTTCTTGAGTTTTTCGAAGTTTCTCCTGGTGCATATGGGTTGTGCTGGGTTCTAAACTAACTCTACACTGCTTCAGAGGTTTTCGAGTTATTTCATTACTTTTGTGAGTTTTTCGAAGTTTCTCATGTTGCACATGTGTTGTGCTGCTTAACTAACTACTCTACGCTGCTTCAGAAGATTTCGAGTTATTTCATTAGTTTTTTGAGTTTTCAGATGTTACTTCTGGTGCCTATGGGTCCTGCTGGATTGTCAACTACTCTACGCTGTTTCAGAAGATTTCGAGTTATATCATTACTTTCTTGAGTTTTTCGAAGTTTCTCATGTTGGGTTTGTGTTGTGCTGCATAACTACACTACTCTACGCTGCATTAGAAGATTTCGACTTATATCATGACTTATTTGTGTTTTTCAAAGTTTCTCCTTCTGCATATGGGTTGTACTGCGTTCTAAACTAACTCCACACTGCTTCAGAGGTTTTCGAGTTATTTCATTACTTTTTTGAGTTGTTCGAAGTTTCTCATGTTGCACATGTGTTGTGCTGCTTAACTATCTACTCTACGCTGCTTCAGAAGATTTCGAGTTATTTCATCATGTTTTTGAGTTTTCCGAAGTTTCTCATGTTGCGTATGTGTTGTGATGTGTTCTACATTACTCTACGCTGTTTCAGAGATTTTCGAGTTATTTCATAACTTTTTTGCGTTTTTCGAAGTTTCTCATGTTATGTACGTGTTGTGCTGCTTAACTACACTACTCCGCGCTGCGTCAGAAGATTTCGAGACTTTTTAAAAACTTTTTTGAATTTTTCGATGTTTCTCAAGTTGCGTATGTGTTGTGCCGGGTTCTACATTACTCTACGCTGTTTCAGAGATTTTCGAGTGATTTCATAACTTTTTTGAGTTTTTCGAAGTTTCTCATGTTGTGTACGTGTTGTGCTGGGTTCTACATTACTCTACGCTGTTTCAGAGATTTTCGAGTTATTTCATTACTTTTTTCAGGTTTGCGAAGTTTCTCATGTTGCATATGTAGAGTAGCTACACTAGTCTGCGCTGCTGCAGAAGATTTCGAGTTATGTTTATACTTTTTTGAGTTTTTCGAAGTTTCTCATGTTGCACATGTGTTGTGCTGTGCTCTACACTACTCTATGCTGCTTCAGAAGATTTCGAGTTATTTGTATACTTTCTTGAGTTTTTCGAAGTTTCTCCTGGTGCATATGGGTTGTGCTGGGTTCTAAACTAACTCTACACTGCTTCAGAGGTTTTCGAGTTATTTCATTACTTTTTTGAGTTTTTCGAAGTTTCTCATGTTGCACATGTGTTGTGCTGCTTAACTAACTACTCTACGCTGCTTCAGAAGATTTCGAGTTATTTCATTAGTTTTTTGAGTTTTCAGATGTTACTTCTGGTGCCTATGGGTCCTGCTGGATTGTCAACTACTCTACGCTGTTTCAGAAGATTTCGAGTTATATCATTACTTTCTTGAGTTTTTCGAAGTTTCTCATGTTGGGTTTGTGTTGTGCTGCATAACTACACTACTCTACGCTGCATTAGAAGATTTCGACTTATATCATGACTTATTTGTGTTTTTCAAAGTTTCTCCTTCTGCATATGGGTTGTACTGCGTTCTAAACTAACTCCACACTGCTTCAGAGGTTTTCGAGTTATTTCATTACTTTTTTGAGTTGTTCGAAGTTTCTCATGTTGCACATGTGTTGTGCTGCTTAACTATCTACTCTACGCTGCTTCAGAAGATTTCGAGTTATTTCATCATGTTTTTGAGTTTTCCGAAGTTTCTCATGTTGCGTATGTGTTGTGATGTGTTCTACATTACTCTACGCTGTTTCAGAGATTTTCGAGTTATTTCATAACTTTTTTGCGTTTTTCGAAGTTTCTCATGTTATGTACGTGTTGTGCTGCTTAACTACACTACTCCGCGCTGCGTCAGAAGATTTCGAGACTTTTTAAAAACTTTTTTGAGTTTTTCGAAGTTTCTCATGTTGTGTACGTGTTGTGCTGGGTTCTACATTACTCTACGCTGTTTCAGAGATTTTCGAGTTATTTCATTACTTTTTTCAGGTTTGCGAAGTTTCTCATGTTGCATATGTAGAGTAGCTACACTAGTCTGCGCTGCTGCAGAAGATTTCGAGTTATGTTTATAATTTTTTGAGTTTTTCGAAGTTTCTCATGTTGCGTATGTGTTTTGCCGGGTTCTACATTACTGTATGGTGTTTCAGAGATTGTCGAGTTATTGCATTACTGTTTTCACTTTTTCTAAGTTTCGCATGTTGCATATGTGTTGTGCTACTTAGCTACACTACTCTACGCTGCTTCAGAAGATTTCCAGTTATTTGTATACTTTTTTGAGTTTTTCGAAGTTTCTCCTGGTGCATATAGGTTATGCTGGGTTCTAAACTAACTTTACACTGTTTCACAGGTTTTAGTGTTATTTCATTACTGTTTTGAGTTTTTCGATGTTTCTCATGTTGCGTATGTGTTGTGCTGCATAGCTACACTACTCTACGCTGCTGCAGAAGATTTCGAGGTATTTTTATACTTTTTTGAATTTTTCGAAGTTTCTCATGTTGCACATGTGTTGTGCTGTGTTCTACACTATTCTACACTGTTGCAGAAGATTTCGAGTTATGTCATTACTTTTTTGAGTTTTTCGAAGTTTCTCATGTTGCACATGTGTTGTGCTGCTTAACTAACTACTCTACGCTGCTTCAGAAGATTTCGAGTTATTTCATCATGTTTTTGAGTTTTCCGAAGTTTCTCATGTTGCTTATGTGTTGTGCTGCTTCACCTACTACTCTACGCTGCTTCAGAAGATTTCGAGTTATTTCATTAGTTTTTTGAGTTTTCCGAAGTTACTTCTGGTGCCTATGGGTGGTGCTGGGTTGTCAACTACTCTGCGCTGCTTCAGAAGATTTCGAGATTTTTAAAAACTTTTTTGAGTTTTTCGATGTTTCTCATGTTGCGTATGTGTGTGCTGGGTTCTACATTATTCTACGCTGCCGCAGAAGATTTCGAGTTATTTTTATACTTTTTTGAATTTTTCGATGTTTCTCAAGTTGCGTATGTGTTGTGCCGGGTTCTACATTACTCTACGCTGTTTCAGAGATTTTCGAGTTATTTCATAACTTTGTTGAGTTTTTCGAAGTTTTTCATGTTGTGTACGTGTTGTGCTGGGTTCTACATTACTCTACGCTGTTTCAGAGATTTTCGAGTTATTTCATTACTTTTTTCAGGTTTGCGAAGTTTCTCATGTTGCATATGTAGAGTAGCTACACTAATCTGCGCTGCTGCAGAAGATTTCGAGTTATGTTTATACTTTTTTGAGTTTTTCGAAGTTTCTCATGTTGCACATGTGTTGTGCTGTGCTCTACACTACTCTATGCTGCTTCAGAAGATTTCGAGTTATTTGTATACTTTCTTGAGTTTTTCGAAGTTTCTCCTGGTGCATATGGGTTGTGCTGGGTTCTAAACTAACTCTACACTGCTTCAGAGGTTTTCGAGTTATTTCATTACTTTTTTGAGTTTTTCGAAGTTTCTCATGTTGCACATGTGTTGTGCTGCTTAACTAACTACTCTACGCTGCTTCAGAAGATTTCGAGTTATTTCATTAGTTTTTTGAGTTTTCAGATGTTACTTCTGGTGCCTATGGGTCCTGCTGGATTGTCAACTACTCTACGCTGTTTCAGAAGATTTCGAGTTATATCATTACTTTCTTGAGTTTTTCGAAGTTTCTCATGTTGGGTTTGTGTTGTGCTGCATAACTACACTACTCTACGCTGCATTAGAAGATTTCGACTTATATCATGACTTATTTGTGTTTTTCAAAGTTTCTCCTTCTGCATATGGGTTGTACTGCGTTCTAAACTAACTCCACACTGCTTCAGAGGTTTTCGAGTTATTTCATTACTTTTTTGAGTTGTTCGAAGTTTCTCATGTTGCACATGTGTTGTGCTGCTTAACTATCTACTCTACGCTGCTTCAGAAGATTTCGAGTTATTTCATCAAGTTTTTGAGTTTCCCGAAGTTTCTCATGTTGCGTATGTGTTGTGATGTGTTCTACATTACTCTACGCTGTTTCAGAGATTTTCGAGTTATTTCATAACTTTTTTGCGTTTTTCGAAGTTTCTCATGTTATGTACGTGTTGTGCTGCTTAACTACACTACTCCGCGCTGCGTCAGAAGATTTCGAGACTTTTTAAAAACTTTTTTGAATTTTTCGATGTTTCTCAAGTTGCGTATGTGTTGTGCCGGGTTCTACATTACTCTACGCTGTTTCAGAGATTTTCGAGTGATTTCATAACTTTTTTGAGTTTTTCGAAGTTTCTCATGTTGTGTACGTGTTGTGCTGGGTTCTACATTACTCTACGCTGTTTCAGAGATTTTCGAGTTATTTCATTACTTTTTTCAGGTTTGCGAAGTTTCTCATGTTGCATATGTAGAGTAGCTACACTAGTCTGCGCTGCTGCAGAAGATTTCGAGTTATGTTTATACTTTTTTGAGTTTTTCGAAGTTTCTCATGTTGCACATGTGTTGTGCTGTGCTCTACACTACTCTATGCTGCTTCAGAAGATTTCGAGTTATTTGTATACTTTCTTGAGTTTTTCGAAGTTTCTCCTGGTGCATATGGGTTGTGCTGGGTTCTAAACTAACTCTACACTGCTTCAGAGGTTTTCGAGTTATTTCATTACTTTTTTGAGTTTTTCGAAGTTTCTCATGTTGCACATGTGTTGTGCTGCTTAACTAACTACTCTACGCTGCTTCAGAAGATTTCGAGTTATTTCATTAGTTTTTTGAGTTTTCAGATGTTACTTCTGGTGCCTATGGGTCCTGCTGGATTGTCAACTACTCTACGCTGTTTCAGAAGATTTCGAGTTATATCATTACTTTCTTGAGTTTTTCGAAGTTTCTCATGTTGGGTTTGTGTTGTGCTGCATAACTACACTACTCTACGCTGCATTAGAAGATTTTGACTTATATCATGACTTATTTGTGTTTTTCAAAGTTTCTCCTTCTGCATATGGGTTGTACTGCGTTCTAAACTAACTCCACACTGCTTCAGAGGTTTTCGAGTTATTTCATTACTTTTTTGAGTTGTTCGAAGTTTCTCATGTTGCACATGTGTTGTGCTGCTTAACTATCTACTCTACGCTGCTTCAGAAGATTTCGAGTTATTTCATCATGTTTTTGAGTTTTCCGAAGTTTCTCATGTTGCGTATGTGTTGTGATGTGTTCTACATTACTCTACGCTGTTTCAGAGATTTTCGAGTTATTTCATAACTTTTTTGCGTTTTTCGAAGTTTCTCATGTTATGTACGTGTTGTGCTGCTTAACTACACTACTCCGCGCTGCGTCAGAAGATTTCGAGACTTTTTAAAAACTTTTTTGAGTTTTTCGAAGTTTCTCATGTTGTGTACGTGTTGTGCTGGGTTCTACATTACTCTACGCTGTTTCAGAGATTTTCGAGTTATTTCATTACTTTTTTCAGGTTTGCGAAGTTTCTCATGTTGCATATGTAGAGTAGCTACACTAGTCTGCGCTGCTGCAGAAGATTTCGAGTTATGTTTATAATTTTTTGAGTTGTTCGAAGTTTCTCATGTTGCGTATGTGTTTTGCCGGGTTCTACATTACTGTATGGTGTTTCAGAGATTGTCGAGTTATTGCATTACTGTTTTCACTTTTTCTAAGTTTCGCATGTTGCATATGTGTTGTGCTACTTAGCTACACTACTCTACGCTGCTTCAGAAGATTTCCAGTTATTTGTATACTTTTTTGAGTTTTTCGAAGTTTCTCCTGGTGCATATAGGTTATGCTGGGTTCTAAACTAACTTTACACTGTTTCACAGGTTTTAGTGTTATTTCATTACTGTTTTGAGTTTTTCGATGTTTCTCATGTTGCGTATGTGTTGTGCTGCATAGCTACACTACTCTACGCTGCTGCAGAAGATTTCGAGGTATTTTTATACTTTTTTGAATTTTTCGAAGTTTCTCATGTTGCACATGTGTTGTGCTGTGTTCTACACTATTCTACACTGTTGCAGAAGATTTCGAGTTATGTCATTACTTTTTTGAGTTTTTCGAAGTTTCTCATGTTGCACATGTGTTGTGCTGCTTAACTATCTACTCTACGCTGCTTCAGAAGATTTCGAGTTATTTCATCATGTTTTTGAGTTTTCCGAAGTTTCTCATGTTGCTTATGTGTTGTGCTGCTTAACCTATTACTCTACGCTGCTTCACAATATTTCCAGTTAATTGTATACTTTTTTGAGTTTTTCGATGTTTCTCATGTTGCGTATGTGTTGTGCTGTGTTCTACATTACTCTACGCTGTTTCAGAGATTTTCGAGTTATTTCATAACTTTTTTGAGTTTTTCGATGTTTCTCATGTTGCGTATGTGTGTGCTGGGTTCTACATTACTCTGCGCTGCTGCAGAAGATTTCGAGTTATGTTTATACTTTTTTGAGTTTTTCGAAGTTTCTCATGTTGCACGTGTTGTGCTGTGCTCTACACTACTCTATGCTGCTTCAGAAGATTTCGAGTTATTTGTATACTTTCTTGAGTTTTTCGAAGTTTCTCCTGGTGCATATGGGTTGTGCTGGGTTCTAAACTAACTCTACACTGCTTCAGAGGTTTTCGAGTTATTTCATTACTTTTTTGAGTTTTTCGAAGTTTCTCATGTTGCACATGTGTTGTGCTGCTTAACTAACTACTCTACGCTGCTTCAGAAGATTTCGAGTTATTTCATTAGTTTTTTGAGTTTTCAGATGTTACTTCTGGTGCCTATGGGTCCTGCTGGATTGTCAACTACTCTACGCTGTTTCAGAAGATTTCGAGTTATATCATTACTTTCTTGAGTTTTTCGAAGTTTCTCATGTTGGGTTTGTGTTGTGCTGCATAACTACACTACTCTACGCTGCATTAGAAGATTTTGACTTATATCATGACTTATTTGTGTTTTTCAAAGTTTCTCCTTCTGCATATGGGTTGTACTGCGTTCTAAACTAACTCCACACTGCTTCAGAGGTTTTCGAGTTATTTCATTACTTTTTTGAGTTGTTCGAAGTTTCTCATGTTGCACATGTGTTGTGCTGCTTAACTATCTACTCTACGCTGCTTCAGAAGATTTCGAGTTATTTCATCATGTTTTTGAGTTTTCCGAAGTTTCTCATGTTGCGTATGTGTTGTGATGTGTTCTACATTACTCTACGCTGTTTCAGAGATTTTCGAGTTATTTCATAACTTTTTTGCGTTTTTCGAAGTTTCTCATGTTATGTACGTGTTGTGCTGCTTAACTACACTACTCCGCGCTGCGTCAGAAGATTTCGAGACTTTTTAAAAACTTTTTTGAGTTTTTCGAAGTTTCTCATGTTGTGTACGTGTTGTGCTGGGTTCTACATTACTCTACGCTGTTTCAGAGATTTTCGAGTTATTTCATTACTTTTTTCAGGTTTGCGAAGTTTCTCATGTTGCATATGTAGAGTAGCTACACTAGTCTGCGCTGCTGCAGAAGATTTCGAGTTATGTTTATAATTTTTTGAGTTGTTCGAAGTTTCTCATGTTGCGTATGTGTTTTGCCGGGTTCTACATTACTGTATGGTGTTTCAGAGATTGTCGAGTTATTGCATTACTGTTTTCACTTTTTCTAAGTTTCGCATGTTGCATATGTGTTGTGCTACTTAGCTACACTACTCTACGCTGCTTCAGAAGATTTCCAGTTATTTGTATACTTTTTTGAGTTTTTCGAAGTTTCTCCTGGTGCATATAGGTTATGCTGGGTTCTAAACTAACTTTACACTGTTTCACAGGTTTTAGTGTTATTTCATTACTGTTTTGAGTTTTTCGATGTTTCTCATGTTGCGTATGTGTTGTGCTGCATAGCTACACTACTCTACGCTGCTGCAGAAGATTTCGAGGTATTTTTATACTTTTTTGAATTTTTCGAAGTTTCTCATGTTGCACATGTGTTGTGCTGTGTTCTACACTATTCTACACTGTTGCAGAAGATTTCGAGTTATGTCATTACTTTTTTGAGTTTTTCGAAGTTTCTCATGTTGCACATGTGTTGTGCTGCTTAACTATCTACTCTACGCTGCTTCAGAAGATTTCGAGTTATTTCATCATGTTTTTGAGTTTTTCGAAGTTTCTCATGTTGCACGTGTTGTGCTGTGCTCTACACTACTCTATGCTGCTTCAGAAGATTTCGAGTTATTTGTATACTTTCTTGAGTTTTTCGAAGTTTCTCCTGGTGCATATGGGTTGTGCTGGGTTCTAAACTAACTCTACACTGCTTCAGAGGTTTTCGAGTTATTTCATTACTTTTTTGAGTTTTTCGAAGTTTCTCATGTTGCACATGTGTTGTGCTGCTTAACTAACTACTCTACGCTGCTTCAGAAGATTTCGAGTTATTTCATTAGTTTTTTGAGTTTTCAGATGTTACTTCTGGTGCCTATGGGTCCTGCTGGATTGTCAACTACTCTACGCTGTTTCAGAAGATTTCGAGTTATATCATTACTTTCTTGAGTTTTTCGAAGTTTCTCATGTTGGGTTTGTGTTGTGCTGCATAACTACACTACTCTACGCTGCATTAGAAGATTTCGACTTATATCATGACTTATTTGTGTTTTTCAAAGTTTCTCCTTCTGCATATGGGTTGTACTGCGTTCTAAACTAACTCCACACTGCTTCAGAGGTTTTCGAGTTATTTCATTACTTTTTTGAGTTGTTCGAAGTTTCTCATGTTGCACATGTGTTGTGCTGCTTAACTATCTACTCTACGCTGCTTCAGAAGATTTCGAGTTATTTCATCATGTTTTTGAGTTTTCCGAAGTTTCTCATGTTGCGTATGTGTTGTGATGTGTTCTACATTACTCTACGCTGTTTCAGAGATTTTCGAGTTATTTCATAACTTTTTTGCGTTTTTCGAAGTTTCTCATGTTATGTACGTGTTGTGCTGCTTAACTACACTACTCCGCGCTGCGTCAGAAGATTTCGAGACTTTTTAAAAACTTTTTTGAATTTTTCGATGTTTCTCAAGTTGCGTATGTGTTGTGCCGGGTGCTACATTACTCTACGCTGTTTCAGAGATTTTCGAGTGATTTCATAACTTTTTTGAGTTTTTCGAAGTTTCTCATGTTGTGTACGTGTTGTGCTGGGTTCTACATTACTCTACGCTGTTTCAGAGATTTTCGAGTTATTTCATTACTTTTTTCAGGTTTGCGAAGTTTCTCATGTTGCATATGTAGAGTAGCTACACTAGTCTGCGCTGCTGCAGAAGATTTCGAGTTATGTTTATAATTTTTTGAGTTGTTCGAAGTTTCTCATGTTGCGTATGTGTTTTGCCGGGTTCTACATTACTGTATGGTGTTTCAGAGATTGTCGAGTTATTGCATTACTGTTTTCACTTTTTCTAAGTTTCGCATGTTGCATATGTTTTGTGCTACTTAGCTACACTACTCTACGCTGCTTCAGAAGATTTCCAGTTATTTGTATACTTTTTTGAGTTTTTCGAAGTTTCTCCTGGTGCATATAGGTTATGCTGGGTTCTAAACTAACTTTACACTGTTTCACAGGTTTTAGTGTTATTTCATTACTGTTTTGAGTTTTTCGATGTTTCTCATGTTGCGTATGTGTTGTGCTGCATAGCTACACTACTCTACGCTGCTGCAGAAGATTTCGAGGTATTTTTATACTTTTTTGAATTTTTCGAAGTTTCTCATGTTGCACATGTGTTGTGCTGTGTTCTACACTATTCTACACTTTTGCAGAAGATTTCGAGTTATGTCATTACTTTTTTGAGTTTTTCGAAGTTTCTCATGTTGCACATGTGTTGTGCTGCTTAACTATCTACTCTACGCTGCTTCAGAAGATTTCGAGTTATTTCATCATGTTTTTGAGTTTTCCGAAGTTTCTCATGTTGCTTATGTGTTGTGCTGCTTAACCTACTACTCTACGCTGCTTCACAATATTTCCAGTTAATTGTATACTTTTTTGAGTTTTTCGATGTTTCTCATGTTGCGTATGTGTTGTGCTGTGTTCTA
This sequence comes from Pristiophorus japonicus, assembly GCF_044704955.1. Taxonomy (NCBI): domain Eukaryota; kingdom Metazoa; phylum Chordata; class Chondrichthyes; family Pristiophoridae; genus Pristiophorus; species Pristiophorus japonicus. The sequence goes on from NW_027254431.1 coordinate 206,919, forward strand.
CATTACTCTACGCTGTTTCAGAGATTTTCGAGTTATTTCATTACTTTTTTCAGGTTTGCGAAGTTTCTCATGTTGCATATGTAGAGTAGCTACACTAGTCTGCGCTGCTGCAGAAGATTTCGAGTTATGTTTATAATTTTTTGAGTTTTTCGAAGTTTCTCATGTTGCGTATGTGTTTTGCCGGGTTCTACATTACTGTATGGTGTTTCAGAGATTGTCGAGTTATTGCATTACTGTTTTCACTTTTTCTAAGTTTCGCATGTTGCATATGTGTTGTGCTACTTAGCTACACTACTCTACGCTGCTTCAGAAGATTTCCAGTTATTTGTATACTTTTTTGAGTTTTTCGAAGTTTCTCCTGGTGCATATAGGTTATGCTGGGTTCTAAACTAACTTTACACTGTTTCACAGGTTTTAGTGTTATTTCATTACTGTTTTGAGTTTTTCGATGTTTCTCATGTTGCGTATGTGTTGTGCTGCATAGCTACACTACTCTACGCTGCTGCAGAAGATTTCGAGGTATTTTTATACTTTTTTGAATTTTTCGAAGTTTCTCATGTTGCACATGTGTTGTGCTGTGTTCTACACTATTCTACACTGTTGCAGAAGATTTCGAGTTATGTCATTACTTTTTTGAGTTTTTCGAAGTTTCTCATGTTGCACATGTGTTGTGCTGCTTAACTATCTACTCTACGCTGCTTCAGAAGATTTCGAGTTATTTCATCATGTTTTTGAGTTTTCCGAAGTTTCTCATGTTGCTTATGTGTTGTGCTGCTTAACCTACTACTCTACGCTGCTTCACAATATTTCCAGTTAATTGTATACTTTTTTGAGTTTTTCGATGTTTCTCATGTTGCGTATGTGTTGTGCTGTGTTCTACATTACTCTACGCTGTTTCAGAGATTTTCGAGTTATTTCATAACTTTTTTGAGTTTTTCGATGTTTCTCATGTTGCGTATGTGTGTGCTGGGTTCTACATTACTCTGCGCTGCTGCAGAAGATTTCGAGTTATGTTTATACTTTTTTGAGTTTTTCGAAGTTTCTCATGTTGCACGTGTTGTGCTGTGCTCTACACTACTCTATGCTGCTTCAGAAGATTTCGAGTTATTTGTATACTTTCTTGAGTTTTTCGAAGTTTCTCCTGGTGCATATGGGTTGTGCTGGGTTCTAAACTAACTCTACACTGCTTCAGAGGTTTTCGAGTTATTTCATTACTTTTTTGAATTTTTCGATGTTTCTCAAGTTGCGTATGTGTTGTGCTGGGTTCTACATTACTCTACGCTGTTTCAGAGATTTTCGAGTTATTTCATTACTTTTTTCAGGTTTGCGAAGTTTCTCATGTTGCATATGTAGAGTAGCTACACTAATCTGCGCTGCTGCAGAAGATTTCGAGTTATGTTCATACTTTTTTGAGTTTTTCGAAGTTTCTCATGTTGCACATGTGTTGTGCTGTGCTCTACACTACTCTATGCTGCTTCAGAAGATTTCGAGTTATTTGTATACTTTCTTGAGTTTTTCGAAGTTTCTCCTGGTGCATATGGGTTGTGCTGGGTTCTAAACTCACTCTACACTGCTTCAGAGGTTTTCGAGTTATTTCATTACTTTTTTGAGTTTTTCGAAGTTTCTCATGTTGCACATGTGTTGTGCTGCTTAACTAACTACTCTACGCTGCTTCAGAAGATTTCGAGTTATTTCATTAGTTTTTTGAGTTTTCCGAAGTTACTTCTGGTGCCTATGGGTGGTGCTGGGTTGTCAACTAATCTGCGCTGCTTCAGAAGATTTCGAGTTATTTCATCACTTTTTTGATTTTTTCGATGTTTCTCATGTTGCGTATGTGTTATGCTGTGTTCTACACTACTCTACGCTGCTTCACAAGATTTCCAGTTAATTGTATACTTTTTTGAGTTTTCCGATGTTTCTCATGTTGCGTATGTGTTGTACTGGGTTCTACATTACTCTACGCTGTTTCAGAGATTTTCGAGTTATTTCATTACTGTTTTGATTTTTTCGAAGTTTCTCATGTTGCGTCTGTGCTTAACTACACTACGCTGCTGCAGAATATTTCGAATTATTTTTTACTTTTTTCAGCTTTTCGAAGTTTCTCATATTGCACATGTGATATGCTGCTTCGCTACACTACTCTACGCTGCTGCAGAAGATTTCGAGTTATTTTTTTACTTTTTTGAATTGTTCGATGTTTCTCAAGTTGCGTATGTGTTGTGCCGGGTTCTACATTACTCTACGCTGTTTCAGAGAATTTCGAGTTATTTCATAACTTTTTTGAGTTTTTCGAAGTTTCTCATGTTGTGTACGTGTTGTGCAGGGTTCCATATTACTCTACGCTGTTTCAGAGATTTTCGAGTTATTTCATTACTTTGTTCAGTTTTGCGAAGTTTCTCATGTTGCACATGTGTTGTGCTGCTTAACTAACTACTCTACGCTGCTTCAGAAGATTTCGAGTTATTTCATCATGTTTTTGAGTTTTCCGAAGTTTCTCATGTTGCTTATGTGTTGTGCTGCTTCACCTACTACTCTACGCGGCTTCAGAAGATTTCGAGTTATTTCATTAGTTTTTTGAGTTTTCCGAAGTTACTTCTGGTGCCTATGGGTGGTGCTGGGTTGTCAACTACTCTGCGCTGCTTCAGAAGATTTCGAGATTTTTTAAAAACTTTTTTGAGTTTTTCGATGTTTCTCATGTTGCGTATGTGTGTGCTGGGTTCTACATTACTCTACGCTGCCGCAGAAGATTTCGAGTTATTTTTATACTTTTTTGAATTTTTCGATGTTTCTCAAGTTGCGTATGTGTTGTGCCGGGTTCTACATTACTCTACGCTGTTTCAGAGATTTTCGAGTTATTTCATAACTTTGTTGAGTTTTTCGAAGTTTTTCATGTTGTGTACGTGTTGTGCTGGGTTCTACATTACTCTACGCTGTTTCAGAGATTTTCGAGTTATTTCATTACTTTTTTCAGGTTTGCGAAGTTTCTCATGTTGCATATGTAGAGTAGCTACACTAATCTGCGCTGCTGCAGAAGATTTCGAGTTATGTTTATACTTTTTTGAGTTTTTCGAAGTTTCTCATGTTGCACATGTGTTGTGCTGTGCTCTACACTACTCTATGCTGCTTCAGAAGATTTCGAGTTATTTGTATACTTTCTTGAGTTTTTCGAAGTTTCTCCTGGTGCATATGGGTTGTGCTGGGTTCTAAACTAACTCTACACTGCTTCAGAGGTTTTCGAGTTATTTCATTACTTTTTTGAGTTTTTCGAAGTTTCTCATGTTGCACATGTGTTGTGCTGCTTAACTAACTACTCTACGCTGCTTCAGAAGATTTCGAGTTATTTCATTAGTTTTTTGAGTTTTCAGATGTTACTTCTGGTGCCTATGGGTCCTGCTGGATTGTCAACTACTCTACGCTGTTTCAGAAGATTTCGAGTTATATCATTACTTTCTTGAGTTTTTCGAAGTTTCTCATGTTGGGTTTGTGTTGTGCTGCATAACTACACTACTCTACGCTGCATTAGAAGATTTCGACTTATATCATGACTTATTTGTGTTTTTCAAAGTTTCTCCTTCTGCATATGGGTTGTACTGCGTTCTAAACTAACTCCACACTGCTTCAGAGGTTTTCGAGTTATTTCATTACTTTTTTGAGTTGTTCGAAGTTTCTCATGTTGCACATGTGTTGTGCTGCTTAACTATCTACTCTACGCTGCTTCAGAAGATTTCGAGTTATTTCATCATGTTTTTGAGTTTTCCGAAGTTTCTCATGTTGCGTATGTGTTGTGATGTGTTCTACATTACTCTACGCTGTTTCAGAGATTTTCGAGTTATTTCATAACTTTTTTGCGTTTTTCGAAGTTTCTCATGTTATGTACGTGTTGTGCTGCTTAACTACACTACTCCGCGCTGCGTCAGAAGATTTCGAGACTTTTTAAAAACTTTTTTGAATTTTTCGATGTTTCTCAAGTTGCGTATGTGTTGTGCCGGGTTCTACATTACTCTACGCTGTTTCAGAGATTTTCGAGTGATTTCATAACTTTTTTGAGTTTTTCGAAGTTTCTCATGTTGTGTACGTGTTGTGCTGGGTTCTACATTACTCTACGCTGTTTCAGAGATTTTCGAGTTATTTCATTACTTTTTTCAGGTTTGCGAAGTTTCTCATGTTGCATATGTAGAGTAGCTACACTAGTCTGCGCTGCTGCAGAAGATTTCGAGTTATGTTTATACTTTTTTGAGTTTTTCGAAGTTTCTCATGTTGCACATGTGTTGTGCTGTGCTCTACACTACTCTATGCTGCTTCAGAAGATTTCGAGTTATTTGTATACTTTCTTGAGTTTTTCGAAGTTTCTCATGTTGCACATGTGTTGTGCTGCTTAACTAACTACTCTACGCTGCTTCAGAAGATTTCGAGTTATTTCATTAGTTTTTTGAGTTTTCAGAAGTTACTTCTGGTGCCTATGGGTGCTGCTGGATTTTCAACTACTCTACGCTGTTTCAGAAGATTTCGAGTTATATCATTACTTTCGAGTTTTTCGAAGGTTCTCATGTTGTGTACGTGTTGTGCAGGGTTCTATATTACTCTACGCTGTTTCAGAGATTTTCGAGTTATTTCATTACTTTTTTCAGTTTTGCGAAGTTTCTCATGTTGCACATGTGTTGTGCTGCTTAACTAACTACTCTACGCAGCTTCAGAAGATTTCGAGTTATTTCATCATTTTGAGTTTTCCGAAGTTTCTCATGTTGCTTATGTGTTGTGCTGCTTCACCTACTACTCTACGCTGCTTCAGAAGATTTCGAGTTATTTCATTAGTTTTTTGAGTTTTCCGAAGTTACTTCTGGTGCCTATGGGTGGTGCTGGCTTGTCAACTACTCTGCGCTGCTTCAGAAGATTTCGAGATTTTTAAAAAACTTTTTTGAGTTTTTCGATGTTTCTCATGTTGCGTATGTGTGTGCTGGGTTCTACATTACTCTGCGCTGCTGCAGAAGATATCGAGTTATGTTTATACTTTTTTGAGTTTTTCGAAGTTTCTCATGTTGCACATGTGTTGTGCTGTGCTCTACACTACTCTATGCTGCTTCAGAAGATTTCGAGTTATTTGTATACTTTCTTGAGTTTTTCGAAGTTTCTCCTGGTGCATATGGGTTGTGCTGGGTTCTAAACTAACTCTACACTGCTTCAGAGGTTTTCGAGTTATTTCATTACTTTTTTGAGTTTTTCGAAGTTTCTCATGCTGCTTAACTAACTACTCTACGCTGCTTCAGAAGATTTCGAGTTATTTCATTAGTTTTTTGAGTTTTCAGAAGTTACTTCTGGTGCCTATGGGTGCTGCTGGATTGTCAACTACTCTACGCTGTTTCAGAAGATTTCGAGTTATATCATTACTTTCTTGAGTTTTTCGAAGTTTCTCATGTTGGGTTTGTGTTGTGCTGCATAACTACACTACTCTACGCTGCATTAGAAGATTTCGACTTATATCATGACTTATTTGTGTTTTTCAAAGTTTCTCCTTCTGCATATGGGTTGTACTGCGTTCTAAACTAACTCCACACTGCTTCAGAGGTTTTCGAGTTATTTCATTACTTTTTTGAGTTGTTCGCAGTTTCTCATGTTGCCTATGTGTTTTGCCGGGTTCTACATTACTGTATGGTGTTTCAGAGATTGTCGAGTTATTGCATTACTGTTTTCACTTTTTCTAAGTTTCGCATGTTGCATATGTGTTGTGCTACTTAGCTACACTACTCTACGCTGCTTCAGAAGATTTTCAGTTATTTGTATACTTTTTTGAGTTTTTCGAAGTTTCTCCTGGTGCATATAGGTTATGCTGGGTTCTAAACTAACTTTACACTGTTTCACAGGTTTTAGTGTTATTTCATTACTGTTTTGAGTTTTTCGATGTTTCTCATGTTGCGTATGTGTTGTGCTGCATAGCTACACTACTCTACGCTGCTGCAGAAGATTTCGAGTTATTTTTATACTTTTTTGAATTTTTCGAAGTTTCTCATGTTGCACATGTGTTGTGCTGTGTTCTACACTATTCCACACTGTTGCAGAAGATTTCGAGTTATGTCATTACTTTTTTGAGTTTTTCGAAGTTTCTCATGTTGCACATGTGTTGTGCTGCTTAACTATCTACTCTACGCTGCTTCAGAAGATTTCGAGTTATTTCATCATGTTTTTGAGTTTTCCGAAGTTTCTCATGTTGCGTATGTGTGTGCTGGGTTCTACATTACTCTACGCTGCTGCAGAAGATTTCGAGTTATTTTTCTACTTTTTTGAATTTTTCGATGTTTCTCAAGTTGCGTATGTGTTGTGCCGGGTTCTACATTACTCTACGCTGTTTCAGAGATTTTCGAGTGATTTCATAACTTTTTTGAGTTTTTCGAAGTTTCTCATGTTGTGTACGTGTTGTGCTGGGTTCTACATTACTCTACGCTGTTTCAGAGATTTTCGAGTTATTTCATTACTTTTTTCAGGTTTGCGAAGTTTCTCATGTTGCATATGTAGAGTAGCTACACTAGTCTGCGCTGCTGCAGAAGATTTCGAGTTATGTTTATAATTTTTTGAGTTTTTCGAAGTTTCTCATGTTGCACATGTGTTGTGCTGTGCTCTACACTACTCTATGCTGCTTCAGAAGATTTCGAGTTATTTGTATACTTTCTTGAGTTTTTCGAAGTTTCTCCTGGTGCATATGGGTTGTGCTGGGTTCTAAACTAACTCTACACTGCTTCAGAGGGTTTCGAGTTATTTCATTACTTTTTTGAGTTTTTCGAAGTTTCTCATGATGCACATGTGTTGTGCTGCTTAACTAACTACTCTACGCTGCTTCAGAAGATTTCGAGTTATTTCATTAGTTTTTTGAGTTTTCAGAAGTTACTTCTGGTGCCTATGGGTGCTGCTGGATTGTCAACTACTCTACGCTGTTTCAGAAGATTTCGAGTTATATCATTACTTTCTTGAGTTTTTCGAAGTTTCTCATGTTGGGTTTGTGTTGTGCTGCATAACTACACTACTCTACGCTGCATTAGAAGATTTCGACTTATATCATGACTTATTTGTGTTTTTCAAAGTTTCTCCTTCTGCATATGGGTTGTACTGCGTTCTAAACTAACTCCACACTGCTTCAGAGGTTTTCGAGTTATTTCATTACTTTTTTGAGTTGTTCGAAGTTTCTCATGTTGCGTATGTGTTTTGCCGGGTTCTACATTACTGTATGGTGTTTCAGAGATTGTCGAGTTATTGCATTACTGTTTTCACTTTTTCTAAGTTTCGCATATTGCATATGTGTTGTGCTACTTAGCTACACTACTCTACGCTGCTTCAGAAGATTTCCAGTTATTTGTATACTTTTTTGAGTTTTTCGAAGTTTCTCATGTTGCACATGTGTTGTTCTGTGTTCTACACTACTCTACGCGGTTGCAGAAGATTCGAGTTGTTTGTATACTATCTTGAATTTTTCGAAGTTTCTCATGTTGCACATGTGTTGTGCTGCTTAACTATCTACTCTACGCTGCTTCACAAGATTTCCAGTTAATTGTATACTTTTTTGAGTTTCTCGAAGTTTCTCCTAGTGCATATAGGTTGTGCTGGGTTCTAAACTAACTCTACACTGTTTCAGAGGTTTTCGAGTTATTTCATTACTTTTTTGAGTTTTTCGATGTTTCTCATGTTGCGTATGTGTTATGCTGCTTAGCTACACTATTCTACGCTGCTGCAGAAGATTTCGAGTTATTTTTATACTTTTTTGTATTTTTCGAAGTTTCTCATGTTGCACATGTGTTGTGCTGTGTTCTACACTATTCTACACTGTTGCAGAAGATTTCGAGTTATGTCATTACTTTTTTGAGTTTTTCGAAGTTTCTCATGTTGCACATGTGTTGTGCTGCTTAACTATCTACTCTACGCTGCTTCAGAAGATTTGGAGTTATTTCATCATGTTTTTGAGTTTTCCGAAGTTTCTCATGTTGCTTATGTGTTGTGCTGCTTAACCTACTACTCTACGCTACTTCACAAGATTTCCAGTTAATTGTATACTTTTTTGAGTTTTTCGATGTTTCTCCTGGTACATATAGGTTATGCTGGGTTCTAAACTAACTTTACACTGTTTCACAGGTTTTAGTGTTATTTCATTACTGTTTTGAGTTTTTCGATGTTTCTCATGTTGCGTATGTGTTGTGCTGCATAGCTACACTACTCTACGCTGCTGCAGAGTATTTCGAGTTATTTTAATACTTTTTTGAATTTTTCGAAGTTTCTCATGTTGCACATGTGTTGTGCTGTGTTCTACACTATTCTACACTGTTGCAGAAGATTTCGAGTTATGTCATTACTTTTTTGAGTTTTTCGAAGTTTCTCATGTTGCACATGTGTTGTGCTGTGCTCTACACTACTCTATGCTGCTTCAGAAGATTTCGAGTTATTTGTATACTTTCTTGAGTTTTTCGAAGTTTCTCCTGGTGCATATGGGTTGTGCTGGGTTCTAAACTAACTCTACACTGCTTCAGAGGTTTTCGAGTTATTTCATTACTTTTTTGAGTTTTTCGAAGTTTCTCATGTTGCACATGTGTTGTGCTGCTTAACTAACTACTCTACGCTGCTGCAGAAGATTTCGAGTTATTTTTTTACTTTTTTGAATTGTTCGATGTTTCTCAAGTTGCATATGTGTTGTGCCGGGTTCTACATTACTCTACGCTGTTTCAGAGATTTTCGAGTTATTTCATAACTTTTTTCAGTTTTGCGAAGTTTCTCATGTTGCACATGTGTTGTGCTGCTTAACTAACTACTCTACGCTGCTTCAGAAGATTTCGAGTTATTTCATCATGTTTTTGAGTTTTCCGAAGTTTCTCATGTTGCTTATGTGTTGTGCTGCTTCACCTACTACTCTACGCTGCTTCAGAAGATTTCGAGTTATTTCATTAGTTTTTTGAGTTTTCCGAAGTTACTTCTGGTGCCTATGGGTAGTGCTGGGTTGTCAACTACTCTGCGCTGCTTCAGAAGATTTCGAGATGTTTAAAAAACTTTTTTGAGTTTTTCGATGTTTCTCATGTTGCGTATGTGTGTGCTGGGTTCTACATTACTCTGCGCTGCTGCAGAAGATTTCGAGTTATGTTTATACTTTTTTGAGTTTTTCGAAGTTTCTCATGTTGCACATGTGTTGTGCTGTGCTCTACACTACTCTATGCTGCTTCAGAAGATTTCGAGTTATTTCATTACTTTTTTGAGTTTTTCGAAGTTTCTCATGTTGCACATGTGTTGTGCTGCTTAACTAACTACTCTACGCTGCTTCAGAAGATTTCGAGTTATTTCATTAGTTTTTTGAGTTTTCAGAAGTTACTTCTGGTGCCTATGGGTGCTGCTGGATTGTCAACTACTCTACGCTGTTTCAGAAGATTTCGAGTTATATCATTACTTTCTTGAGTTTTTCGAAGATTCTCATGTTGGGTTTGTGTTGTGCTGCATAACTACACTACTCTACGCTGCATTAGAAGATTTCGACTGATATCATGACTTATTTGTGTTTTTCAAAGTTTCTCCTTCTGCATATGGGTTGTACTGCGTTCTAAACTAACTCCACACTGCTTCAGAGGTTTTCGAGTTATTTCATTACTTTTTTGAGTTGTTCGCAGTTTCTCATGTTGCGTATGTGTTTTGCCGGGTTCTACATTACTGTATGGTGTTTCAGAGATTGTCGAGTTATTGCATTACTGTTTTCACTTTTTCTAAGTTTCGCATGTTGCATATGTGTTGTGCTACTTAGCTACACTACTCTACGCTGCTTCAGAAGATTTCCAGTTATTTGTATACTTTTTTGAGTTTTTCGAAGTTTCTCCTGGTGCATATAGGTTATGCTGGGTTCTAAACTAACTTTACACTGTTTCACAGGTTTTAGTGTTATTTCATTACTGTTTTGAGTTTTTCGATGTTTCTCATGTTGCGTATGTGTTGTGCTGCATAGCTACACTACTCTACGCTGCTGCAGAAGATTTCGAGTTATTTTTATACTTTTTTGAATTTTTCGAAGTTTCTCATGTTGCACATGTGTTGTGCTGTGTTCTACACTATTCTACACTGTTGCAGAAGATTTCGAGTTATGTCATTACTTTTTTGAGTTTTGCGAAGTTTCTCATGTTGCACATGTGTTGTGCTGCTTAACTATCTACTCTACGCTGCTTCAGAAGATTTCGAGTTATTTCATCATGTTTTTGAGTTTTCCGAAGTTTCTCATGTTGCTTATGTGTTGTGCTGCTTAACCTACTACTCTACGCTGCTTCACAAGATTTCCAGTTAATTGTATACTTTTTTGAGTTTTTCGATGTTTCTCATGTTGCATATGTGTTGTGCTGTGTTCTACATTACTCTACGCTGCTGCAGAAGATTTCGAGTTATTTTTCTACTTTTTTGAATTTTTCGATGTTTCTCAAGTTGTGTATGTGTTGTGCCGGGTTCTACATTACTCTACGCTGTTTCAGAGATTTTCGAGTGATTTCATAACTTATTTGAGTTTTTCGAAGTTTCTCATGTTGTGTACGTGTTGTGCTGGGTTCTACATTACTCTACGCTGTTTCAGAGATTTTCGAGTTATTTCATTACTTTTTTCAGGTTTGCGAAGTTTCTCATGTTGCATATGTAGAGTAGCTACACTAGTCTGCGCTGCTGCAGAAGATTTCGAGTTATGTTTATACTTTTTTGAGTTTTTCGAAGTTTCTCATGTTGCACATGTGTTGTGCTGTGCTCTACACTACTCTATGCTGCTTCAGAAGATTTCGAGTTATTTGTATACTTTCTTGAGTTTTTCGAAGTTTCTCATGTTGCACATGTGTTGTGCTGCTTAACTAACTACTCTGCGCTGCTTCAGAAGATTTCGAGTTATTTCATTAGTTTTTTGAGTTTTCAGAAGTTACTTCTGGTGCCTATGGGTGCTGCTGGATTTTCAACTACTCTACGCTGTTTCAGAAGATTTCGAGTTATATCATTACTTTCTTGAGTTTTTCGAAGTTTCTCATGTTGTGTACGTGTTGTGCAGGGTTCTATATTACTCTACGCTGTTTCAGAGATTTTCGAGTTATTTCATTACTTTTTTCAGTTTTGCGAAGTTTCTCATGTTGCACATGTGTTGTGCTGCTTAACTAACTACTCTACGCTGCTTCAGAAGATTTCGAGTTATTTCATCATGTTTTTGAGTTTTCCGAAGTTTCTCATGTTGCTTATGTGTTGTGCTGCTTCACCTACTACTCTACGCTGCTTCAGAAGATTTCGAGTTATTTCATTAGTTTTTTGAGTTTTCCGAAGTTACTTCTGGTGCCTATGGGTGGTGCTGGTTTGTCAACTACTCTACACTGCTTCAGAAGATTTCGAGTTATTTCATCACTTTTTTGATTTTTCGATGTTTCTCATGTTGCGTATGTGTATGCTGGGTTCTACATTATTCTATGCTGCTTCAGAAGATTTCGAGTTATTTGTATACTTTCTTGAGTTTTTCGAAGTTTCTCATGTTGGGTTTGTGTTGTGCTGCATAACTACACTACTCTACGCTGCTTCAGAAGATTTCGAGTTATTTCATTAGTTTTTTGAGTTTTCAGAAGTTACTTCTGGTGCCTATGGGTGCTGCTGGATTGTCAACTACTCTACGCTGTTTCAGAAGATTTCGAGTTATATCATTACTTTCTTGAGTTTTTCGAAGTTTCTCATGTTGGGTTTGTGTTGTGCTGCATAACTACACTACTCTACGCTGCATTAGAAGATTTCGACTTATATCATGACTTATTTGTGTTTTTCAAAGTTTCTCCTTCTGCATATGGGTTGTACTGCGTTCTAAACTAACTCCACACTGCTTCAGAGGTTTTCGAGTTATTTCATTACTTTTTTGAGTTGTTCGAAGTTTCTCATGTTGCGTATGTGTTTTGCCGGGTTCTACATTACTGTATGGTGTTTCAGAGATTGTCGAGTTATTGCATTACTGTTTTCACTTTTTCTAAGTTTCGCATGTTGCATATGTGTTTTGCTACTTAGCTACACTACTCTACGCTGCTTCAGAAGATTTCCAGTTATTTGTATACTTTTTTGAGTTTTTCGAAGTTTCTCCTGGTGCATATAGATTATGCTGGGTTCTAAACTAACTTTACACTGTTTCACAGGTTTTAGTGTTATTTCATTACTGTTTTGAGTTTTTCGATGTTTCTCATGTTGCGTATGTTTTGTGCTGCATAGCTACACTACTCTACGCTGCTGCAGAAGATTTCGAGTTATTTTTATACTTTTTTGAATTTTTCGAAGTTTCTCATGTTGCACATGTGTTGTGCTGTGTTCTACACTATTCTACACTGTTGCAGAAGATTTCGAGTTATGTCATTACTTTTTTGAGTTTTCCGAAGTTTCTCATGTTGCTTATGTGTTGTGCTGCTTAACCTACTACTCTACGCTGCTTCACAATATTTCCAGTTAATTGTATACGTTTTTGAGTTTTTCGATGTTTCTCATGTTGCGTATGTGTTGTGCTGTGTTCTACATTACTCTACGCTGTTTCAGAGATTTTCGAGTTATTTCATAACTTTTTTGAGTTTTTCGATGTTTCTCATGTTGCGTATGTGTGTGCTGGGTTCTACATTACTCTGCGCTGCTGCAGAAGATTTCGAGTTATTTCATTAGTTTTTTGAGTTTTCAGAAGTTACTTCTGGTGCCTATGGGTGCTGCTGGATTGTCAACTACTCTATGCTGTTTCAGAAGATTTCGAGTTATATCATTACTTTCTTGAGTTTTTCGAAGTTTCTCATGTTGGGTTTGTGTTGTGCTGCATAACTACACTACTCTACGCTGCATTAGAAGATTTCGACTTATATCATGACTTATTTGTGTTTTTCAAAGTTTCTCCTTCTGCATATGGGTTGTACTGCGTTCTAAACTAACTCCACACTGCTTCAGAGGTTTTCGAGTTATTTCATTACTTTTTTGAGTTGTTCGCAGTTTCTCATGTTGCGTATGTGTTTTGCCGGGTTCTACATTACTGTATGGTGTTTCAGAGATTGTCGAGTTATTGCATTACTGTTTTCACTTTTTCTAAGTTTCGCATGTTGCATATGTGTTGTGCTACTTAGCTACACTACTCTACGCTGCTTCAGAAGATTGTATACTTTTTTGAGTTTTTCGAAGTTTCTCCTGGTGCATATAGGTTATGCTGGGTTCTAAACTAACTTTACACTTTCACAGGTTTTAGTGTTATTTCATTACTGTTTTGAGTTTTTCGATGTTTCTCATGTTGCGTATGTGTTGTGCTGCATAGCTACACTACTCTACGCTGCTGCAGCAGATTTCGAGTTATTTTTATACTTTTTTGAATTTTTCGAAGTTTCTCATGTTGCCCATGTGTTGTGCTGTGTTCTCCACTATTTTACACTGTTGCAGAAGATTTCGACTTATTTCATTACTTTTTTGAGTTTTTCGAAGTTTCTCATGTTGCTTATGTGTTGTGCTGCTTAACTAACTACTCTACGCTGCTTCAGAAGATTTGTACACTACTCTACGCGGTTGCAGAAGATTCGAGTTGTTTGTAAACTTTCTTGAGTTTTTCGAAGTTTCTCATGTTGCACATGTGTTGTTCTGTATTCTACACTACTCTACGCGGTTGCAGAAGATTCGAGTTGTTTGTATACTTTCTTGAGTTTTTCGAAGTTCCTCATGTTGCACATGTGTTGTGCTGCTTAACTATCTACTCTACGCTGCTTCACAAGATTTCCAGTTAATTGTATACTTTTCGGAGTTTCTCGAAGTTTCTCCTAGTGCATATGGGTTGTGCTGGGATCTAAACTAACTCTACACTGTTTCAGAGGTTTTCGAGTTATTTCATTACTTTTTTGAGTTTTGCGATGTTTCTCATGTTGCGTATGTGTTGTGCTGCTTAGCTGCACTACTCTACGCTGCTGCAGAAGATTTCGAGTTATTTTTATACTTTTTTGAATTTTTCGAAGTTTCTCATGTTGCACATGTGTTGTGCTGTGTTCTACACTATGATACACTGTTGCAGAACATTTCGAGTTATGTCATTACTTTTTTGAGTTTTCCGAAGTTACTTCTGGTGCCTATGGGTGGTGCTGGGTTGTCAACTACTCTGCGCTGCTTCAGAAGATTTCGAGATTTTTAAAAAACTTTTTTGAGTTTTTCGATGTTTCTCATGTTGCGTATGTGTGTGCTGGGTTCTACATTACTCTACGCTGCTGCAGAAGATTTCGAGTTATTTTTATACTTTTTTGAGTTTTTCGATGTTTCTCAAGTTGCGTATGTGTTGTGCCGGGTTCTACATTACTCTACGCTGTTTCAGAGATTTTCGAGTTATTTCATAACTTTTTTGAGTTTTTCGAAGTTTCTCATGTTGTGTACGTGTTGTGCTGGGTTCTACATTACTCTACGCTGTTTCAGAGATTTTCGAGTTATTTCATTACTTTTTTCAGGTTTGCGAAGTTTCTCATGTTGCATATGTAGAGTAGCTACACTAATCTGCGCTGCTGCAGAAGATTTCGAGTTATGTTCATACTTTTTTGAGTTTTTCGAAGTTTCTCATGTTGCACATGTGTTGTGCTGTGCTCTACACTACTCTATGCTGCTTCAGAAGATTTCGAGTTATTTGTATACTTTCTTGAGTTTTTCGAAGTTTCTCCTGGTGCATATGGGTTGTGCTGGGTTCTAAACTCACTCTACACTGCTTCAGAGGTTTTCGAGTTATTTCATTACTTTTTTGAGTTTTTCGAAGTTTCTCATGTTGCACATGTGTTGTGCTGCTTAACTAACTACTCTACGCTGCTTCAGAAGATTTCGAGTTATTTCATTAGTTTTTTGAGTTTTCCGAAGTTACTTCTGGTGCCTATGGGTGGTGCTGGGTTGTCAACTAATCTGCGCTGCTTCAGAAGATTTCGAGTTATTTCATCACTTTTTTGATTTTTTCGATGTTTCTCATGTTGCGTTTGTGTTATGCTGTGTTCTACACTACTCTACGCTGCTTCACAAGATTTCCAGTTAATTGTATACTTTTTTGAGTTTTTCGATGTTTCTCATGTTGCGTATGTGTTGTACTGGGTTCTACATTACTCTACGCTGTTTCAGAGATTTTCGAGTTATTTCATTACTGTTTTGATTTTTTCGAAGTTTCTCATGTTGCGTCTGTGCTTAACTACACTACGCTGCTGCAGAATATTTCGAATTATTTTTTACTTTTTTCAGCTTTTCGAAGTTTCTCATATTGCACATGTGATATGCTGCTTCGCTACACTACTCTACGCTGCTGCAGAAGATTTCGAGTTATTTTTTTACTTTTTTGAATTGTTCGATGTTTCTCAAGTTGCGTATGTGTTGTGCCGGGTTCTACATTACTCTACGCTGTTTCAGAGATTTTCGAGTTATTTCATAACTTTTTTGAGTTTTTCGAAGTTTCTCATGTTGTGTACGTGTTGTGCAGGGTTCCATATTACTCTACGCTGTTTCAGAGATTTTCGAGTTATTTCATAACTTTTTTGAGTTTTTCGAAGTTTTTCATGTTGTGTACGTGTTGTGCTGGGTTCTACATTACTCTACGCTGTTTCAGAGATTTTCGAGTTATTTCATTACTTTTTTCAGATTTGCGAAGGTTCTCATGTTGCATATGTAGAGTAGCTACACTAATCTGCGCTGCTGCAGAAGATTTCGAGTTATGTTTATACTTTTTTGAGTTTTTCGAAGTTTCTCATGTTGCACATGTGTTGTGCTGTGCTCTACACTACTCTATGCTGCTTCAGAAGATTTCGAGTTATTTGTATACTTTCTTGAGTTTTTCGAAGTTTCTCCTGGTGCATATGGGTTGTGCTGGGTTCTAAACTAACTCTACACTGCTTCAGAGGTTTTCGAGTTATTTCATTACTTTTTTGAGTTTTTCGAAGTTTCTCATGTTGCACATGTGTTGTGCTGCTTAACTAACTACTCTACGCTGCTTCAGAAGATTTCGAGTTATTTCATTAGTTTTTTGAGTTTTCCGAAGTTACTTCTGGTGCCTATGGGTGGTGCTGGGTTGTCAACTACTCTGCGCTGCTTCAGAAGATTTCGAGATTTTTTAAAAACTTTTTTGAGTTTTTCGATGTTTCTCATGTTGCGTATGTGTGTGCTGGGTTCTACATTACTCTACGCTGCCGCAGAAGATTTCGAGTTATTTTTATACTTTTTTGAATTTTTCGATGTTTCTCAAGTTGCGTATGTGTTGTGCCGGGTTCTACATTACTCTACGCTGTTTCAGAGATTTTCGAGTTATTTCATAACTTTGTTGAGTTTTTCGAAGTTTTTCATGTTGTGTACGTGTTGTGCTGGGTTCTACATTACTCTACGCTGTTTCAGAGATTTTCGAGTTATTTCATTACTTTTTTCAGGTTTGCGAAGTTTCTCATGTTGCATATGTAGAGTAGCTACACTAATCTGCGCTGCTGCAGAAGATTTCGAGTTATGTTTATACTTTTTTGAGTTTTTCGAAGTTTCTCATGTTGCACATGTGTTGTGCTGTGCTCTACACTACTCTATGCTGCTTCAGAAGATTTCGAGTTATTTGTATACTTTCTTGAGTTTTTCGAAGTTTCTCCTGGTGCATATGGGTTGTGCTGGGTTCTAAACTAACTCTACACTGCTTCAGAGGTTTTCGAGTTATTTCATTACTTTTTTGAGTTTTTCGAAGTTTCTCATGTTGCACATGTGTTGTGCTGCTTAACTAACTACTCTACGCTGCTTCAGAAGATTTCGAGTTATTTCATTAGTTTTTTGAGTTTTCAGATGTTACTTCTGGTGCCTATGGGTCCTGCTGGATTGTCAACTACTCTACGCTGTTTCAGAAGATTTCGAGTTATATCATTACTTTCTTGAGTTTTTCGAAGTTTCTCATGTTGGGTTTGTGTTGTGCTGCATAACTACACTACTCTACGCTGCATTAGAAGATTTCGACTTATATCATGACTTATTTGTGTTTTTCAAAGTTTCTCCTTCTGCATATGGGTTGTACTGCGTTCTAAACTAACTCCACACTGCTTCAGAGGTTTTCGAGTTATTTCATTACTTTTTTGAGTTGTTCGAAGTTTCTCATGTTGCACATGTGTTGTGCTGCTTAACTATCTACTCTACGCTGCTTCAGAAGATTTCGAGTTATTTCATCATGTTTTTGAGTTTTCCGAAGTTTCTCATGTTGCGTATGTGTTGTGATGTGTTCTACATTACTCTACGCTGTTTCAGAGATTTTCGAGTTATTTCATAACTTTTTTGCGTTTTTCGAAGTTTCTCATGTTATGTACGTGTTGTGCTGCTTAACTACACTACTCCGCGCTGCGTCAGAAGATTTCGAGACTTTTTAAAAACTTTTTTGAATTTTTCGATGTTTCTCAAGTTGCGTATGTGTTGTGCCGGGTTCTACATTACTCTACGCTGTTTCAGAGATTTTCGAGTGATTTCATAACTTTTTTGAGTTTTTCGAAGTTTCTCATGTTGTGTACGTGTTGTGCTGGGTTCTACATTACTCTACGCTGTTTCAGAGATTTTCGAGTTATTTCATTACTTTTTTCAGGTTTGCGAAGTTTCTCATGTTGCATATGTAGAGTAGCTACACTAGTCTGCGCTGCTGCAGAAGATTTCGAGTTATGTTTATACTTTTTTGAGTTTTTCGAAGTTTCTCATGTTGCACATGTGTTGTGCTGTGCTCTACACTACTCTATGCTGCTTCAGAAGATTTCGAGTTATTTGTATACTTTCTTGAGTTTTTCGAAGTTTCTCATGTTGCACATGTGTTGTGCTGCTTAACTAACTACTCTACGCTGCTTCAGAAGATTTCGAGTTATTTCATTAGTTTTTTGAGTTTTCAGAAGTTACTTCTGGTGCCTATGGGTGCTGCTGGATTTTCAACTACTCTACGCTGTTTCAGAAGATTTCGAGTTATATCATTACTTTCGAGTTTTTCGAAGGTTCTCATGTTGTGTACGTGTTGTGCAGGGTTCTATATTACTCTACGCTGTTTCAGAGATTTTCGAGTTATTTCATTACTTTTTTCAGTTTTGCGAAGTTTCTCATGTTGCACATGTGTTGTGCTGCTTAACTAACTACTCTACGCAGCTTCAGAAGATTTCGAGTTATTTCATCATTTTGAGTTTTCCGAAGTTTCTCATGTTGCTTATGTGTTGTGCTGCTTCACCTACTACTCTACGCTGCTTCAGAAGATTTCGAGTTATTTCATTAGTTTTTTGAGTTTTCCGAAGTTACTTCTGGTGCCTATGGGTGGTGCTGGCTTGTCAACTACTCTGCGCTGCTTCAGAAGATTTCGAGATTTTTAAAAAACTTTTTTGAGTTTTTCGATGTTTCTCATGTTGCGTATGTGTGTGCTGGGTTCTACATTACTCTGCGCTGCTGCAGAAGATATCGAGTTATGTTTATACTTTTTTGAGTTTTTCGAAGTTTCTCATGTTGCACATGTGTTGTGCTGTGCTCTACACTACTCTATGCTGCTTCAGAAGATTTCGAGTTATTTGTATACTTTCTTGAGTTTTTCGAAGTTTCTCCTGGTGCATATGGGTTGTGCTGGGTTCTAAACTAACTCTACACTGCTTCAGAGGTTTTCGAGTTATTTCATTACTTTTTTGAGTTTTTCGAAGTTTCTCATGCTGCTTAACTAACTACTCTACGCTGCTTCAGAAGATTTCGAGTTATTTCATTAGTTTTTTGAGTTTTCAGAAGTTACTTCTGGTGCCTATGGGTGCTGCTGGATTGTCAACTACTCTACGCTGTTTCAGAAGATTTCGAGTTATATCATTACTTTCTTGAGTTTTTCGAAGTTTCTCATGTTGGGTTTGTGTTGTGCTGCATAACTACACTACTCTACGCTGCATTAGAAGATTTCGACTTATATCATGACTTATTTGTGTTTTTCAAAGTTTCTCCTTCTGCATATGGGTTGTACTGCGTTCTAAACTAACTCCACACTGCTTCAGAGGTTTTCGAGTTATTTCATTACTTTTTTGAGTTGTTCGCAGTTTCTCATGTTGCCTATGTGTTTTGCCGGGTTCTACATTACTGTATGGTGTTTCAGAGATTGTCGAGTTATTGCATTACTGTTTTCACTTTTTCTAAGTTTCGCATGTTGCATATGTGTTGTGCTACTTAGCTACACTACTCTACGCTGCTTCAGAAGATTTTCAGTTATTTGTATACTTTTTTGAGTTTTTCGAAGTTTCTCCTGGTGCATATAGGTTATGCTGGGTTCTAAACTAACTTTACACTGTTTCACAGGTTTTAGTGTTATTTCATTACTGTTTTGAGTTTTTCGATGTTTCTCATGTTGCGTATGTGTTGTGCTGCATAGCTACACTACTCTACGCTGCTGCAGAAGATTTCGAGTTATTTTTATACTTTTTTGAATTTTTCGAAGTTTCTCATGTTGCACATGTGTTGTGCTGTGTTCTACACTATTCCACACTGTTGCAGAAGATTTCGAGTTATGTCATTACTTTTTTGAGTTTTTCGAAGTTTCTCATGTTGCACATGTGTTGTGCTGCTTAACTATCTACTCTACGCTGCTTCAGAAGATTTCGAGTTATTTCATCATGTTTTTGAGTTTTCCGAAGTTTCTCATGTTGCGTATGTGTGTGCTGGGTTCTACATTACTCTACGCTGCTGCAGAAGATTTCGAGTTATTTTTCTACTTTTTTGAATTTTTCGATGTTTCTCAAGTTGCGTATGTGTTGTGCCGGGTTCTACATTACTCTACGCTGTTTCAGAGATTTTCGAGTGATTTCATAACTTTTTTGAGTTTTTCGAAGTTTCTCATGTTGTGTACGTGTTGTGCTGGGTTCTACATTACTCTACGCTGTTTCAGAGATTTTCGAGTTATTTCATTACTTTTTTCAGGTTTGCGAAGTTTCTCATGTTGCATATGTAGAGTAGCTACACTAGTCTGCGCTGCTGCAGAAGATTTCGAGTTATGTTTATAATTTTTTGAGTTTTTCGAAGTTTCTCATGTTGCACATGTGTTGTGCTGTGCTCTACACTACTCTATGCTGCTTCAGAAGATTTCGAGTTATTTGTATACTTTCTTGAGTTTTTCGAAGTTTCTCCTGGTGCATATGGGTTGTGCTGGGTTCTAAACTAACTCTACACTGCTTCAGAGGGTTTCGAGTTATTTCATTACTTTTTTGAGTTTTTCGAAGTTTCTCATGATGCACATGTGTTGTGCTGCTTAACTAACTACTCTACGCTGCTTCAGAAGATTTCGAGTTATTTCATTAGTTTTTTGAGTTTTCAGAAGTTACTTCTGGTGCCTATGGGTGCTGCTGGATTGTCAACTACTCTACGCTGTTTCAGAAGATTTCGAGTTATATCATTACTTTCTTGAGTTTTTCGAAGTTTCTCATGTTGGGTTTGTGTTGTGCTGCATAACTACACTACTCTACGCTGCATTAGAAGATTTCGACTTATATCATGACTTATTTGTGTTTTTCAAAGTTTCTCCTTCTGCATATGGGTTGTACTGCGTTCTAAACTAACTCCACACTGCTTCAGAGGTTTTCGAGTTATTTCATTACTTTTTTGAGTTGTTCGAAGTTTCTCATGTTGCGTATGTGTTTTGCCGGGTTCTACATTACTGTATGGTGTTTCAGAGATTGTCGAGTTATTGCATTACTGTTTTCACTTTTTCTAAGTTTCGCATATTGCATATGTGTTGTGCTACTTAGCTACACTACTCTACGCTGCTTCAGAAGATTTCCAGTTATTTGTATACTTTTTTGAGTTTTTCGAAGTTTCTCATGTTGCACATGTGTTGTTCTGTGTTCTACACTACTCTACGCGGTTGCAGAAGATTCGAGTTGTTTGTATACTATCTTGAATTTTTCGAAGTTTCTCATGTTGCACATGTGTTGTGCTGCTTAACTATCTACTCTACGCTGCTTCACAAGATTTCCAGTTAATTGTATACTTTTTTGAGTTTCTCGAAGTTTCTCCTAGTGCATATAGGTTGTGCTGGGTTCTAAACTAACTCTACACTGTTTCAGAGGTTTTCGAGTTATTTCATTACTTTTTTGAGTTTTTCGATGTTTCTCATGTTGCGTATGTGTTATGCTGCTTAGCTACACTATTCTACGCTGCTGCAGAAGATTTCGAGTTATTTTTATACTTTTTTGTATTTTTCGAAGTTTCTCATGTTGCACATGTGTTGTGCTGTGTTCTACACTATTCTACACTGTTGCAGAAGATTTCGAGTTATGTCATTACTTTTTTGAGTTTTTCGAAGTTTCTCATGTTGCACATGTGTTGTGCTGCTTAACTATCTACTCTACGCTGCTTCAGAAGATTTGGAGTTATTTCATCATGTTTTTGAGTTTTCCGAAGTTTCTCATGTTGCTTATGTGTTGTGCTGCTTAACCTACTACTCTACGCTACTTCACAAGATTTCCAGTTAATTGTATACTTTTTTGAGTTTTTCGATGTTTCTCCTGGTACATATAGGTTATGCTGGGTTCTAAACTAACTTTACACTGTTTCACAGGTTTTAGTGTTATTTCATTACTGTTTTGAGTTTTTCGATGTTTCTCATGTTGCGTATGTGTTGTGCTGCATAGCTACACTACTCTACGCTGCTGCAGAGTATTTCGAGTTATTTTAATACTTTTTTGAATTTTTCGAAGTTTCTCATGTTGCACATGTGTTGTGCTGTGTTCTACACTATTCTACACTGTTGCAGAAGATTTCGAGTTATGTCATTACTTTTTTGAGTTTTTCGAAGTTTCTCATGTTGCACATGTGTTGTGCTGTGCTCTACACTACTCTATGCTGCTTCAGAAGATTTCGAGTTATTTGTATACTTTCTTGAGTTTTTCGAAGTTTCTCCTGGTGCATATGGGTTGTGCTGGGTTCTAAACTAACTCTACACTGCTTCAGAGGTTTTCGAGTTATTTCATTACTTTTTTGAGTTTTTCGAAGTTTCTCATGTTGCACATGTGTTGTGCTGCTTAACTAACTACTCTACGCTGCTGCAGAAGATTTCGAGTTATTTTTTTACTTTTTTGAATTGTTCGATGTTTCTCAAGTTGCATATGTGTTGTGCCGGGTTCTACATTACTCTACGCTGTTTCAGAGATTTTCGAGTTATTTCATAACTTTTTTCAGTTTTGCGAAGTTTCTCATGTTGCACATGTGTTGTGCTGCTTAACTAACTACTCTACGCTGCTTCAGAAGATTTCGAGTTATTTCATCATGTTTTTGAGTTTTCCGAAGTTTCTCATGTTGCTTATGTGTTGTGCTGCTTCACCTACTACTCTACGCTGCTTCAGAAGATTTCGAGTTATTTCATTAGTTTTTTGAGTTTTCCGAAGTTACTTCTGGTGCCTATGGGTAGTGCTGGGTTGTCAACTACTCTGCGCTGCTTCAGAAGATTTCGAGATGTTTAAAAAACTTTTTTGAGTTTTTCGATGTTTCTCATGTTGCGTATGTGTGTGCTGGGTTCTACATTACTCTGCGCTGCTGCAGAAGATTTCGAGTTATGTTTATACTTTTTTGAGTTTTTCGAAGTTTCTCATGTTGCACATGTGTTGTGCTGTGCTCTACACTACTCTATGCTGCTTCAGAAGATTTCGAGTTATTTCATTACTTTTTTGAGTTTTTCGAAGTTTCTCATGTTGCACATGTGTTGTGCTGCTTAACTAACTACTCTACGCTGCTTCAGAAGATTTCGAGTTATTTCATTAGTTTTTTGAGTTTTCAGAAGTTACTTCTGGTGCCTATGGGTGCTGCTGGATTGTCAACTACTCTACGCTGTTTCAGAAGATTTCGAGTTATATCATTACTTTCTTGAGTTTTTCGAAGATTCTCATGTTGGGTTTGTGTTGTGCTGCATAACTACACTACTCTACGCTGCATTAGAAGATTTCGACTGATATCATGACTTATTTGTGTTTTTCAAAGTTTCTCCTTCTGCATATGGGTTGTACTGCGTTCTAAACTAACTCCACACTGCTTCAGAGGTTTTCGAGTTATTTCATTACTTTTTTGAGTTGTTCGCAGTTTCTCATGTTGCGTATGTGTTTTGCCGGGTTCTACATTACTGTATGGTGTTTCAGAGATTGTCGAGTTATTGCATTACTGTTTTCACTTTTTCTAAGTTTCGCATGTTGCATATGTGTTGTGCTACTTAGCTACACTACTCTACGCTGCTTCAGAAGATTTCCAGTTATTTGTATACTTTTTTGAGTTTTTCGAAGTTTCTCCTGGTGCATATAGGTTATGCTGGGTTCTAAACTAACTTTACACTGTTTCACAGGTTTTAGTGTTATTTCATTACTGTTTTGAGTTTTTCGATGTTTCTCATGTTGCGTATGTGTTGTGCTGCATAGCTACACTACTCTACGCTGCTGCAGAAGATTTCGAGTTATTTTTATACTTTTTTGAATTTTTCGAAGTTTCTCATGTTGCACATGTGTTGTGCTGTGTTCTACACTATTCTACACTGTTGCAGAAGATTTCGAGTTATGTCATTACTTTTTTGAGTTTTGCGAAGTTTCTCATGTTGCACATGTGTTGTGCTGCTTAACTATCTACTCTACGCTGCTTCAGAAGATTTCGAGTTATTTCATCATGTTTTTGAGTTTTCCGAAGTTTCTCATGTTGCTTATGTGTTGTGCTGCTTAACCTACTACTCTACGCTGCTTCACAAGATTTCCAGTTAATTGTATACTTTTTTGAGTTTTTCGATGTTTCTCATGTTGCATATGTGTTGTGCTGTGTTCTACATTACTCTACGCTGCTGCAGAAGATTTCGAGTTATTTTTCTACTTTTTTGGAATTTTTCGATGTTTCTCAAGTTGTGTATGTGTTGTGCCGGGTTCTACATTACTCTACGCTGTTTCAGAGATTTTCGAGTGATTTCATAACTTATTTGAGTTTTTCGAAGTTTCTCATGTTGTGTACGTGTTGTGCTGGGTTCTACATTACTCCTACGCTGTTTCAGAGATTTTCGAGTTATTTCATTACTTTTTTCAGGTTTGCGAAGTTTCTCATGTTGCATATGTAGAGTAGCTACACTAGTCTGCGCTGCTGCAGAAGATTTCGAGTTATGTTTATACTTTTTTGAGTTTTTCGAAGTTTCTCATGTTGCACATGTGTTGTGCTGTGCTCTAACACTACTCTATGCTGCTTCAGAAGATTTCGAGTTATTTGTATACTTTCTTGAGTTTTTCGAAGTTTCTCATGTTGCACATGTGTTGTGCTGCTTAACTAACTACTCTGCGCTGCTTCAGAAGATTTCGAGTTATTTCATTAGTTTTGAGTTTTCAGAAGTTACTTCTGGTGCCTATGGGTGCTGCTGGATTTTCAACTACTCTACGCTGTTTCAGAAGATTTCGAGTTATATCATTACTTTCTTGAGTTTTTCGAAGTTTCTCATGTTGTGTACGTGTTGTGCAGGGTTCTATATTACTCTACGCTGTTTCAGAGATTTTCGAGTTATTTCATTACTTTTTTCAGTTTTGCGAAGTTTCTCATGTTGCACATGTGTTGTGCTGCTTAACTAACTACTCTACGCTGCTTCAGAAGATTTCGAGTTATTTCATCATGTTTTTGAGTTTTCCGAAGTTTCTCATGTTGCTTATGTGTTGTGCTGCTTCACCTACTACTCTACGCTGCTTCAGAAGATTTCCGAAGTTATTTCATTAGTTTTTTGAGTTTTCCGAAGTTACTTCTGGTGCCTATGGGTGGTGCTGGTTTATCAACTACTCTACACTGCTTCAGAAGATTTCGAGTTATTTCATCACTTTTTTGATTTTTCGATGTTTCTCATGTTGCGTATGTGTATGCTGGGTTCTACATTATTCTATGCTGCTTCAGAAGATTTCGAGTTATTTGTATACTTTCTTGAGTTTTTCGAAGTTTCTCATGTTGGGTTTGTGTTGTGCTGCATAACTACACTACTCTACGCTGCTTCAGAAGATTTCGAGTTATTTCATTAGTTTTTTGAGTTTTCAGAAGTTACTTCTGGTGCCTATGGGTGCTGCTGGATTGTCAACTACTCTACGCTGTTTCAGAAGATTTCGAGTTATATCATTACTTTCTTGAGTTTTTCGAAGTTTCTCATGTTGGGTTTGTGTTGTGCTGCATAACTACACTACTCTACGCTGCATTAGAAGATTTCGACTTATATCATGACTTATTTGTGTTTTTCAAAGTTTCTCCTTCTGCATATGGGTTGTACTGCGTTCTAAACTAACTCCACACTGCTTCAGAGGTTTTCGAGTTATTTCATTACTTTTTTGAGTTGTTCGAAGTTTCTCATGTTGCGTATGTGTTTTGCCGGGTTCTACATTACTGTATGGTGTTTCAGAGATTGTCGAGTTATTGCATTACTGTTTTCACTTTTTCTAAGTTTCGCATGTTGCATATGTGTTTTGCTACTTAGCTACACTACTCTACGCTGCTTCAGAAGATTTCCAGTTATTTGTATACTTTTTTGAGTTTTTCGAAGTTTCTCCTGGTGCATATAGGTTATGCTGGGTTCTAAACTAACTTTACACTGTTTCACAGGTTTTAGTGTTATTTCATTACTGTTTTGAGTTTTTCGATGTTTCTCATGTTGCGTATGTTTTGTGCTGCATAGCTACACTACTCTACGCTGCTGCAGAAGATTTCGAGTTATTTTTATACTTTTTTGAATTTTTCGAAGTTTCTCATGTTGCACATGTGTTGTGCTGTGTTCTACACTATTCTACACTGTTGCAGAAGATTTCGAGTTATGTCATTACTTTTTTGAGTTTTCCGAAGTTTCTCATGTTGCTTATGTGTTGTGCTGCTTAACCTACTACTCTACGCTGCTTCACAATATTTCCAGTTAATTGTATACGTTTTTGAGTTTTTCGATGTTTCTCATGTTGCGTATGTGTTGTGCTGTGTTCTACATTACTCTACGCTGTTTCAGAGATTTTCGAGTTATTTCATAACTTTTTTGAGTTTTTCGATGTTTCTCATGTTGCGTATGTGTGTGCTGGGTTCTACATTACTCTGCGCTGCTGCAGAAGATTTCGAGTTATTTCATTAGTTTTTTGAGTTTTCAGAAGTTACTTCTGGTGCCTATGGGTGCTGCTGGATTGTCAACTACTCTATGCTGTTTCAGAAGATTTCGAGTTATATCATTACTTTCTTGAGTTTTTCGAAGTTTCTCATGTTGGGTTTGTGTTGTGCTGCATAACTACACTACTCTACGCTGCATTAGAAGATTTCGACTTATATCATGACTTATTTGTGTTTTTCAAAGTTTCTCCTTCTGCATATGGGTTGTACTGCGTTCTAAACTAACTCCACACTGCTTCAGAGGTTTTCGAGTTATTTCATTACTTTTTTGAGTTGTTCGCAGTTTCTCATGTTGCGTATGTGTTTTGCCGGGTTCTACATTACTGTATGGTGTTTCAGAGATTGTCGAGTTATTGCATTACTGTTTTCACTTTTTCTAAGTTTCGCATGTTGCATATGTGTTGTGCTACTTAGCTACACTACTCTACGCTGCTTCAGAAGATTGTATACTTTTTTGAGTTTTTCGAAGTTTCTCCTGGTGCATATAGGTTATGCTGGGTTCTAAACTAACTTTACACTTTCACAGGTTTTAGTGTTATTTCATTACTGTTTTGAGTTTTTCGATGTTTCTCATGTTGCGTATGTGTTGTGCTGCATAGCTACACTACTCTACGCTGCTGCAGCAGATTTCGAGTTATTTTTATACTTTTTTGAATTTTTCGAAGTTTCTCATGTTGCCCATGTGTTGTGCTGTGTTCTCCACTATTTTACACTGTTGCAGAAGATTTCGACTTATTTCATTACTTTTTTGAGTTTTTCGAAGTTTCTCATGTTGCTTATGTGTTGTGCTGCTTAACTAACTACTCTACGCTGCTTCAGAAGATTTGTACACTACTCTACGCGGTTGCAGAAGATTCGAGTTGTTTGTAAACTTTCTTGAGTTTTTCGAAGTTTCTCATGTTGCACATGTGTTGTTCTGTATTCTACACTACTCTACGCGGTTGCAGAAGATTCGAGTTGTTTGTATACTTTCTTGAGTTTTTCGAAGTTCCTCATGTTGCACATGTGTTGTGCTGCTTAACTATCTACTCTACGCTGCTTCACAAGATTTCCAGTTAATTGTATACTTTTCGGAGTTTCTCGAAGTTTCTCCTAGTGCATATGGGTTGTGCTGGGATCTAAACTAACTCTACACTGTTTCAGAGGTTTTCGAGTTATTTCATTACTTTTTTGAGTTTTGCGATGTTTCTCATGTTGCGTATGTGTTGTGCTGCTTAGCTGCACTACTCTACGCTGCTGCAGAAGATTTCGAGTTATTTTTATACTTTTTTGAATTTTTCGAAGTTTCTCATGTTGCACATGTGTTGTGCTGTGTTCTACACTATGATACACTGTTGCAGAACATTTCGAGTTATGTCATTTCTTTTTTGAGTTTTCCGAAGTTACTTCTGGTGCCTATGGGTGGTGCTGGGTTGTCAACTACTCTGCGCTGCTTCAGAAGATTTCGAGATTTTTAAAAAACTTTTTTGAGTTTTTCGATGTTTCTCATGTTGCGTATGTGTGTGCTGGGTTCTACATTACTCTACGCTGCTGCAGAAGATTTCGAGTTATTTTTATACTTTTTTGAGTTTTTCGATGTTTCTCAAGTTGCGTATGTGTTGTGCCGGGTTCTACATTACTCTACGCTGTTTCAGAGATTTTCGAGTTATTTCATAACTTTTTTGAGTTTTTCGAAGTTTCTCATGTTGTGTACGTGTTGTGCTGGGTTCTACATTACTCTACGCTGTTTCAGAGATTTTCGAGTTATTTCATTACTTTTTTCAGGTTTGCGAAGTTTCTCATGTTGCATATGTAGAGTAGCTACACTAATCTGCGCTGCTGCAGAAGATTTCGAGTTATGTTCATACTTTTTTGAGTTTTTCGAAGTTTCTCATGTTGCACATGTGTTGTGCTGTGCTCTACACTACTCTATGCTGCTTCAGAAGATTTCGAGTTATTTGTATACTTTCTTGAGTTTTTCGAAGTTTCTCCTGGTGCATATGGGTTGTGCTGGGTTCTAAACTCACTCTACACTGCTTCAGAGGTTTTCGAGTTATTTCATTACTTTTTTGAGTTTTTCGAAGTTTCTCATGTTGCACATGTGTTGTGCTGCTTAACTAACTACTCTACGCTGCTTCAGAAGATTTCGAGTTATTTCATTAGTTTTTTGAGTTTTCCGAAGTTACTTCTGGTGCCTATGGGTGGTGCTGGGTTGTCAACTAATCTGCGCTGCTTCAGAAGATTTCGAGTTATTTCATCACTTTTTTGATTTTTTCGATGTTTCTCATGTTGCGTTTGTGTTATGCTGTGTTCTACACTACTCTACGCTGCTTCACAATATTTCCAGTTAATTGTATACTTTTTTGAGTTTTTCGATGTTTCTCATGTTGCGTATGTGTTGTACTGGGTTCTACATTACTCTACGCTGTTTCAGAGATTTTCGAGTTATTTCATTACTGTTTTGATTTTTTCGAAGTTTCTCATGTTGCGTCTGTGCTTAACTACACTACGCTGCTGCAGAATATTTCGAATTATTTTTTACTTTTTTCAGCTTTTCGAAGTTTCTCATATTGCACATGTGATATGCTGCTTCGCTACACTACTCTACGCTGCTGCAGAAGATTTCGAGTTATTTTTTTACTTTTTTGAATTGTTCGATGTTTCTCAAGTTGCGTATGTGTTGTGCCGGGTTCTACATTACTCTACGCTGTTTCAGAGATTTTCGAGTTATTTCATAACTTTTTTGAGTTTTTCGAAGTTTCTCATGTTGTGTACGTGTTGTGCAGGGTTCCATATTACTCTACGCTGTTTCAGAGATTTTCGAGTTATTTCATAACTTTTTTGAGTTTTTCGAAGTTTTTCATGTTGTGTACGTGTTGTGCTGGGTTCTACATTACTCTACGCTGTTTCAGAGATTTTCGAGTTATTTCATTACTTTTTTCAGATTTGCGAAGGTTCTCATGTTGCATATGTAGAGTAGCTACACTAATCTGCGCTGCTGCAGAAGATTTCGAGTTATGTTTATACTTTTTTGAGTTTTTCGAAGTTTCTCATGTTGCACATGTGTTGTGCTGTGCTCTACACTACTCTATGCTGCTTCAGAAGATTTCGAGTTATTTGTATACTTTCTTGAGTTTTTCGAAGTTTCTCCTGGTGCATATGGGTTGTGCTGGGTTCTAAACTAACTCTACACTGCTTCAGAGGTTTTCGAGTTATTTCATTACTTTTTTGAGTTTTTCGAAGTTTCTCATGTTGCACATGTGTTGTGCTGCTTAACTAACTACTCTACGCTGCTTCAGAAGATTTCGAGTTATTTCATTAGTTTTTTGAGTTTTCCGAAGTTACTTCTGGTGCCTATGGGTGGTGCTGGGTTGTCAACTACTCTGCGCTGCTTCAGAAGATTTCGAGATTTTTTAAAAACTTTTTTGAGTTTTTCGATGTTTCTCATGTTGCGTATGTGTGTGCTGGGTTCTACATTACTCTACGCTGCCGCAGAAGATTTCGAGTTATTTTTATACTTTTTTGAATTTTTCGATGTTTCTCAAGTTGCGTATGTGTTGTGCCGGGTTCTACATTACTCTACGCTGTTTCAGAGATTTTCGAGTTATTTCATAACTTTGTTGAGTTTTTCGAAGTTTTTCATGTTGTGTACGTGTTGTGCTGGGTTCTACATTACTCTACGCTGTTTCAGAGATTTTCGAGTTATTTCATTACTTTTTTCAGGTTTGCGAAGTTTCTCATGTTGCATATGTAGAGTAGCTACACTAATCTGCGCTGCTGCAGAAGATTTCGAGTTATGTTTATACTTTTTTGAGTTTTTCGAAGTTTCTCATGTTGCACATGTGTTGTGCTGTGCTCTACACTACTCTATGCTGCTTCAGAAGATTTCGAGTTATTTGTATACTTTCTTGAGTTTTTCGAAGTTTCTCCTGGTGCATATGGGTTGTGCTGGGTTCTAAACTAACTCTACACTGCTTCAGAGGTTTTCGAGTTATTTCATTACTTTTTTGAGTTTTTCGAAGTTTCTCATGTTGCACATGTGTTGTGCTGCTTAACTAACTACTCTACGCTGCTTCAGAAGATTTCGAGTTATTTCATTAGTTTTTTGAGTTTTCAGATGTTACTTCTGGTGCCTATGGGTCCTGCTGGATTGTCAACTACTCTACGCTGTTTCAGAAGATTTCGAGTTATATCATTACTTTCTTGAGTTTTTCGAAGTTTCTCATGTTGGGTTTGTGTTGTGCTGCATAACTACACTACTCTACGCTGCATTAGAAGATTTCGACTTATATCATGACTTATTTGTGTTTTTCAAAGTTTCTCCTTCTGCATATGGGTTGTACTGCGTTCTAAACTAACTCCACACTGCTTCAGAGGTTTTCGAGTTATTTCATTACTTTTTTGAGTTGTTCGAAGTTTCTCATGTTGCGTATGTGTTTTGCCGGGTTCTACATTACTGTATGGTGTTTCAGAGATTGTCGAGTTATTACATTACTGTTTTCACTTTTTCTAAGTTTCGCATGTTGCATATGTGTTGTGGTACTTAGCTACACTACTCTACGCTGCTTCAGAAGATTTCCAGTTATTTGTATACTTTTTTGAGTTTTTCGAAGTTTCTCCTGGTGCATATAGGTTATGCTGGGTTCTAAACTAACTTTCCACTGTTTCACAGGTTTTAGTGTTATTTCATTACTGTTTTGAGTTTTTCGATGTTTCTCATGTTGCGTATGTGTTGTGCTGCATAGCTACACTACTCTACGCTGCTGCAGAAGATTTCGAGTTATTTTTATACTTTTTTGAATTTTTCGAAGTTTCTCATGTTGCACATGTGTTGTGCTGTGTTCTACACTATTCTACACTGTTGCAGAAGATTTCGAGTTATGTCATTACTTTTTTGAGTTTTTCGAAGTTTCTCATGTTGCACATGTGTTGTGCTGCTTAACTATCTACTCTACGCTGCTTCACAAGATTTCCAGTTATTTCATCATGTTTTTGAGTTTTCCGAAGTTTCTCATGTTGCTTATGTGTTGTGCTGCTTAACCTACTACTCTACGCTGCTTCACAAGATTTCCAGTTAATTGTATACTTTTTTGAGTTTTTCGATGTTTCTCATGTTGCGTATGTGTTGTGATGTGTTCTACATTACTCTACGCTGTTTCAGAGATTTTCGAGTTATTTCATAACTTTTTTGCGTTTTTCGAAGTTTCTCATGTTATGTACGTGTTGTGCTGCTTAACTACACTACTCCGCGCTGCGTCAGAAGATTTCGAGACTTTTTAAAAACTTTTTTTGAGTTTTTCGATGTTTCTCAAGTTGCGTATGTGTTGTGCCGGGTTCTACATTACTCTACGCTGTTTCAGAGATTTTCGAGTGATTTCATAACTTTTTTGAGTTTTTCGAAGTTTCTCATGTTGTGTACGTGTTGTGCTGGGTTCTACATTACTCTACGCTGTTTCAGAGATTTTCGAGTTATTTCATTACTTTTTTCAGGTTTGCGAAGTTTCTCATGTTGCATATGTAGAGTAGCTGCACTAGTCTGCGCTGCTGCAGAAGATTTCGAGTAATGTTTATACTTTTTTGAGTTTTTCGAAGTTTCTCATGTTGCACATGTGTTGTGCTGTGCTCTACACTACTCTATGCTGCTTCAGAAGATTTCGAGTTATTTGTATACTTTCTTGAGTTTTTCGAAGTTTCTGATGTTGCACATGTGTTGTGCTGCTTAACTAACTACTCTACGCTGCTTCAGAAGATTTCGAGTTATTTCATTAGTTTTTTGAGTTTTCAGAAGTTACTTCTGGTGCCTATGGGTGCTGCTGGATTTTCAACTACTCTACGCTGTTTCAGAAGATTTCGAGTTATATCATTACTTTCGAGTTTTTCGAAGTTTCTCATGTTGTGTACGTGTTGTGCAGGGTTCTATATTACTCTACGCTGTTTCAGAGATTTTCGAGTTATTTCATTACTTTTTTCAGTTTTGCGAAGTTTCTCCTGGTGCATATGGGTTGTGCTGGGTTCTAAACTAACTCTACACTGCTTCAGAGGTTTTCGAGTTATTTCATTACTTTTTTGAGTTTTTCGAAGTTTCTCATGTTGCACATGTGTTGTGCTGCTTAACTAACTACTCTACGCTGCTTCAGAAGATTTCGAGTTATTTCATTAGTTTTTTGAGTTTTCAGAAGTTACTTCTGGTGCCTATGGGTGCTGCTGGATTGTCAACTACTCTACGCTGTTTCAGAAGATTTCGAGTTATATCATTACTTTCTTGAGTTTTTCGAAGTTTCTCATGTTGGGTTTGTGTTGTGCTGCATAACTACACTACTCTACGCTGCATTAGAAGATTTCGACTTATATCATGACTTATTTGTGTTTTTCAAAGTTTCTCCTACTGCATATGGGTTGTACTGCGTTATAAACTAACTCCACACTACTTCAGAGGTTTTCGAGTTATTTCATTACTTTTTTGAGTTGTTCGCAGTTTCTCATGTTGCGTATGTGTTTTGCCGGGTTCTACATTACTGTATGGTGTTTCAGAGATTGTCGAGTTATTGCATTACTGTTTTCACTTTTTCTAAGTTTCGCATGTTGCATATGTGTTGTGCTACTTAGCTACACTACTCTACGCTGCTTCAGAAGATTTCCAGTTATTTGTATACTTTTTTGAGTTTTTCGAAGTTTCTCCTGGTGCATATAGGTTATGCTGGGTTCTAAACTAACTTTACACTGTTTCACAGGTTTTAGTGTTATTTCATTACTGTTTTGAGTTTTTCGATGTTTCTCATGTTGCGTATGTGTTGTGCTGCATAGCTACACTACTCTACGCTGCTGCAGAAGATTTCGAGTTATTTTTATACTTTTTTGAAATTTTCGAAGTTTCTCATGTTGCACATGTGTTGTGCTGTGTTCTACACTATTCTACACTGTTGCAGAAGATTTCGAGTTATGTCATTACTTTTTTGAGTTTTTCGAAGTTTCTCATGTTGCACATGTGTTGTGCTGCTTAACTATCTACTCTACGCTGCTTCAGAAGATTTCGAGTTATTTCATCATGTTTTTGAGTTTTCCGAAGTTTCTCATGTTGCTTATGTGTTGTGCTGCTTAACCTACTACTCTACGCTGCTTCACAAGATTTCCAGTTAATTGTATACTTTTTTGAGTTTTTCGATGTTTCTCATGTTGCGTATGTGTTGTGCCGGGTTCTACATTACTCTACGCTGTTTCAGAGATTTTCGAGTGATTTCATAACTTTTTTGAGTTTTTCGAAGTTTCTCATGTTGTGTACGTGTTGTGCTGGGTTCTACATTACTCTACGCTGTTTCAGAGATTTTCGAGTTATTTCATTACTTTTTTCAGCTTTGCGAAGTTTCTCATGTTGCATATGTAGAGTAGCTACACTAGTCTGCGCTGCTGCAGAAGATTTCGAGTTATGTTTATACTTTTTTGAGTTTTTCGAAGTTTCTCATGTTGCACATGTGTTGTGCTGTGCTCTACACTACTCTATGCTGCTTCAGAAGATTTCGAGTTATTTGTATACTTTCTTGAGTTTTTCGAAGTTTCTCATGTTGCACATGTGTTGTGCTGCTTAACTAACTACTCTGCGCTGCTTCAGAAGATTTCGAGTTATTTCATTAGTTTTTTGAGTTTTCAGAAGTTACTTCTGGTGCCTATGGGTGCTGCTGGATTTTCAACTACTCTACGCTGTTTCAGAAGATTTCGAGTTATATCATTACTTTCTTGAGTTTTTCGAAGTTTCTCATGTTGTGTACGTGTTGTGCAGGGTTCTATATTACTCTACGCTGTTTCAGAGATTTTCGAGTTATTTCATTACTTTTTTCAGTTTTGCGAAGTTTCTCATGTTGCACATGTGTTGTGCTGCTTAACTAACTACTCTACGCTGCTTCAGAAGATTTCGAGTTATTTCATCATGTTTTTGAGTTTTCCGAAGTTTCTCATGTTGCTTATGTGTTGTGCTGCTTCACCTACTACTCTACGCTGCTTCAGAAGATTTCGAGTTATTTCATTAGTTTTTTGAGTTTTCCGAAGTTACTTCTGGTGCCTATGGGTGGTGCTGGGTTGTCAACTACTCTGCGCTGCTTCAGAAGATTTCGAGATTTTTAAAAAACTTTTTTGAGTTTTTCGATGTTTCTCATGTTGCGTATGTGTGTGCTGGGTTCTACATTACTCTGCGCTGCTGCAGAAGATTTCGAGTTATGTTTATACTTTTTTGAGTTTTTCGAAGTTTCTCATGTTGCACATGTGTTGTGCTGTGCTCTACACTACTCTATGCTGCTTCAGAAGATTTCGAGTTATTTGTATACTTTCTTGAGTTTTTCGAAGTTTCTCATGTTGGGTTTGTGTTGTGCTGCATACCTACACTACTCTACGCTGCATTAGAAGATTTCGACTTATATCATGACTTATTTGTGTTTTTCAAAGTTTCTCCTTCTGCATATGGATTGTACTGCGTTCTAAACTAACTCCACACTGCTTCAGAGGTTTTCGAGTTATTTCATTACTTTTTTGAGTTGTTCGAAGTTTCTCATGTTGCGTATGTGTTTTGCCGGGTTCTACATTACTGTATGGTGTTTCAGAGATTGTCGAGTTATTGCATTACTGTTTTCACTTTTTCTAAGTTTCGCATGTTGCATATGTGTTTTGCTACTTAGCTACACTACTCTACGCTGCTTCAGAAGATTTCCAGTTATTTGTATACTTTTTTGAGTTTTTCGAAGTTTCTCCTGGTGCATATAGGTTATGCTGGGTTCTAAACTAACTTTACACTGTTTCACAGGTTTTAGTGTTATTTCATTACTGTTTTGAGTTTTTCGATGTTTCTCATGTTGCGTATGTGTTGTGCTGCATAGCTACACTACTCTACGCTGCTGCAGAAGATTTCGAGTTATTTTTATACTTTTTTGAATTTTTCGAAGTTTCTCATGTTGCACATGTGTTGTGCTGTGTTCTACACTATTCTACACTGTTGCAGAAGATTTCGAGTTATGTCATTACTTTTTTGAGTTTTTCGAAGTTTCTCATGTTGCACATGTGTTGTGCTGCTTAACTATCTACTCTACGCTGCTTCAGAAGATTTCGAGTTATTTCATCATGTTTTTGAGTTTTTCGAAGTTTCTCATGTTGCACATGTGTTGTGCTGCTTAACTATCTACTCTACGCTGCTTCAGAAGATTTCGAGTTATTTCATTAGTTTTTTGAGTTTTCAGAAGTTACTTCTGGTGCCTATGGGTGCTGCTGGATTGTCAACTACTCTACGCTGTTTCAGAAGATTTCGAGTTATATCATTACTTTCTTGAGTTTTTCGAAGTTTCTCATGTTGGGTTTGTGTTGTGCTGCATAACTACACTACTCTACGCTGCATTAGAAGATTTCGACTTATATCATGACTTATTTGTGTTTTTCAAAGTTTCTCCTTCTGCATATGGGTTGTACTGCGTTCTAAACTAACTCCACACTGCTTCAGAGGTTTTCGAGTTATTTCATTACTGTTTTCACTTTTTCTAAGTTTCGCATGTTGCATATGTGTTGTGCTACTTAGCTACACTACTCTACGCTGCTTCAGAAGATTTCCAGTTATTTGTATACTTTTTTGAGTTTTTCGAAGTTTCTCCTGGTGCATATAGGTTATGCTGGGTTCTAAACTAACTTTACACTGTTTCACAGGTTTTAGTGTTATTTCATTACTGTTTTGAGTTTTTCGATGTTTCTCATGTTGCGTATGTGTTGTGCTGCATAGCTACACTACTCTACGCTGCTGCAGAAGATTTCGAGTTATTTTTATACTTTTTTGAATTTTTCGAAGTTTCTCATGTTGCACATGTGTTGTGCTGTGTTCTACACTATTCTACACTGTTGCAGAAGATTTCGAGTTATGTCATTACTTTTTTGAGTTTTTCGAAGTTTCTCATGTTGCACATGTGTTGTGCTGCTTAACTATCTACTCTACGCTGCTTCACAAGATTTCCAGTTAATTGTATACTTTTTTGAGTTTTTCGATGTTTCTCATGTTGCGTATGTGTTGTGCTGTGTTCTACATTACTCTACGCTGTTTCAGAGATTTTCGAGTTATTTCATAACTTTTTTGAGTTTTTCGAAGTTTCTCATGTTATGTACGTGTTGTGCTGCTTAACTACACTACTCTGCGCTGCGTCAGAAGATTTCGAGACTTTTTAAAAACTTTTTTGAGTTTTTCGATGTTTCTCATGTTGCGTATGTGTGTGCTGGGTTCTACATTACTCTACGCTGCTGCAGAAGATTTCGAGTTATGTTTATACTTTTTTGAGTTTTTCGAAGTTTCTCATGTTGCACATGTGTTGTGCTGTGCTCTACACTACTCTATGCTGCTTCAGAAGATTTCGAGTTATTTGTATACTTTCTTGAGTTTTTCGAAGTTTCTCCTGGTGCATATGGGTTGTGCCGGGTTCTAAACTAACTCTACACTGCTTCAGAGGGTTTCGAGTTATTTCATTACTTTTTTGAGTTTTTCGAAGTTTCTCATGTTGCACATGTGTTGTGCTGCTTAACTAACTACTCTACGCTGCTTCAGAAGATTTCGAGTTATTTCATTAGTTTTTTGAGTTTTCAGAAGTTACTTCTGGTGCCTATGGGTGCTGCTGGATTGTCAACTACTCTACGCTGTTTCAGAAGATTTCGAGTTATATCATTACTTTCTTGAGTTTTTCGAAGTTTCTCATGTTGGGTTTGTGTTGTGCTGCATAACTACGCTACTCTACGCTGCATTAGAAGATTTCGACTTATATCATGACTTATTTGTGTTTTTCAAAGTTTCTCCTTCTGCATATGGGTTGTACTGCGTTCTAAACTAACTCCACACTGCTTCAGAGGTTTTCGAGTTATTTCATTACTTTTTTGAGTTGTTCGAAGTTTCTCATGTAGCGTATGTGTTTTGCCGGGTTCTACATTACTGTATGGTGTTTCAGAGATTGTCGAGTTATTGCATTACTGTTTTCACTTTTTCTAAGTTTCGCATGTTGCATATGTGTTGTGCTACTTAGCTACACTACTCTACGCTGCTTCAGAAGATTTCCAGTTATTTGTATACTTTTTTGAGTTTTTCGAAGTTTCTCCTGGTGCATATAGGTTATGCTGGGTTCTAAACTAACTTTACACTGTTTCACAGGTTTTAGTGTTATTTCATTACTGTTTTGAGTTTTTCGATGTTTCTCATGTTGCGTATGTGTTGTGCTGCATAGCTACACTACTCTACGCTGCTGCAGAAGATTTCGAGGTATTTTTATACTTTTTTGAATTTTTCGAAGTTTCTCATGTTGCACATGTGTTGTGCTGTGTTCTACACTATTCTACACTGTTGCAGAAGATTTCGAGTTATGTCATTACTTTTTTGTGTTTTTCGAAGTTTCTCATGTTGCACATGTGTTGTGCTGCTTAACTATCTACTCTACGCTGCTTCAGAAGATTTCGAGTTATTTCATCATGTTTTTGAGTTTTCCGAAGTTTCTCATGTTGCTTATGTGTTGTGCTGCTTAACCTACTACTCTACGCTGCTTCACAAGATTTCCAGTTAATTGTATACTTTTTTGAGTTTTTCGATGTTTCTCATGTTGCGTATGTGTTGTGCTGTGTTCTACATTACTCTACGCTGTTTCAGAGATTTTCGAGTTATTTCATAACTTTTTTGAGTTTTTCGAAGTTTCTCATGTTATGTACGTGTTGTGCTGCTTAACTACACTACTCCGCGCTGCGTCAGAAGATTTCAAGACTTTTTAAAAACTTTTTTGAGTTTTTCGATGTTTCTCATGTTGCGTATGTGTGTGCTGGGTTCTACATTACTCTACGCTGCTGCAGAAGATTTCGAGTTATTTTTCTACTTTTTTGAATTTTTCGATGTTTCTCAAGTTGCGTATGTGTTGTGCCGGGTGCTACATTACTCTACGCTGTTTCAGAGATTTTCGAGTGATTTCATAACTTTTTTGAGTTTTTCGAAGTTTCTCATGTTGTGTACGTGTTGTGCTGGGTTCTACATTACTCTACGCTGTTTCAGAGATTTTCGAGTTATTTCATTACTTTTTTCAGGTTTGCGAAGTTTCTCATGTTGCATATGTAGAGTAGCTACACTAATCTGCGCTGCTGCAGAAGATTTCGAGTTATGTTTATACTTTTTTGAGTTTTTCGAAGTTTCTCATGTTGCACATGTGTTGTGCTGTGCTCTACACTACTCTATGCTGCTTCAGAAGATTTCGAGTTATTTGTATACTTTCTTGAGTTTTTCGAAGTTTCTCCTGGTGCATATGGGTTGTGCTGGGTTCTAAACTAACTCTACACTGCTTCAGAGGGTTTCGATTTATTTCATTACTTTTTTGAGTTTTTCGAAGTTTCTCATGTTGCACATGTGTTGTGCTGCTTAACTAACTACTCTACGCTGCTTCAGAAGATTTCGAGTTATTTCATTAGTTTTTTGAGTTTTCAGAAGTTACTTCTGGTGCCTATGGGTGCTGCTGGATTGTCAACTACTCTACGCTGTTTCAGAAGATTTCGAGTTATATCATTACTTTCTTGAGTTTTTCGAAGTTTCTCATGTTGGGTTTGTGTTGTGCTGCATAACTACACTACTCTACGCTGCATTAGAAGATTTCGACTTATATCATGACTTATTTGTGTTTTTCAAAGTTTCTCCTTCTGCATATGGGTTGTACTGCGTTCTAAACTAACTCCACACTGCTTCAGAGGTTTTCGAGTTATTTCATTACTTTTTTGAGTTGTTCGAAGTTTCTCATGTTGCGTATGTGTTTTGCCGGGTTCGACATTACTCTACGCTGTTTCAGAGATTTTCGAGTTATTTCATAACTTTTTTGAGTTTTTCGAAGTTTCTCATGTTATGTACGTGTTGTGCTGCTTAACTACACTACTCTGCGCTGCGTCAGAAGATTTCGAGACTTTTTAAAAACTTTTTTGAGTTTTTCGATGTTTCTCATGTTGCGTATGTGCGTGCTGGGTTCTACATTACTCTACGCTGCTGCAGAAGATTTCGAGTTATTTTTCTACTTTTTTGAATTTTTCGATGTTTCTCAAGTTGCGTATGTGTTGTGCCGGGTTCTACATTACTCTACGCTGCTTCAGAGATTTTCGAGTGATTTCATAACTTTTTTGAGTTTTTCGAAGTTTCTCATGTTGTGTACGTGTTGTGCTGGGTTCTACATTACTCTACGCTGTTTCAGAGATTTTCGAGTTATTTCATTACTTTTTTCAGGTTTGCGAAGTTTCTCATGTTGCATATGTAGAGTAGCTACACTAGTCTGCGCTGCTGCAGAAGATTTCGAGTTATGTTTATACTTTTTTGAGTTTTTCGAAGTTTCTCATGTTGCACATGTGTTGTGCTGTGCTCTACACTACTCTATGCTGCTTCAGAAGATTTCGAGTTATTTGTATACTTTCTTGAGTTTTTCGAAGTTTCTCCTGGTGCATATGGGTTGTGCTGGGTTCTAAACTAACTCTACACTGCTTCAGAGGGTTTCGAGTTATTTCATTTCTTTTTTGAGTTTTTCGAAGTTTCTCATGTTGCACATGTGTTGTTCTGTGTTCTGCACTATTCTACGCGGTTGCAGAAGATTTCGAGTTATTTGTATACTTTTTTGAGTTTTTCGAAGTTTCTCATGTTGCATTCAGGTTGAGCTGCTTAGCTACACTAGTCTACGCTGCTTCAGAAGATTTCGTGTTATTTGTATACTTTTTTGAGCTTTTCGAAGTTTCTAATATTGCACATGTGATATGCTGCTTAGCTGCACTACTCTACGCTGCTGCAGAAGATTTCGAGTTATATTTATACTTTTTTGAATTTTTCGAAGTTTCTCATGTTGCCCATGTGTTGTGCTGTGTTCTCCACTATTTTACACTGTTGCAGAAGATTTCGTCTTATTTCATTACTTTTTTGAGTTTTTCGAAGTTTCTCATGTTGCTTATGTGTTGTGCTGCTTA
The DNA here is from genome assembly GCF_044704955.1 of Pristiophorus japonicus. Lineage (NCBI taxonomy): Eukaryota > Metazoa > Chordata > Chondrichthyes > Pristiophoridae > Pristiophorus > Pristiophorus japonicus. Next base: position 246,951 of record NW_027254431.1, read on the forward strand.
ACTAACTACTCTACGCTGCTTCAGAAGATTTGTACACTACTCTACGCGGTTGCAGAAGATTCGAGTTGTTTGTAAACTTTCTTGAGTTTTTCGAAGTTTCTCATGTTGCACATGTGTTGTTCTGTATTCTACACTACTCTACGCGGTTGCAGAAGATTCGAGTTGTTTGTATACTTTATTGAGTTTTTCGAAGTTTCTCATGTTGCACATGTGTTGTGCTGCTTAACTATCTACTCTACGCTGCTTCACAAGATTTCCAGTTAATTGTGTACTTTTTTGAGTTTCTCGAAGTTTCTCCTAGTGCATATAGGTTGTCCTGGGATGTAAACTAACTTTACACTGTTTCAGAGGTTTTCGAGTTATTTCATTACTTTTTTGAGTTTTTCGATGTTTCTCATGTTGCGTATGTGTTGTGCTGCTTAGCTACACTACTCTACGCTGCTGCAGAAGATTTCGAGTTATTTTTATACTTTTTTGAATTTTTCGAAGTTTCTCATGTTGCACATGTGTTGTGCTGCTTAACTATCTACTCTACGCTGCTTCAGAAGATTTCGAGTTATTTCATCATGTTTTTGAGTTTTCCGAAGTTTCTCATGTTGCTTATGTGTTGTGCTGCTTAGCTACACTACGCTGCTACAGAAGATTTCGAGTTATTTCATTAGTTTTTTGAGTTTTCCGAAGTTTCTCCTGGTGCCTATGGGTGGTGCTGTGTTGTCAACTGCACTACGCTGTGTCGCAAGATTTCGAGTTATTTTTATACTTTTTTGAGTTTGTCGTAGTTTCGCATGTTGCGAATGTGTTGTGCTGTGTTCTACACTACTCTACGCTGCTTCACAAGATTTCCAGTTAATTGTATACTTTTTTGAGTTTTTCGAAGTTTCTCATGTTGCTGGCTTCTGCGTTACTCTACTCTGCTTCAGAAGATTTCGAGTTATTTCATAACTTTTTTTAGTTTTTCGAAGTTTCTCCTGGTGCATATGGGTTGTGATGGTTTCTAAACTAACTCTACACTGTTTCTGAGGTTTCCGAGTTATTTCATAACTTTTTTGAGTTTTGCGAAGTTTCTCATGTTGCGAATATGTTGTGCTGTGTTCTACACTACTCTACGCTATTGCAGAAGATTTCGAGTTATTTGTATAATTTTTTGTGTTTTTCGAAGCTTCTCCTGGTGCATATGGGTTGTGCTGGGTTCTAAACTAACTCCACACTGCTTCAGAGATTTTCGAGTTATTTCATTACTTTTTTGAGTTTTTCGAAGTTTCTCATGTTGCGTATGTGTTGTGCTGTGCTCTACACGACTCTACGCTGCTTCACAAGATTTCCAGTTAATTGTATTCTTTTTTCAGTTTTTCGAAGTTTCTCCTAGTGCATATAGGTTGTGCTCGGATCTAAACCAACTCTACACTGTTTCAGAGGTTTTCGAGTTATTTCATTACTTTCTTTTCGATGTTTCTCATGTTGCGTATGTGTTGTGCTCTACGCTGTATCAGAGATTTTCCAGTTATTTCACAACTTTTTTGAGTTTTTCGAAGTTTCTTCAGGTGCCTATGGGTGGTGCTGGGTTGTCAACTACTCTACGCTGTTTCAGAAGATTTCGAGTTATATCATTACTTATTTGAGTTTTGCGATGTTTCTCATGTTGTGTATGTGTTGTGCAACGTTCCAAATTACTCTACGCTGTTTCAGAGACTTTCGAGTTATTTCATAACTTTTTTGAGCTTTTCGAAGTTTCTCATATTGCACATGTGATATGCTGCTTAGCTACACTACTCTACGCTGCTGCAGAAGATTTCGAGTTTTTTTTATACTTTTTTGAATTTTTCGAAGTTTCTCAAAAAAGTAATGAAATAACGCGAAATCTTCTGCAACAGTGTAGAATAGTGTAGAACACAGCACAACACATGGGCAACATGAGAAACTTCGAAAAACTCAAAAAAGTAATGAAATAACTCGAAATCTTCTGCAACAGTGTAGAACACAGCACAACACATCGGCAACATGAGAAACTTCGAAAATTGAAAAAAGTATAAATATAATTCGAAATCTTCTGCAGCAGCGTAGAGTAGTGCAGCTAAGCAGCATATCACATGTGCAATATGAGAAACTTCGAAAAGCTCAAAAAAGTATACAAATGACACGAAATCTTCTGAGGCAGCGTAGACTAGTGTAGCTAAGCAGCTCAACCTAAATGCAACAAGAGAAACTTCGAAAAACTCAAAAAAGTATACAAATAACTCGAAATCTTCTGCAACCGCGTAGAGTAGTGCAGAACACAGAACAACACATGTGCAACATGAGAAACTTCGAAAAACTCAAAAAAGTAATGAAATAACTCGAAAACCTCTGAAGCAGTGTAGAGTTAGTTTAGAACCCAGCACAACCCATATGCACCAGGAGAAACTTCGAAAAACTCAAGAAAGTATACAAATAACTCGAAATCTTCTGAAGCAGCATAGAGTAGTGTAGAGCACAGCACAACACATGTGCAACATGAGAAACTTCGAAAAACTCAAAAAAGTATAAACATAACTCGAAATCTTCTGCAGCAGCGCAGAGTAGTGTAGCTACTCTACATATGCAACATGAGAAACTTCGCAAACCTGAAAAAAGTAATGAAATAACTCGAAAATCTCTGAAACAGCGTAGAATAATGTAGAACCCAGCACAACACGTACGCAACATGAGAAAGTTCGAAAAACTCAAAAAAGTTATGAAATAACTCGAAAATCTCTGAAACAGCGTAGAGTAATGTAGAACCCGGCACAACACATACGCAACTTGAGAAACATCGCAAAATTCAAAAAAGTATAAAAATAACTCGAAATCTTCAGCAGCAGCGTAGAGTAATGTAGAATCCAGCACACACATACGCAACATGAGAAACATCGAAAAACGCAAAAAAGTTTTTTAAAAATCTCGAAATCTTCTGACGCAGCGCAGAGTAGTGTAGTTAAGCAGCACAACACGTACATAACATGAGAAACTTCGAAAAACTCAAAAAAGTTATGAAATAACTCGAAAATCTCTGAAACAGCGTAGAGGAATGTAGAACACAGCACAACACATACGCAACATGAGAAACATCGAAAAACTCAAAAAAGTATACAATTAACTGGAAATCTTGTGAAGCAGCGTAGAGTGGTAGGTTAAGCAGCACAACACATAAGCAACATGAGAAACTTCGGAAAACTCAAAAATATGATGAAATAACTCGAAATCTTCTGAAGCAGCGTAGTGTAGATAGTTAAGCAGCACAACACATGTGCAACATGAGAAACTTCGAAAAACTCAAAAAAGTAATGACATAACTCAACATCTTCTGCAACAGTGTAGAATAGTGTAGAGCACAGCACAACACATGTGCAACATGAGAAACTTCGAAAAATTCAAAAAAGTATAAAAATAACTCGAAGTCTTCTGCAGCAGCGTAGAGTAGTGTCGCTAAGCAGCACAACACATACGCAACATGAGAAACATCGAAAAACTCAAAAAAGTAATGAAATAACACTAAAACCTGTGAAACAGTGTAAAGTTAGTTTAGAACCCAGCATAACCTATATGCACCAGGAGAAACTTCGAAAAACTCAAAAAAGTATACAAATAACTGGAAATCTTGTGAAGCAGCGTAGAGTAGTGTAGCTAAGTAGCACAACACATATGCAACATGCGAAACTTAGAAAAAGTGAAAACAGTAATGAAATAACTCAACAATCTCTGAAACACCATACAGTAATGTAGAACCCGGCAAAACACATACACAACATGAGAAACTTCGAAAAACTCAAAAAAGTAATGAAATAACTCGAAAACCTCTGAAGCAGTGTGGAGTTAGTTTAGAACGCAGTACAACCCATATGCAGAAGGAGAAACTTCGAAAAACACACAAAAGGCATGATATAAGTCGAAATCTTCTAATGCAGCGTAGAGTAGTGTAGTTATGCAGCACAACACAAACCCAACATGAGAAACTTCGAAAAACTCAAGAACGTAATGATATACCTCGAAATCTTCTGCAATAGCGTAGAGTAGTTTTGAACCCAGCACAACCCATATGCACCAGGAGAAACTTCGAAAAACTCAAAAAAGTATACGAATAACTGGAAATCTTCTGACGCAGCGTAGAGTAGTGTAGCTAAGCAGTACAACACGTTCGCAACATGAAAAGCTTCGAAAAACTTAAAATTTTTAAAACATAACTCGAAAACCTCTGAACCAGCGTAGAGTTAGTTCAGAACCCAGCACAACACATACAAAACATGAGAAACTTCGAAAAACTCAGAAAAGTAATGCTATAACTCGAAATCTTCTGAAACAGCGTAGAGTAGTTGACAACCCAGCACCACCCATAGGCACCAGAAGTAACTTCGGAAAACTCAAAAAACTAATGAAATAACTCGAAATCTTCTGAAGCAGCGTACAGTAGTTAAGCAGCACAACACATGTGCAACATGAGAAACTTCGAAAAACTCAAAAAAGTAATGAAATAACTCGAAAACCTCTGAAGCAGTGTAGAGTTAGTTTAGAACCCAGCACAACCCATATGCACCACGAGAAACTTCGAAAAACTCAAGAAAGTATACAAATAACTCGAAATCTTCTGTAGCAGCATAGAGTAGTGTAGAGCACAGCACAACACATGTGCAACATGAGAAACTTCGAAAAACACAAAAAAGTATAAACATAACTCGAAATCTTCTGCAGCAGCGCAGAGTAGTGTAGCTACTCTACATATGCAACATGAGAAACTTCGCAAACCTGAAAAAAGTAATGAAATAACTCGACAATCTCTGAAACAGCGTAGAGTAATGTAGAACCCAGCACAACACGTACACAACATGAGAAACTTCGAAAAACTCAAAAAAGTTATTTAAAAATCTCGAAATCTTCTGACGCAGCGTAGAGTAGTGTAGTTAAGCAGCACAACACGTACATAACATGAGAAACTTCGAAAAACTCAAAAAAGTTGTGAAATAACTCGAAAATCTCTGAAACAGCGTAGAGTAATGTAGAACCCAGCACAACACATACGCAACATGACAAACCGAAAAACTCAAAAAAGTATACAATTAACTGGAAATCTTGTGAAGCAGCGTAGAGTAGTGCAGAACACAGCATAACCCATACGCAACATGAGAAACATCGAAAAAATCAAAAAAGTGATGAAATAACTCGAAATCTTCTGAAGCAGCGTAGAGTAGTAGGTTAAGCAGCACAACACATAAGCAACATGAGAAACTTCGGAAAACTCAAAAACATGATGAAATAACTCGAAATCTTCTGAAGCAGCGTAGAGTGGATAGTAAAGCAGCACAACACATGTGCAACATGAGAAACTTCGAAAAACTCAAAAAAGTAATGACATAACTCGAAATCTTCTGCAACAGTGTAGAATAGTGTAGAACACAGCACAACACATGTGCAACATGAGAAACTTCGAAAAACTCAAAATAGTAATGAAATAACTCGAAAACCTCTGAAACAGTGTAAAGTTAGTTTACATCCCAGCACAACCTATATGCACTAGGAGAAACTTCTAGAAACTCAAAAAAGTATACAATTAACTGCAAATCTTGTGAAGCAGCGTAGAGTAGATAGTTAAGCAGCACAACACATGTGCAACATGAGAAACTTCGAAAAACTCAAGAAAGTATACAAACAACTCGAATCTTCTGCAACCGCGTAGAGTAGTGTAGAAATCTTCTGAAGCAGCGTTGAGTAGTTAGTTAAGCAGCACAACACATAAGCAACATGAGAAACTTCGAAAAACTCAAAAAAGTAATGAAATAACTCGAAATCTTCTGCAACAGTGTACAATAGTGTAGAACACAGCACAACACATGTGCAACATGAGAAACTTCGAAAAACTCAAAAAAGTAATGAAATAACTCAAAGTCTTCTGCAACAGTGTAGAATAGTGTAGAACACAGCACAACACATGGGCAACATGAGAAACTTCGAAAATTCAAAAAAGTATAAATATAACTCGAAACCTTCTGCAGCAGCGTAGAGTAGCGTAGAGCACAGCACAACACATGTGCAACATGAGAAACTTCGAAAAACTCAAAAAAGTAATGAAATAACTCGAAATCTTCTGCAACAGTGTAGAATAGTGTAGAACACAGCACAACACATCGGCAACATGAGGAACTTCGAAAATTCAAAAAAGTATAAATATAATTCGAAATCTTCTGCAGCAGCGTAGAGTAGTGCATCTAAGCAGCATATCACATGTGCAACATGAGAAACTTCGAAAAACTCAAAAAAGTATACAAATAACACGAAATCTTCTGAAGCAGCGTAGACTAGTGTAGCTAAGCAGCTCAACCTAAATGCAACATGAGAAACTTCGAAAAACTCAAAAAAGTATACAAATAACTCGAAATCTTCTGCAACCGCGTAGATTAGTGCAGAACACAGAACAACACATGTGCAACATGAGAAACATCGAAAAACTCAAAAAAGTAATGAAATAACTCGAAAACCTCTGAAGCAGTGTAGAGTTAGTTTAGAACCCAGCACAACCCATATGCACCAGGAGAAACTTCGAAAAACTCAAGAAAGTATACAAATAACTCGAAATCTTCTGTAGCAGCATAGAGTAGTGTAGAGCACAGCACAACACATGTGCAACATGAGAAACTTCGAAAAACTCAAAAAAGTATAAACATAACTCGAAATCTTCTGCAGCAGCGCAGAGTAGTGTAGCTACTCTACATATGCAACATGAGAAACTTCGCAAACCTGAAAAATGTAATGAACTAACTCGAAAATCTCTGAAACAGCGTAGAGTAATGTAGAACCCAGCACAACACGTACACAACATGAGAAACTTCGAAAAACTCAAAAAAGTTATGAAATAACTCGAAAATCTCTGAAACAGCGTAGAGTAATGTAGAACCCGGCACAACACATATGCAACTTGAGAAACATCGAAAAATTCAAAAAAGTATAAAAATAACTCGAAATCTTTTGCAGCAGCGTAGAGTAATGTAGAACCCAGCACACACATACGCAACATGAGAAACATCGAAAAACTCAAAAAAGTTTTTTAAAATTCTCGGAATCTTCTGACGCAGCGTAGAGTAGTGTAGTTAAGCAGCACAACACGTACATAACATGAGAAACTTCGAAAAACTCAAAAAAGTTATGAAATAACTCGAAAATCTCTGAAACAGCGTAGAGTAATGTAGAACCCAGCACAACACATACGCAACATGACAAACCGAAAAACTCAAAAAAGTATACAATTAACTGGAAATCTTGTGAAGCAGCGTAGAGTAGTGTAGAACACAGCATAACCCATACGCAACATGAGAAACATCGAAAAAATCAAAAAAGTGATGAAATAACTCGAAATCTTCTGAAGCAGCGCAGAGTAGTTGACAACCCAGCACCACCCATAGGCACCAGAAGTAACTTCGGAAAACTCAAAAAACTAATGAAATAACTCGAAATCTTCTGAAGCAGCGTAGAGTAGTAGGGTAAGCAGCAAAACACATAAGCAACATGAGAAACTTCGGAAAACTCAAAAACATGATGAAATAACTCGAAATCTTCTGAAGCAGCGTAGAGTGGATAGTAAAGCAGCACAACACATGTGCAACATGAAAAACTTCGAAAAACTCAAAAAAGTAATGACATACCTCGAAATCTTCTGCAACAGTGTAGAATAGTGTAGAACACAGCACAACACATGTGCAACATGAGAAACTTCGAAAAACTCAAAAAAGTAATGAAATAACTCGAAAACCTCTGAAACAGTGTAAAGTTAGTTTACATCCCAGCACAACCTATATGCACTAGGAGAAACTTCGAGAAACTCAAAAAAGTATACAATTAACTGGAAATCTTGTGAAGCAGCGTAGAGTAGATAGTTAAGCAGCACAACACATGTGCAACATGAGAAACTTCGAAAAACTCAAGAAAGTATACAAACAACTCGAATCTTCTGCAACCGCGTAGAGTAGTGTAGAAATCTTCTGAAGCAGCGTTGAGTAGTTAGTTAAGCAGCACAACACATAAGCAACATGAGAAACTTCGAAAAACTCAAAAAAGTAATGAAATAACTCGAAATCTTCTGCAACAGTGTACAATAGTGTAGAACACAGCACAACACATGTGCAACATGAGAAACTTCGAAAAACACAAAACAGTAATGAAATAACTCGAAATCTTCTGCAACAGTGTAGAATAGTGTAGAACACAGCACAACACATGGGCAACATGAGAAACTTCGAAAATTCAAAAAAGTATAAATATAACTCGAAATCTTCTGCAGCAGCGTAGAGTAGCGTAGAGCACAGCACAACACATGTGCAACATGAGAAACTTCGAAAAACTCAAAAAAGTAATGAAATAACTCGAAATCTTCTGCAACAGTGTAGAATAGTGTAGAACACAGCACAACACATCGGCAACATGAGAAACTTCGAAAATTCAAAAAAGTATAAATATAATTCGAAATCTTCTGCAGCAGCGTAGAGTAGTGCAGCTAAGCAGCATATCACATGTGCAACATGAGAAACTTCGAAAAACTCAAAAAAGTATACAAATAACTCTAAATCTTCTGCAACCGCGTAGATTAGTGCAGAACACAGAACAACACATGTGCAACATGAGAAACTTCGAAAAACTCAAAAAAGTAATGAAATAACTCGAAAACCTCTGAAGCAGTGTAGAGTTAGTTTCGAACCCAGCACAACCCATATGCACCAGGAGAAACTTCGAAAAACTCAAGAAAGTATACAAATAACTCGAAATCTTCTGAAGCAGCATAGAGTAGTGTAGAGCACAGCACAACACATGTGCAACATGAGAAACTTCGAAAAACTCAAAAAAGTATAAACATAACTCGAAATCTTCTGCAGCAGCGCAGAGTAGTGTAGCTGCTCTACATATGCAACATGAGAAACTTCGCAAACCTGAAAAAAGTAATGAAATAACTCGCAAATCTCTGAAACAGCGTAGAGTAATGAAGAACCCAGCGCAACACGTACGCAACATGAGAAACTTCGAAAAATTCAAAAAAGTATAAAAATAACTCGAAATCTTCTGCAGCAGCGTAGAGTAATGTAGAACCCAGCACACACATACGCAACATGAGAAACATCGAAAAACTCAAAAAAGTTTTTTAAAAATCTCGAAATCTTCTGACGCAGCGCAGAGTAGTGTAGTTAAGCAGTACAACACGTACATAACATGAGAAACTTCGAAAAACTCAAATAAGTTATGAAATAACTCGAAAATCTCTGAAACAGCGTAGAGGAATGTAGAACACAGCACAACACATACGCAACATGAGTAACATCGCAAAACTCAAAAAAGTATACAATTAACTGGAAATCTTGTGAAGCAGCGTAGAGTAGTAGGTTAAGCAGCACAACACATAAGCAACATGAGAAACTTCGGAAAACTCAAAAACATGATGAAATAACTCGAAATCTTCTGAAGCAGCGTAGTGTAGATAGTTAAGCAGCACAACACATGTGCAACATGAGAAACTTCGAAAAACTCAAAAAAGTAATGACATAACTCGAAATCTTCTGCAACAGTGTAGAATAGTGTAGAACACAGCACAACACATGTGCAACATGAGAAACTTCGAAAAATTCAAAAAAGTATAAAAATACCTCGAAATCTTCTGCAGCAGCGTAGAGTAGTGTAGCTAAGCAGCACAACACATACGCAACATGAGAAACATCGAAAAACTCGAAAAAGTAATGAAATAACACTAAAACCTGTGAAACAGTGTAAAGTTAGTTTAGAACCCAGCATAACCTATATGCACCAGGAGAAACTTCGAAAAACTCAAAAAAGTATACAAATAACTGGAAATCTTCTGCAGCAGCGTAGAGTAGTGTAGCTAAGTAGCACAACACATATGCAACATGCGAAACTTAGAAAAAGTGAAAACAGTAATGAAATAACTCAACAATCTCTGAAACACCATACAGTAATGTAGAACCCGGCAAAACACATACGCAACATGAGAAACTTCGAAAAACTCAAAAAAGTATAAACATAACTCGAAATCTTCTGCAGCAGCGCAAAGTAGTGTAGCTACTCTACATATGCAACATGAGAAACTTCGCAAACCTGAAAAAAGTAATGAAATAACTCGCAAATCTCTGAAACAGCGTAGAGTAATGAAGAACCCAGCGCAACACGTACGCAACATGAGAAACTTCGAAAAACTCAAAAAAGTTATGAAATAACTCGAAAATCTCTGAAACAGCGTAGAGTAATGTAGAACCCGGCACAACACATACGCAACTTGAGAAACATCGCAAAATTCAAAAAAGTATAAAAATAACTCGAAATCTTCTGCAGCAGCGTAGAGTAATGTAGAACCCAGCACACACATACGCAACATGAGAAACATCGAAAAACTCAAAAAAGTTTTTTAAAAATCTCGAAATCTTCTGACGCAGCGCAGAGTAGTGTAGTTAAGCAGCACAACACGTACATAACATGAGAAACTTCGAAAAACTCAAAAAAGTTATGAAATAACTCGAAAATCTCTGAAACAGCGTAGAGTAATGTAGAACCCAGCACAACACATACGCAACATGACAAACCGAAAAACTCAAAAAAGTATACAATTAACTGGAAATCTTGTGAAGCAGCGTAGAGTAGTGTAGAACACAGCATAACCCATACGCAACATGAGAAACATCGAAAAAATCAAAAAAGTGATGAAATAACTCGAAATCTTCTGAAGCAGCGCAGAGTAGTTGACAACCCAGCACCACCCATAGGCACCAGAAGTAACTTCGGAAAACTCAAAAAACTAATGAAATAACTCGAAATCTTCTGAAGCAGCGTAGAGTAGTAGGGTAAGCAGCAAAACACATAAGCAACATGAGAAACTTCGGAAAACTCAAAAACATGATGAAATAACTCGAAATCTTCTGAAGCAGCGTAGAGTGGATAGTAAAGCAGCACAACACATGTGCAACATGAAAAACTTCGAAAAACTCAAAAAAGTAATAACATACCTCGAAATCTTCTGCAACAGTGTAGAATAGTGTAGAACACAGCACAACACATGTGCAACATGAGAAACTTCGAAAAACTCAAAAAAGTAATGAAATAACTCGAAAACCTCTGAAACAGTGTAAAGTTAGTTTACATCCCAGCACAACCTATATGCACTAGGAGAAACTTCGAGAAACTCAAAAAAGTATACAATTAACTGGAAATCTTGTGAAGCAGCGTAGAGTAGATAGTTAAGCAGCACAACACATGTGCAACATGAGAAACTTCGAAAAACTCAAGAAAGTATACAAACAACTCGAATCTTCTGCAACCGCGTAGAGTAGTGTAGAAATCTTCTGAAGCAGCGTTGAGTAGTTAGTTAAGCAGCACAACACATAAGCAACATGAGAAACTTCGAAAAACTCAAAAAAGTAATGAAATAACTCGAAATCTTCTGCAACAGTGTACAATAGTGTAGAACACAGCACAACACATGTGCAACATGAGAAACTTCGAAAAACACAAAACAGTAATGAAATAACTCGAAATCTTCTGCAACAGTGTAGAATAGTGTAAAACACAGCACAACACATGGGCAACATGAGAAACTTCGAAAATTCAAAAAAGTATAAATATAACTCGAAATCTTCTGCAGCAGCGTAGAGTAGCGTAGAGCACAGCACAACACATGTGCAACATGAGAAACTTCGAAAAACTCAAAAAAGTAATGAAATAACTCGAAATCTTCTGCAACAGTGTAGAATAGTGTAGAACACAGCACAACACATCGGCAACATGAGAAACTTCGAAAATTCAAAAAAGTATAAATATAATTCGAAATCTTCTGCAGCAGCGTAGAGTAGTGCAGCTAAGCAGCATATCACATGTGCAATATGAGAAACTTCGAAAAGCTCAAAAAAGTATACAAATAACACGAAATCTTCTGAAGCAGCGTAGACTAGTGCAGCTAAGCAGCTCAACCTAAATGCAACATGAGAAACTTCGAAAAACTCAAAAAAGTATACAAATAACTCGAAATCTTCTGCAACCGCGTAGATTAGTGCAGAACACAGAACAACACATGTGCAACATGAGAAACTTCGAAAAACTCAAAAAAGTAATGAAATAACTCGAAAACCTCTGAAGCAGTGTAGAGTTAGTTTCGAACCCAGCACAACCCATATGCACCAGGAGAAACTTCGAAAAACTCAAGAAAGTATACAAATAACTCGAAATCTTCTGAAGCAGCATAGAGTAGTGTAGAGCACAGCACAACACATGTGCAACATGAGAAACTTCGAAAAACTCAAAAAAGTATAAACATAACTCGAAATCTTCTGCAGCAGCGCAGAGTAGTGTAGCTACTCTACATATGCAACATGAGATACTTCGCAAACCTGAAAAAAGTAATGAAATAACTCGCAAATCTCTGAAACAGCGTAGAGTAATGAAGAACCCAGCGCAACACGTACGCAACATGAGAAACTTCGAAAAATTCAAAAAAGTATAAAAATAACTCGAAATCTTCTGCAGCAGCGTAGAGTAATGTAGAACCCAGCACACACATACGCAACATGAGAAACATCGAAAAACTCAAAAAAGTTTTTTAAAAATCTCGAAATCTTCTGACGCAGCGCAGAGTACTGTAGTTAAGCAGCACAACACGTACATAACATGAGAAACTTCGAAAAACTCAAATAAGTTATGAAATAACTCGAAAATCTCTGAAACAGCGTAGAGGAATGTAGAACACAGCACAACACATACGCAACATGAGTAACATCGCAAAACTCAAAAAAGTATACAATTAACTGGAAATCTTGTGAAGCAGCGTAGAGTAGTAGGTTAAGCAGCACAACACATAAGCAACATGAGAAACTTCGGAAAACTCAAAAACATGATGAAATAACTCGAAATCTTCTGAAGCAGCGTAGTGTAGATAGTTAAGCAGCACAACACATGTGCAACATGAGAAACTTCGAAAAACTCAAAAAAGTAATGACATAACTCGAAATCTTCTGCAACAGTGTAGAATAGTGTAGAACACAGCACAACACATGTGCAACATGAGAAACTTCGAAAAATTCAAAAAAGTATAAAAATACCTCGAAATCTTCTGCAGCAGCGTAGAGTAGTGTAGCTAAGCAGCACAACACATACGCAACATGAGAAGCATCGAAAAACTCAAAAAAGGAATGAAATAACACTAAAACCTGTGAAACAGTGTAAAGTTAGTTTAGAGCCCAGCATAAACTATATGCACCAGGAGAAACTTCGAAAAACTCAAAAAAGTATACAAATAACTGGAAATCTTCTGCAGCAGCGTAGAGTAGTGTAGCTAAGTAGCACAACACATATGCAACATGCGAAACTTAGAAAAAGTGAAAACAGTAATGAAATAACTCAACAATCTCTGAAACACCATACAGTAATGTAGAACCCGGCAAAACACATACGCAACATGAGAAACTTCGAAAAACTCAAAAAAGTATAAACATAACTCGAAATCTTCTGCAGCAGCGCAGAGTAGTGTAGCTACTCTACATATGCAACATGAGAAACTTCGCAAACCTGAAAAAAGTAATGAAATAACTCGCAAATCTCTGAAACAGCGTAGAGTAATGAAGAACCCAGCGCAACACGTACGCAACATGAGAAACTTCGAAATACTCAAAAAAGTTATGAAATAACTCGAAAATCTCTGAAACAGCGTAGAGTAATGTAGAACCCGGCACAACACATACGCAACTTGAGAAACATCGCAAAATTCAAAAAAGTATAAAAATAACTCGAAATCTTCTGCAGCAGCGTAGAGTAATGTAGAACCCAGCACACACATACGCAACATGAGAAACATCGAAAAACTCAAAAAAGTTTTTTAAAAATCTCGAAATCTTCTGACGCAGCGCAGAGTAGTGTAGTTAAGCAGCACAACACGTACATAACATGAGAAACTTCGAAAAACTCAAATAAGTTATGAAATAACTCGAAAATCTCTGAAACAGCGTAGAGGAATGTAGAACACAGCACAACACATACGCAACATGAGTAACATCGCAAAACTCAAAAAAGTATACAATTAACTTGTAATCTTGTGAAGCAGCGTAGGTTAAGCAGCACAACACATAAGCAACATGAGAAACTTCGGAAAACTCAAAAACATGATGAAATAACTCGAAATCTTCTGAAGCAGCGTAGTGTAGATAGTTAAGCAGCACAACACATGTGCAACATGAGAAACTTCGAAAAACTCAAAAAAGTAATGACATAACTCGAAATCTTCTGCAACAGTGTAGAATAGTGTAGAACACAGCACAACACATGTGCAACATGAGAAACTTCGAAAAATTCAAAAAAGTATAAAAATACCTCGAAATCTTCTGCAGCAGCGTAGAGTAGTATAGCTAAGCAGCACAACACATACGCAACATGAGAAACATCGAAAAACTCAAAAAAGTAATGAAATAACACTAAAACCTGTGAAACAGTGTAAAGTTAGTTTAGAACCCAGCATAACCTATATGCACCAGGAGAAACTTCGAAAAACTCAAAAAAGTATACAAATAACTGGAAATCTTCTGCAGCAGCGTAGAGTAGTGTAGCTAAGTAGCACAACACATATGCAACATGCGAAACTTAGAAAAAGTGAAAACAGTAATGAAATAACTCAACAATCTCTGAAACACCATACAGTAATGTAGAACCCGGCAAAACACATAGGCAACATGAGAAACTTCGAAAAACACAAAAAAGTAATGAAATAACTCGAAAACCTCTGAAGCAGTGTGGAGTTAGTTTAGAACGCAGTACAACCCATATGCAGAAGGAGAAACTTCGAAAAACACAAAAAAGTCATGATATAAGTCGAAATCTTCTAATGCAGCGTAGAGTAGTGTAGTTATGCAGCACAACACAAACCCAACATGAGAAACTTCGAAAAACTCAAGAACGTAATGATATACCTCGAAATCTTCTGCAATAGCGTAGAGTAGTTTTGAACCCAGCACAACCCATATGCACCAGGAGAAACCTCGAAAAACTCAAAAAAGTATACAAATAACTGGAAATCTTCTGACGCAGCGTAGAGTAGTGTAGCTAAGCAGTACAACACGTTCGCAACATGAAAAGCTTCGAAAAACTTAAAATTTTTAAAACATAACTCGAAAACCTCTGAACCAGCGTAGTGTTAGTTCAGAACCCAGCACAACACATACAAAACATGAGAAACTTCGAAAAACTCAAAAAAGTAATGCTATAACTCGAAATCTTCTGAAACAGCGTAGAGTAGTTGACAACCCAGCACCACCCATAGGCACCAGATGTAACTTCGGAAAACTCAAAAACCTAATGAAATAACTCGAAATCTTCTGAAGCAGCGTAGAGTAGTTAGTTAAGCAGCACAACACATGTGCAACATGAGAAACTTCGTAAAACCCAAAAAAGTAATGAAATAACTCGAAAACCTCTGAAGCAGTGTAGAGTTAGTTTAGAACCCAGCACAACCCATATGCACCAGGAGAAACTTCGAAAAACTCAAGAAAGTATACAAATAACTCGAAATCTTCTGTAGCAGCATAGAGTAGTGTAGAGCACAGCACAACACATGTGCAACATGAGAAACTTCGAAAAACTCAAAAAAGTATAAACATAACTCGAAATCTTCTGCAGCAGCGCAGAGTAGTGTAGCTACTCTACATATGCAACATGAGAAACTTCGCAAACCTGAAAAAAGTAATGAAATAACTCGAAAATCTCTGAAACAGCGTAGAGTAATGTAGAACCCAGCACAACACGTACACAACATGAGAAACTTCGAAAAACTCAAAAAAGTTATGAAATAACTCGAAAATCTCTGAAACAGCGTAGAGTAATGTAGAACCCGGCACAACACATACGCAACTTGAGAAACATCGCAAAATTCAAAAAAGTATAAAAATAACTCGAAATCTTCTGCAGCAGCGTAGAGTAATGTAGAACCCAGCACACACATACGCAACATGAGAAACATCGAAAAACTCAAAAAAGTTTTTTAAAAATCTCGAAATCTTCTGACGCAGCGCAGAGTAGTGTAGTTAAGCAGCACAACACGTACATAACATGAGAAACTTCGAAAAACTCAAATAAGTTATGAAATAACTCGAAAATCTCTGAAACAGCGTAGAGTAATGTAGAACACAGCACAACACATACGCAACATGAGTAACATCGCAAAACTCAAAAAAGTATACAATTAACTGGAAATCTTGTGAAGCAGCGTAGAATAGTAGGTTAAGCAGCACAACACATAAGCAACATGAGAAACTTCGGAAAACTCAAAAACATGATGAAATAACTCGAAATCTTCTGAAGCAGCGTAGTGTAGATAGTTAAGCAGCACAACACATGTGCAACATGAGAAACTTCGAAAAACTCAAAAAAGTAATGACATAACTCGAAATCTTCTGCAACAGTGTAGAATAGTGTAGAACACAGCACAACACATGTGCAACATGAGAAACTTCGAAAAATTCAAACAAGTATAAAAATACCTCGAAATCTTCTGCAGCAGCGTAGAGTAGTGTAGCTAAGCAGCACAACACATACGCAACATGAGAAACATCGAAAAACTCAAAAAAGTAATGAAATAACACTAAAACCTGTGAAACAGTGTAAAGTTAGTTTAGAACCCAGCATAACCTATATGCACCAGGAGAAACTTCGAAAAACTCAAAAAAGTATACAATTAACTGGAAATCTTGTGAAGCAGCGTAGAGTGGTAGGTTAAGCAGCACAACACATAAGCAACATGAGAAACTTCGGAAAACTCAAAAATATGATGAAATAACTCGAAATCTTCTGAAGCAGCGTAGTGTAGATAGTTAAGCAGCACAACACATGTGCAACATGAGAAACTTCGAAAAACTCAAAAAAGTAATGACATAACTCAACATCTTCTGCAACAGTGTAGAATAGTGTAGAGCACAGCACAACACATGTGCAACATGAGAAGCTTCGAAAAATTCAAAAAAGTATAAAAATAACTCGAAGTCTTCTGCAGCAGCGTAGAGTAGTGTCGCTAAGCAGCACAACACATACGCAACATGAGAAACATCGAAAAACTCAAAAAAGTAATGAAATAACACTAAAACCTGTGAAACAGTGTAAAGTTAGTTTAGAACCCAGCATAACCTATATGCACCAGGAGAAACTTCGAAAAACTCAAAAAAGTATACAAATAACTGGAAATCTTGTGAAGCAGCGTAGAGTAGTGTAGCTAAGTAGCACAACACATATGCAACATGCGAAACTTAGAAAAAGTGAAAACAGTAATGAAATAACTCAACAATCTCTGAAACACCATACAGTAATGTAGAACCCGGAAAAACACATACACAACATGAGAAACTTCGAAAAACTCAAAAAAGTAATGAAATAACTCGAAAACCTCTGAAGCAGTGTGGAGTTAGTTTAGAACGCAGTACAACCCATATGCAGAAGGAGAAACTTCGAAAAACACACAAAAGTCATGATATAAGTCGAAATCTTCTAATGCAGCGTAGAGTAGTGTAGTTATGCAGCACAACACAAACCCAACATGAGAAACTTCGAAAAACTCAAGAACGTAATGATATACCTCGAAATCTTCTGCAATAGCGTAGAGTAGTTTTGAACCCAACACAACCCATATGCACCAGGAGAAACTTCGAAAAACACAAAAAAGTATACGAATAACTGGAAATCTTCTGACGCAGCGTAGAGTAGTGTAGCTAAGCAGTACAACACGTTCGCAACATGAAAAGCTTCGAAAAACTTAAAATTTTTAAAACATAACTCGAAAACCTCTGAACCAGCGTAGAGTTAGTTCAGAACCCAGCACAACACATACAAAACATGAGAAACTTCGAAAAACTCAGAAAAGTAATGCTATAACTCGAAATCTTCTGAAACAGCGTAGAGTAGTTGACAACCCAGCACCACCCATAGGCACCAGAAGTAACTTCGGAAAACTCAAAAAACTAATGAAATAACTCGAAATCTTCTGAAGCAGCGTAGAGTAGTTAAGCAGCACAACACATGTGCAACATGAGAAACTTCGAAAAACTCAAAAAAGTAATGAAATAACTCGAAAACCTCTGAAGCAGTGTAGAGTTAGTTTAGAACCCAGCACAACCCATATGCACCAGGAGAAACTTCGAAAAACTCAAGAAAGTATACAAATAACTCGAAATCTTCTGTAGCAGCATAGAGTAGTGTAGAGCACAGCACAACACATGTGCAACATGAGAAACTTCGAAAAACTCAAAAAAGTATAAACATAACTCAAAATCTTCTGCAGCAGCGCAGAGTAGTGTAGCTACTCTACATATGCAACATGAGAAACTTCGCAAACCTGAAAAAAGTAATGAAATAACTCGAAAATCTCTGAAACAGCGTAGAGTAATGTAGAACCCAGCACAACACGTACACAACATGAGAAACTTCGAAAAACTCAAAAAAGTTATGAAATAACTCGAAAATCTCTGAAACAGCGTAGAGTAATGTAGAACCCGGCACAACACATACGCAACTTGAGAAACATCGCAAAATTCAAAAAAGTATAAAAATAACTCGAAATCTTCTGCAGCAGCGTAGAGTAATGTAGAACCCAGCACACACATACGCAACATGAGAAACATCGAAAAACTCAAAAAAGTTTTTTAAAAATCTCGAAATCTTCTGACGCAGCGCAGAGTAGTGTAGTTAAGCAGCACAACACGTACATAACATGAGAAACTTCGAAAAACTCAAATAAGTTATGAAATAACTCGAAAATCTCTGAAACAGCGTAGAGTAATGTAGAACACAGCACAACACATACGCAACATGAGTAACATCGCAAAACTCAAAAAAGTATACAATTAACTGGAAATCTTGTGAAGCAGCGTAGAATAGTAGGTTAAGCAGCACAACACATAAGCAACATGAGAAACTTCGGAAAACTCAAAAACATGATGAAATAACTCGAAATCTTCTGAAGCAGCGTAGTGTAGATAGTTAAGCAGCACAACACATGTGCAACATGAGAAACTTCGAAAAACTCAAAAAAGTAATGACATAACTCGAAATCTTCTGCAACAGTGTAGAATAGTGTAGAACACAGCACAACACATGTGCAACATGAGAAACTTCGAAAAATTCAAACAAGTATAAAAATACCTCGAAATCTTCTGCAGCAGCGTAGAGTAGTGTAGCTAAGCAGCACAACACATACGCAACATGAGAAACATCGAAAAACTCAAAAAAGTTTTTTAAAAATCTCGAAATCTTCTGACGCAGCGCAGAGTAGTGTAGTTAAGCAGCACAACACGTACATAACATGAGAAACTTCGAAAAACTCAAATAAGTTATGAAATAACTCGAAAATCTCTGAAACAGCGTAGAGTAATGTAGAACACAGCACAACACATACGCAACATGAGTAACATCGCAAAACTCAAAAAAGTATACAATTAACTGGAAATCTTGTGAAGCAGCGTAGAATAGTAGGTTAAGCAGCACAACACATAAGCAACATGAGAAACTTCGGAAAACTCAAAAACATGATGAAATAACTCGAAATCTTCTGAAGCAGCGTAGTGTAGATAGTTAAGCAGCACAACACATGTGCAACATGAGAAACTTCGAAAAACTCAAAAAAGTAATGACATAACTCGAAATCTTCTGCAACAGTGTAGAATAGTGTAGAACACAGCACAACACATGTGCAACATGAGAAACTTCGAAAAATTCAAACAAGTATAAAAATACCTCGAAATCTTCTGCAGCAGCGTAGAGTAGTGTAGCTAAGCAGCACAACACATACGCAACATGAGAAACATCGAAAAACTCAAAAAAGTAATGAAATAACACTAAAACCTGTGAAACAGTGTAAAGTTAGTTTAGAACCCAGCATAACCTATATGCACCAGGAGAAACTTCGAAAAACTCAAAAAAGTATACAATTAACTGGAAATCTTGTGAAGCAGCGTAGAGTGGTAGGTTAAGCAGCACAACACATAAGCAACATGAGAAACTTCGGAAAACTCAAAAATATGATGAAATAACTCGAAATCTTCTGAAGCAGCGTAGTGTAGATAGTTAAGCAGCACAACACATGTGCAACATGAGAAACTTCGAAAAACTCAAAAAAGTAATGACATAACTCAACATCTTCTGCAACAGTGTAGAATAGTGTAGAGCACAGCACAACACATGTGCAACATGAGAAACTTCGAAAAATTCAAAAAAGTATAAAAATAACTCGAAGTCTTCTGCAGCAGCGTAGAGTAGTGTCGCTAAGCAGCACAACACATACGCAACATGAGAAACATCGAAAAACTCAAAAAAGTAATGAAATAACACTAAAACCTGTGAAACAGTGTAAAGTTAGTTTAGAACCCAGCATAACCTATATGCACCAGGAGAAACTTCGAAAAACTCAAAAAAGTATACAAATAACTGGAAATCTTGTGAAGCAGCGTAGAGTAGTGTAGCTAAGTAGCACAACACATATGCAACATGCGAAACTTAGAAAAAGTGAAAACAGTAATGAAATAACTCAACAATCTCTGAAACACCATACAGTAATGTAGAACCCGGAAAAACACATACACAACATGAGAAACTTCGAAAAACTCAAAAAAGTAATGAAATAACTCGAAAACCTCTGAAGCAGTGTGGAGTTAGTTTAGAACGCAGTACAACCCATATGCAGAAGGAGAAACTTCGAAAAACACACAAAAGTCATGATATAAGTCGAAATCTTCTAATGCAGCGTAGAGTAGTGTAGTTATGCAGCACAACACAAACCCAACATGAGAAACTTCGAAAAACTCAAGAACGTAATGATATACCTCGAAATCTTCTGCAATAGCGTAGAGTAGTTTTGAACCCAACACAACCCATATGCACCAGGAGAAACTTCGAAAAACACAAAAAAGTATACGAATAACTGGAAATCTTCTGACGCAGCGTAGAGTAGTGTAGCTAAGCAGTACAACACGTTCGCAACATGAAAAGCTTCGAAAAACTTAAAATTTTTAAAACATAACTCGAAAACCTCTGAACCAGCGTAGAGTTAGTTCAGAACCCAGCACAACACATACAAAACATGAGAAACTTCGAAAAACTCAGAAAAGTAATGCTATAACTCGAAATCTTCTGAAACAGCGTAGAGTAGTTGACAACCCAGCACCACCCATAGGCACCAGAAGTAACTTCGGAAAACTCAAAAAACTAATGAAATAACTCGAAATCTTCTGAAGCAGCGTAGAGTAGTTAAGCAGCACAACACATGTGCAACATGAGAAACTTCGAAAAACTCAAAAAAGTAATGAAATAACTCGAAAACCTCTGAAGCAGTGTAGAGTTAGTTTAGAACCCAGCACAACCCATATGCACCAGGAGAAACTTCGAAAAACTCAAGAAAGTATACAAATAACTCGAAATCTTCTGTAGCAGCATAGAGTAGTGTAGAGCACAGCACAACACATGTGCAACATGAGAAACTTCGAAAAACTCAAAAAAGTATAAACATAACTCGAAATCTTCTGCAGCAGCGCAGAGTAGTGTAGCTACTCTACATATGCAACATGAGAAACTTCGCAAACCTGAAAAAAGTAATGAAATAACTCGAAAATCTCTGAAACAGCGTAGAGTAATGTAGAACCCAGCACAACACGTACACAACATGAGAAACTTCGAAAAACTCAAAAAAGTTATGAAATAACTCGAAAATCTCTGAAACAGCGTAGAGTAATGTAGAACCCGGCACAACACATACGCAACTTGAGAAACATCGCAAAATTCAAAAAAGTATAAAAATAACTCGAAATCTTCTGCAGCAGCGTAGAGTAATGTAGAACCCAGCACACACATACGCAACATGAGAAACATCGAAAAACTCAAAAAAGTTTTTTAAAAATCTCGAAATCTTCTGACGCAGCGCAGAGTAGTGTAGTTAAGCAGCACAACACGTACATAACATGAGAAACTTCGAAAAACTCAAATAAGTTATGAAATAACTCGAAAATCTCTGAAACAGCGTAGAGTAATGTAGAACACAGCACAACACATACGCAACATGAGTAACATCGCAAAACTCAAAAAAGTATACAATTAACTGGAAATCTTGTGAAGCAGCGTAGAATAGTAGGTTAAGCAGCACAACACATAAGCAACATGAGAAACTTCGGAAAACTCAAAAACATGATGAAATAACTCGAAATCTTCTGAAGCAGCGTAGATAGTTAAGCAGCACAACACATGTGCAACATGAGAAACTTCGAAAAACTCAAAAAAGTAATGACATAACTCGAAATCTTCTGCAACAGTGTAGAATAGTGTAGAACACAGCACAACACATGTGCAACATGAGAAACTTCGAAAAATTCAAACAAGTATAAAAATACCTCGAAATCTTCTGCAGCAGCGTAGAGTAGTGTAGCTAAGCAGCACAACACATACGCAACATGAGAAACATCGAAAAACTCAAAAAAGTAATGAAATAACACTAAAACCTGTGAAACAGTGTAAAGTTAGTTTAGAACCCAGCATAACCTATATGCACCAGGAGAAACTTCGAAAAACTCAAAAAAGTATACAATTAACTGGAAATCTTGTGAAGCAGCGTAGAGTGGTAGGTTAAGCAGCACAACACATAAGCAACATGAGAAACTTCGGAAAACTCAAAAATATGATGAAATAACTCGAAATCTTCTGAAGCAGCGTAGTGTAGATAGTTAAGCAGCACAACACATGTGCAACATGAGAAACTTCGAAAAACTCAAAAAAGTAATGACATAACTCAACATCTTCTGCAACAGTGTAGAATAGTGTAGAGCACAGCACAACACATGTGCAACATGAGAAGCTTCGAAAAATTCAAAAAAGTATAAAAATAACTCGAAGTCTTCTGCAGCAGCGTAGAGTAGTGTCGCTAAGCAGCACAACACATACGCAACATGAGAAACATCGAAAAACTCAAAAAAGTAATGAAATAACACTAAAACCTGTGAAACAGTGTAAAGTTAGTTTAGAACCCAGCATAACCTATATGCACCAGGAGAAACTTCGAAAAACTCAAAAAAGTATACAAATAACTGGAAATCTTGTGAAGCAGCGTAGAGTAGTGTAGCTAAGTAGCACAACACATATGCAACATGCGAAACTTAGAAAAAGTGAAAACAGTAATGAAATAACTCAACAATCTCTGAAACACCATACAGTAATGTAGAACCCGGAAAAACACATACACAACATGAGAAACTTCGAAAAACTCAAAAAAGTAATGAAATAACTCGAAAACCTCTGAAGCAGTGTGGAGTTAGTTTAGAACGCAGTACAACCCATATGCAGAAGGAGAAACTTCGAAAAACACACAAAAGTCATGATATAAGTCGAAATCTTCTAATGCAGCGTAGAGTAGTGTAGTTATGCAGCACAACACAAACCCAACATGAGAAACTTCGAAAAACTCAAGAACGTAATGATATACCTCGAAATCTTCTGCAATAGCGTAGAGTAGTTTTGAACCCAACACAACCCATATGCACCAGGAGAAACTTCGAAAAACACAAAAAAGTATACGAATAACTGGAAATCTTCTGACGCAGCGTAGAGTAGTGTAGCTAAGCAGTACAACACGTTCGCAACATGAAAAGCTTCGAAAAACTTAAAATTTTTAAAACATAACTCGAAAACCTCTGAACCAGCGTAGAGTTAGTTCAGAACCCAGCACAACACATACAAAACATGAGAAACTTCGAAAAACTCAGAAAAGTAATGCTATAACTCGAAATCTTCTGAAACAGCGTAGAGTAGTTAAGCAGCACAACACATGTTCAACATGAGAAACTTCGAAAAACTCAAAAAAGTAATGAAATAACTCGAAAACCTCTGAAGCAGTGTAGAGTTAGTTTAGAACCCAGCACAACCCATATGCACCAGGAGAAACTTCGAAAAACTCAAGAAAGTATACAAATAACTCGAAATCTTCTGTAGCAGCATAGAGTAGTGTAGAGCACAGCACAACACATGTGCAACATGAGAAACTTCGAAAAACTCAAAAAAGTATAAACATAACTCGAAATCTTCTGCAGCAGCGCAGAGTAGTGTAGCTACTCTACATATGCAACATGAGAAACTTCGCAAACCTGAAAAAAGTAATGAAATAACTCGACAATCTCTGAAACAGCGTAGAGTAATGTAGAACCCAGCACAACACGTACACAACATGAGAAACTTCGAAAAACTCAAAAAAGTTATGAAATAACTCGAAAATCTCTGAAACAGCGTAGAGTAATGTAGAACCCGGCACAACACATATGCAACTTGAGAAACATCGAAAAATTCAAAAAAGTATAAAAATAACTCGAAATCTTCTGCAGCAGCGTAGAGTAATGTAGAACCCAGCACACACATACGCAACATGAGAAACATCGAAAAACTCAAAAAAGTTTTTTAAAAATCTCGAAATCTTCTGACGCAGCGTAGAGTAGTGTAGTTAAGCAGCACAACACGTACATAACATGAGAAACTTCGAAAAACTCAAAAAAGTTATGAAATAACTCGAAAATCTCTGAAACAGCGTAGAGTAATGTAGAACCCAGCACAACACATACGCAACATGACAAACCGAAAAACTCAAAAAAGTATACAATTAACTGGAAATCTTGTGAAGCAGCGTAGAGTAGTGCAGAACACAGCATAACCCATACGCAACATGAGAAACATCGAAAAAATCAAAAAAGTGATGAAATAACTCGAAATCTTCTGAAGCAGCGCAGAGTAGTTGACAACCCAGCACCACCCATAGGCACCAGAAGTAACTTCGGAAAACTCAAAAAACTAATGAAATAACTCGAAATCTTCTGAAGCAGCGTAGAGTAGTAGGGTAAGCAGCAAAACACATAAGCAACATGAGAAACTTCGGAAAACTCAAAAACATGATGAAATAACTCGAAATCTTCTGAAGCAGCGTAGAGTAGATAGTAAAGCAGCACAACACATGTGCAACATGAGAAACTTCGAAAAACTCAAAAAAGTAATGACATAACTCGAAATCTTCTGCAACAGTGTAGAATAGTGTAGAACACAGCACAACACATGTGCAACATGAGAAACTTCGAAAAACTCAACAAAGTAATGAAATAACTCGAAAAACTCTGAAACAGTGTAAAGTTAGTTTACATCCCAGCACAACCTATATGCACTAGGAAAAACTTCGAGAAACTCAAAAAAGTATACAATTAACTGGAAATCTTGTGAAGCAGCGTAGAGTAGATAGTTAAGCAGCACAACACATGTGCAACATGAGAAACTTCGAAAAACTCAAGAAAGTATACAAACAACTCGAATCTTCTGCAACCGCGTAGAGTAGTGTAGAAATCTTCTGAAGCAGCGTTGAGTAGTTAGTTAAGCAGCACAACACATAAGCAACATGAGAAACTTCGAAAAACTCAAAAAAGTAATGAAATAACTCGAAATCTTCTGCAACAGTGTACAATAGTGTAGAACACAGCACAACACATGTGCAACATGAGAAACTTCGAAAAACTCAAAACAGTAATGAAATAACTCGAAATCTTCTGCAACAGTGTAGAATAGTGTAGAACACAGCACAACACATGTGCAACATGAGAAACTTCGAAAAACTCAAAAAAGTAATGAAATAACTCGAAAACCTCTGAAACAGTGTAAAGTTAGTTTACATCCCAGCACAACCTATATGCACTAGGAGAAACTTCGAGAAACTCAAAAATGTATACAATTAACTGGAAATCTTGTGAAGCAGCGTAGAGTAGATAGTTAAGCAGCACAACACATGTGCAACATGAGAACCTTCGAAAAACTCAAGAAAGTATACAAACAACTCGAATCTTCTGCAACCGCGTAGAGTAGTGTAGAAATCTTCTGAAGCAGCGTTGAGTAGTTAGTTAAGCAGCACAACACATAAGCAACATGAGAAACTTCGAAAAACTCAAAAAAGTAATGAAATAACTCGAAATCTTCTGCAACAGTGTACAATAGTGTAGAACACAGCACAACACATGTGCAACATGAGAAACTTCGAAAAACTCAAAACAGTAATGAAATAACTCGAAATCTTCTGCAACAGTGTAGAATAGTGTAGAACACAGCACAACACATGGGCAACATGAGAAACTTCGAAAATTCAAAAAAGTATAAATATAATTCGAAATCTTCTGCAGCAGCGTAGAGTAGTGCAGCTAAGCAGCATATCACATGTGCAATATGAGAAACTTCGAAAAGCTCAAAAAAGTATACAAATAACACGAAATCTTCTGAGGCAGCGTAGAGTAGTGTAGCTAAGCAGCACAACCTAAATGCAACATGAGAAACTTCGAAAAACTCAAAAAAGTATATAAATAACACGAAATCTTCTGAAGCAGCGTAGACTAGTGTAGCTAAGCAGCTCAACCTAAATGCAACATGAGAAACTTCGAAAAACTCAAAAAAGTATACAAATAACTCGAAATCTTCTGCAACCGCGTAGATTAGTGCAGAACACAGAACAACACATGTGCAACATGAGAAACTTCGAAAAACTCAAAAAAGAAATGAAATAACTCGAAACCCTCTGAAGCAGTGTAGAGTTAGTTTAGAACCCAGCACAACCCATATGCACCAGGAGAAACTTCGAAAAACTCAAGAAAGTATACAAATAACTCGAAATCTTCTGAAGCAGCATAGAGTAGTGTAGAGCACAACACAACACATGTGCAACATGAGAAACTTCGAAAAACTCAAAAAAGTATAAACATAACTCGAAATCTTCTGCAGCAGCGCAGAGTAGTGTAGCTACTCTACATATGCAACATGAGAAACTTCGCAAACCTGAAAAAAGTAATGAAATAACTCGCAAATCTCTGAAACAGCGTAGAGTAATGAAGAACCCGGCACAACACATACGCAACTTGAGAAACATCGCAAAATTCAAAAAAGTATAAAAATAACTCGAAATCTTCTGCAGCAGCGTAGAGTAATGTAGAACCCAGCACACACATACGCAACATGAGAAACATCGAAAAACTCAAAAAAGTTTTTTAAAAATCTCGAAATCTTCTGACGCAGCGCAGAGTAGTGTAGTTAAGCAGCACAACACGTACATAACATGAGATACTTCGAAAACTCAAATAAGTTATGAAATAACTCGAAAATCTCTGAAACAGCGTAGAGGAATGTAGAACACAGCACAACACATACGCAACATGAGTAACATCGCAAAACTCAAAAAAGTATACAATTAACTGGAAATCTTGTGAAGCAGCGTAGAGTAGTAGGTTAAGCAGCACAACACATAAGCAACATGAGAAACTTCGTAAAACTCAAAAACATGATGAAATAACTCGAAATCTTCTGAAGCAGCGTAGTGTAGATAGTTAAGCAGCACAACACATGTGCAACATGAGAAACTTCGAAAAACTCAAAAAAGTAATGACATAACTCGAAATCTTCTGCAACAGTGTAGAATAGTCTAGAACACAGCACAACACATGTGCAACATGAGAAACTTCGAAAAATTCAAAAAAGTATAAAAATACCTCGAAATCTTCTGCAGTAGCGTAGAGTAGTGTAGCTAAGCAGCACAACACATACGCAACATGAGAAGCATCGAAAAACTCAAAAAAGGAATGAAATAACACTAAAACCTGTGAAACAGTGTAAAGTTAGTTTAGAGCCCAGCATAACCTATATGCACCAGGAGAAACTTCGAAAAACTCAAAAAAGTATACAAATAACTGGAAATCTTCTGCAGCAGCGTAGAGTAGTGTAGCTAAGTAGCACAACACATATGCAACATGCGAAACTTAGAAAAAGTGAAAACAGTAATGAAATAACTCAACAATCTCTGAAACACCATACAGTAATGTAGAACCCGGCAAAACACATACGCAACATGAGAAACTTCGAAAAACTCAAAAAAGTAATGAAATAACTCGAAAACCTCTGAAGCAGTGTGGAGTTAGTTTAGAACGCAGTACAACCCATATGCAGAAGGAGAAACTTCGAAAAACACAAAAAAGTCATGATATAAGTCGAAATCTTCTAATGCAGCGTAGAGTAGTGTAGTTGTGCAGCACAACACAAACCCAACATGAGAAACTTCGAAAAACTCAAGAACGTAATGATATACCTCGAAATCTTCTGCAATAGCGTAGAGTAGTTTTGAACCCAGCACAACCCATATGCACCAGGAGAAACTTCGAAAAATTCAAAAAAGTATACAAATAACTGGAAATCTTCTGACGCAGCGTAGAGTAGTGTAGCTAAGCAGTACAACACGTTCGCAACATGAAAAGCTTCGAAAAACTTAAAATTTTTAAAACATAACTCGAAAACCTCTGAACCAGCGTAGAGTTAGTTCAGAACCCAGCACAACACATACAAAACATGAGAAGCATCGAAAAACTCAAAAAAGTAATGAAATAACACTAAAACCTGTGAAACAGTGTAAAGTTAGTTTAGAACCCAGCATAACCTATATGCACCAGGAGAAACTTCGAAAAACTCAAAAAAGTATACAAATAACTGGAAATCTTCTGCAGCAGCGTAGAGTAGTGTAGCTAAGTAGCACAACACATATGCAACATGCGAAACTTAGAAAAAGTGAAAACAGTAATGAAATAACTCAACAATCTCTGAAACACCATACAGTAATGTAGAACCCGGCAAAACACATACGCAACATGAGAAACTTCGAAACACTCAAAAAAGTAATGAAATAACTCGAAAACCTCTGAAGCAGTGTGGAGTTAGTTTAGAACGCAGTACAACCCATATGCAGAAGGAGAAACTTCGAAAAACACAAAAAAGTCATGATATAAGTCGAAATCTTCTAATCCAGCGTAGAGTAGTGTAGTTATGCAGCACAACACAAACCCAACATGAGAAACTTCGAAAAACTCAAGAACGTAATGATATACTTCGAAATCTTCTGCAATAGCGTAGAGTAGTTTTGAACCCAGCACAACCCATATGCACCAGGAGAAACTTCGAAAAACTCAAAAAAGTATACAAATAACTGGAAATCTTCTGACGCAGCGTAGAGTAGTGTAGCTAAGCAGTACAACACGTTCGCAACATGAAAAGCTTCGAAAAACTTAAAATTTTTAAAACATAACTCGAAAACCTCTGAACCAGCGTAGAGTTAGTTCAGAACCCAGCACAACACATACAAAACATGAGAAACTTCGAAAAACTCAAAAAAGTAATGCTATAACTCGAAATCTTCTGAAACAGCGTAGAGTAGTTGACAACCCAGCACCACCCATAGGCACCAGAAGTAACTTCGGAAAACTCAAAAAACTAATGAAATAACTCGAAATCTTCTGAAGCAGCGTAGAGTAGTTAGTTAAGCAGCACAACACATGTGCAACATGAGAAACTTCGTAAAACTCAAAAAAGTAATGAAATAACTCGAAAACCTCTGAAGCAGTGTAGAGTTAGTTTAGAACCCAGCACAACCCATATGCACCAGGAGAAACTTCGAAAAACTCAAGAAAGTATACAAATAACTCGAAATCTTCTGTAGCAGCATAGAGTAGTGTAGAGCACAGCACAACACATGTGCAACATGAGAAACTTCGAAAAACTCAAAAAAGTATAAACATAACTCGAAATCTTCTGCAGCAGCGCAGAGTAGTGTAGCTACTCTACATATGCAACATGAGAAACTTCGCAAACCTGAAAAAAGTAATGAAATAACTCGAAAATCTCTGAAACAGCGTAGAGTAATGTAGAACCCAGCACAACACGTACACAACATGAGAAACTTCGAAAAACTCAAAAAAGTTATGAAATAACTCGAAAATCTCTGAAACAGCGTAGAGTAATGCAGAACCCGGCACAGCACATATGCAACTTGAGAAACATCGAAAAATTCAAAAAAGTATAAAAATAACTCGAAATCTTCTGCAGCAGCGTAGAGTAATGTAGAACCCAGCACACACATACGCAACATGAGAAACATCGAAAAACACAAAAAAGTTTTTTAAAAATCTCGAAATCTTCTGACGCAGCGTAGAGTAGTGTAGTTAAGCAGCACAACACGTACATAACATGAGAAACTTCGAAACACTCAAAAAAGTTATGAAATAACTCGAAAATCTCTGAAACAGCGTAGAGTAATGTAGAACCCAGCACAACACATACGCAACATGAGAAACATCGAAAAACTCAAAAAAGTATACAATTAACTGGAAATCTTGTGAAGCAGCGTAGAGTAGTGTAGAGCACAGCATAACACATACGGAACATGAGAAACATCGAAAAAATCAAAAAAGTGATGAAATAACTCGAAATTTTCTGAAGCAGCGCAGAGTAGTTGACAACCCAGCACCACCCATCGGCACCAGAAGTAACTTCGGAAAACTCAAAAAACTAATGAAATAACTCGAAATCTTCTGAAGCAGCGTAGAGTAGTAGGTTAAGCAGCACAACACATAAGCAACATGAGAAACTTCGGAAAACTCAAAAACATGATGAAATAACTCGAAATCTTCTGAAGCAGCGTAGAGTAGATAGATAAGCAGCACAACACATGTGCAACATGAGAAACTTCGAAAAACTCAAAAAAGTAATGACATAACTCGAAATCTTCTGCAACAGTGTAGAATAGTGTAGAACACAGCACAACACATGTGCAACATGAGAAACTTCGAAAAACTCAAAAAAGTAATGAAATAACTCGAAAACCTCTGAAACAGTGTAAAGTTAGTTTACATCCCAGCACAACCCATATGCACCAGGAGAAACTTCGAAAAACTAAAGAAAGTATACAAATAACTCGAAATCTTCTGCAACCGCGTAGAGTAGTGCTGAACACAGAACAACACATGTGCAACATGAGAAACTTCGTAAAACTGAAAAAAGTAATGAAATAACTCGAAAACCTCTGCAGCAGTGTAGTTAGTTTAGAACCCAGCACAACCCATACGCACCAGGAGAAACTTCGAAAAACTCAAGAAAGTATACAAATAACTCGAAATCTTCTGAAGCAGCATAGAGTAGTGTAGAGCACAGCACAACACATGTGCAACATGAGAAACATCGAACAATTCAAAAAAGTAAAAAAATAACTCGAAATCTTCTGCAGCAGCGTAGAGTAGTGTAGCGAAGCAGTATATCACATGTGCAATATGAGAAACTTCGAAAAGCTGAAAAAAGTAAAAAATAATTCGAAATCTTCTGCAGCAGCGTAGTGTAGTTAAGCACAGACGCAACATGAGAAACTTCGAAAAAATCAAAACAGTAATGAAATAACTCGAAAATCTCTGAAACAGCGTAGAGTAATGTAGAACCCAGTACAACACATACGCAACATGAGAAAAATCGAAAAACTCAAAAAAGTATACAATTAACTGGAAATCTTGTGAAGCAGCGTAGAGTAGTGCAGAACACAGCATAACACATACGCAACATGAGAAACATCGAAAAAATCAAAAAAGTGATGAAATAACTCGAACTCTTCTGAAGCAGCGCAGAGTAGTTGACAACCCAGCACCACCCATAGGCACCAGAAGTAACTTCGGAAAACTCAAAAAACTAATGAAATAACTCGAAATCTTCTGAAGCAGCGTAGAGTAGTAGGGTAAGCAGCACAACACATAAGCAACATGAGAAACATCGAAAAACTCAAAACAGTAATGACATAACTCGAAATGTTCTGCAACAGTGTAGAATAGTGTAGAACACAGCACAACACATACGCAACATGAGAAACATCGAAAAACTCAAAAAAGTAATGAAAACCTCTGAAACAGTGTAGAGTTAGTTTAGATCCCAGCACAACCTATATGCACTAGGAGAAACTTCGAGAAACTCAAAAAAGTATACAATTAACTGGAAATCTTGTGAAGCAGCGTAGAGTAGATAGTTAAGCAGCACAACACATGTGCAACATGAGAAACTTCGAAAAACTCAAGAAAGTATACAAACAACTCGAATCTTCTGCAACCGCGTAGAGTAGTGTAGAAATCTTCTGAAGCAGCGTTGAGTAGTTAGTTAAGCAGCACAACACATGTGCAACATGAGAAACTTCGAAAAACTCAAAAAAGTAATGACATAACTCGAAATCTTCTGCAACAGTGTAGAATAGTGTAGAACACAGCACAACACATGTGCAACATGAGCAACTTCGAAAAATTCAAAAAAGTATAAAAATACCTCGAAATCTTCTGCAGCAGCGTAGAGTAGTGTAGCTAAGCAGCACAACACATACGCAACATGAGAAACATCGAAAAACTCAAAAAAGTAATGAAATAACACTAAAACCTGTGAAACAGTGTAAAGTTAGTTTAGAACCCAGCATAACCTATATGCACCAGGAGAAACTTCGAAAAACTCAAAAAAGTATACAATTAACTGGAAATCTTGTGAAGCAGCGTAGAGTGGTAGGTTAAGCAGCACAACACATAAGCAACATGAGAAACTTCGGAAAACTCAAAAAAGTAATGACATAACTCAACATCTTCTGCAACAGTGTAGAATAGTGTAGAGCACAGCACAACACATGTGCAACATGAGAAACTTCGAAAAATTCAAAAAAGTATAAAAATAACTCGAAGTCTTCTGCAGCAGCGTAGAGTAGTGTCGCTAAGCAGCACAACACATACGCAACATGAGAAACATCGAAAAACTCAAAAAAGTAATGAAATAACACTAAAACCTGTGAAACAGTGTAAAGTTAGTTTAGAACCCAGCATAACCTATATGCACCAGGAGAAACTTCGAAAAACTCAAAAAAGTATACAAATAACTGGAAATCTTGTGAAGCAGCGTAGAGTAGTGTAGCTAAGTAGCACAACACATATGCAACATGCGAAACTTAGAAAAAGTGAAAACAGTAATGAAATAACTCAACAATCTCTGAAACACCATACAGTAATGTAGAACACGGAAAAACACATACACAACATGAGAAACTTCGCAAAACTCAAAAAAGTAATGAAATAACTCGAAAACCTCTGAAGCAGTGTGGAGTTAGTTTACATCCCAGCACAACCTATATGCACTAGGAGAAACTTCGAGAAACTCAAAAAAGTATACAATTAACTGGAAATCTTGTGAAGCAGCGTAGAGTAGATAGTTAAGCAGCACAACACATGTGCAACATGAGAAACTTCGAAAAACTCAAGAAAGTATACAAACAACTCGAATCTTCTGCAACAGTGTACAATAGTGTAGAACACAGCACAACACATGTGCAACATGAGAAACTTCGAAAAACTCAAAAAAGTAATGAAATAACTCGAAAACCTCTGAAACAGTGTAAAGTTAGTTTACATCCCAGCACAACCTATATGCACTAGGAGAAACTTCGAGAAACTCAAAAATGTATACAATTAACTGGAAATCTTGTGAAGCAGCGTAGAGTAGATAGTTAAGCAGCACAACACATGTGCAACATGAGAACCTTCGAAAAACTCAAGAAAGTATACAAACAACTCGAATCTTCTGCAACCGCGTAGAGTAGTGTAGAAATCTTCTGAAGCAGCGTTGAGTAGTTAGTTAAGCAGCACAACACATAAGCAACATGAGAAACTTCGAAAAACTCAAAAAAGTAATGAAATAACTCGAAATCTTCTGCAACAGTGTACAATAGTGTAGAACACAGCACATGTGCAACATGAGAAACTTCGAAAAACTCAAAACAGTAATGAAATAACTCGAAATCTTCTGCAACAGTGTAGAATAGTGTAGAACACAGCACAACACATGGGCAACATGAGAAACTTCGAAAATTCAAAAAAGTATAAATATAATTCGAAATCTTCTGCAGCAGCGTAGAGTAGTGCAGCTAAGCAGCATATCACATGTGCAATATGAGAAACTTCGAAAAGCTCAAAAAAGTATACAAATAACACGAAATCTTCTGAGGCAGCGTAGAGTAGTGTAGCTAAGCAGCACAACCTAAATGCAACATGAGAAACTTCGAAAAACTCAAAAAAGTATATAAATAACACGAAATCTTCTGAAGCAGCGTAGACTAGTGTAGCTAAGCAGCTCAACCTAAATGCAACATGAGAAACTTCGAAAAACTCAAAAAAGTATACAAATAACTCGAAATCTTCTGCAACCGCGTAGATTAGTGCAGAACACAGAACAACACATGTGCAACATGAGAAACTTCGAAAAACTCAAAAAAGAAATGAAATAACTCGAAACCCTCTGAAGCAGTGTAGAGTTAGTTTAGAACCCAGCACAACCCATATGCACCAGGAGAACCTTCGAAAAACTCAAGAAAGTATACAAATAACTCGAAATCTTCTGAAGCAGCATAGAGTAGTGTAGAGCACAGCACAACACATGTGCAACATGAGAAACTTCGAAAAACTCAAAAAAGTATAAACATAACTCGAAATCTTCTGCAGCAGCGCAGAGTAGTGTAGCTACTCTACATATGCAACATGAGAAACTTCGCAAACCTGAAAAAAGTAATGAAATAACTCGCAAATCTCTGAAACAGCGTAGAGTAATGAAGAACCCAGCGCAACACGTACGCAACATGAGAAACTTCGAAAAACTCAAAAAAGTTATGAAATAACTCGAAAATCTCTGAAACAGCGTAGAGTAATGTAGAACCCGGCACAACACATACGCAACTTGAGAAACATCGCAAAATTCAAAAAAGTATAAAAATAACTCGAAATCTTCTGCAGCAGCGTAGAGTAATGTAGAACCCAGCACACACATACGCAACATGAGAAACATCGAAAAACTCAAAAAAGTTTTTTAAAAATCTCGAAATCTTCTGACGCAGCGCAGAGTAGTGTAGTTAAGCAGCACAACACGTACATAACATGAGATACTTCGAAAACTCAAATAAGTTATGAAATAACTCGAAAATCTCTGAAACAGCGTAGAGGAATGTAGAACACAGCACAACACATACGCAACATGAGTAACATCGCAAAACTCAAAAAAGTATACAATTAACTGGAAATCTTGTGAAGCAGCGTAGAGTAGTAGGTTAAGCAGCACAACACATAAGCAACATGAGAAACTTCGGAAAACTCAAAAACATGATGACATAACTCGAAATCTTCTGAAGCAGCGTAGTGTAGATAGTTAAGCAGCACAACACATGTGCAACATGAGAAACTTCGAAAAACTCAAAAAAGTAATGACATAACTCGAAATCTTCTGCAACAGTGTAGAATAGTCTAGAACACAGCACAACACATGTGCAACATGAGAAACTTCGAAAAATTCAAAAAAGTATAAAAATACCTCGAAATCTTCTGCAGTAGCGTAGAGTAGTGTAGCTAAGCAGCACAACACATACGCAACATGAGAAGCATCGAAAAACTCAAAAAAGGAATGAAATAACACTAAAACCTGTGAAACAGTGTAAAGTTAGTTTAGAGCCCAGCATAAACTATATGCACCAGGAGAAACTTCGAAAAACTCAAAAAAGTATACAAATAACTGGAAATCTTCTGCAGCAGCGTAGAGTAGTGTAGCTAAGTAGCACAACACATATGCAACATGCGAAACTTAGAAAAAGTGAAAACAGTAATGAAATAACTCACCAATCTCTGAAACACCATACAGTAATGTAGAACCCGGCAAAACACATACGCAACATGAGAAACTTCGAAAAACTCAAAAAAGTAATGAAATAACTCGAAAACCTCTGAAGCAGTGTGGAGTTAGTTTAGAACGCAGTACAACCCATATGCAGAAGGAGAAACTTCGAAAAACACAAAAAAGTCATGATATAAGTCGAAATCTTCTAATGCAGCGTAGAGTAGTGTAGTTGTGCAGCACAACACAAACCCAACATGAGAAACTTCGAAAAACTCAAGAACGTAATGATATACCTCGAAATCTTCTGCAATAGCGTAGAGTAGTTTTGAACCCAGCACAACCCATATGCACCAGGAGAAACTTCGAAAAACTCAAAAAAGTATACAAATAACTGGAAATCTTCTGACGCAGCGTAGAGTAGTGTAGCTAAGCAGTACAACACGTTCGCAACATGAAAAGCTTCGAAAAACTTAAAATTTTTAAAACATAACTCGAAAACCTCTGAACCAGCGTAGAGTTAGTTCAGAACCCAGCACAACACATACAAAACATGAGAAGCATCGAAAAACTCAAAAAAGTAATGAAATAACACTAAAACCTGTGAAACAGTGTAAAGTTAGTTTAGAGCCCAGCATAACCTATATGCACCAGGAGAAACTTCGAAAAACTCAAAAAAGTATACAAATAACTGGAAATCTTCTGCAGCAGCGTAGAGTAGTGTAGCTAAGTAGCACAACACATATGCAACATGCGAAACTTAGAAAAAGTGAAAACAGTAATGAAATAACTCAACAATCTCTGAAACACCATACAGTAATGTAGAACCCGGCAAAACACATACGCAACATGAGAAACTTCGAAACACTCAAAAAAGTAATGAAATAACTCGAAAACCTCTGAAGCAGTGTGGAGTTAGTTTAGAACGCAGTACAACCCATATGCAGAAGGAGAAACTTCGAAAAACACAAAAAAGTCATGATATAAGTCGAAATCTTCTAATCCAGCGTAGAGTAGTGTAGTTATGCAGCACAACACAAACCCAACATGAGAAACTTCGAAAAACTCAAGAACGTAATGATATACCTCGAAATCTTCTGCAATAGCGTAGAGTAGTTTTGAACCCAGCACAACCCATATGCACCAGGAGAAACTTCGAAAAACTCAAAAAAGTATACAAATAACTGGAAATCTTCTGACGCAGCGTAGAGTAGTGTAGCTAAGCAGTACAACACGTTTGCAACATGAAAAGCTTCGAAAAACTTAAAATTTTTAAAACATAACTCGAAAACCTCTGAACCAGCGTAGAGTTAGTTCAGAACCCAGCACAACACATACAAAACATGAGAAACTTCGAAAAACTCAAAAAAGTAATGCTATAACTCGAAATCTTCTGAAACAGCGTAGAGTAGTTGACAACCCAGCACCACCCATAGGCACCAGAAGTAACTTCGGAAAACTCAAAAAACTAATGAAATAACTCGAAATCTTCTGAAGCAGCGTAGAGTAGTTAGTTAAGCAGCACAACACATGTGCAACATGAGAAACTTCGAAAAACTCAAAAAAGTAATGACATAACTCGAAATCTTCTGCAACAGTGTAGAATAGTGTAGAACACAGCACAACACATGTGCAACATGAGAAACTTCGAAAAATTCAAAAAAGTATAAAAATACCTCGAAATCTTCTGCAGCAGCGTAGAGTAGTGTAGCTATGCAGCACAACACATACGCAACATGAGAAACATCGAAAAACTCAAAACAGTAATGAAATAACACTAAAACCTGTGAAACAGTGTAAAGTTAGTTTAGAACCCAGCATAACATATATGCACCAGGAGAAACTTCGAAAAACTCAAAAAAGTATACAAATAACTGGAAATCTTCTGAAGCAGCGTAGAGTAGTGTAGCTAAGTAGCACAACACATATGCAACATGCGAAACTTAGAAAAAGTGAAAACAGTAATGCAATAACTCGACAATCTCTGAAACACCATACAGTAATGTAGAACCCGGCAAAACACATACGCAACATGAGAAACTTCGAACAACTCAAAAAATTATAAACATAACTCGAAATCTTCTGCAGCAGCGCAGACTAGTGTAGCTACTCTACATATGCAACATGAGAAACTTCGCAAACCTGAAAAAAGTAATGAAATAACTCGAAAATCTCTGAAACAGCGTAGAGTAATGTAGAACCCAGCACAACACGTACACAACATGAGAAACATCGAAAAACTCAAAAAAGTTTTTTAAAAAGCTCGAAATCTTCTGAAGCAGCGCAGAGTAGTTGACAACCCAGCACCACCCATTGGCACCAGAAGTAACTTCGGAAAACTCAAAAAACTAATGAAATAACTCGAAATCTTCTGAAGCAGCGTAGAGTAGTAGGTTAAGCAGCACAACACATAAGCAACATGAGAAACTTCGGAAAACTCAAAAACATGATGAAATAACTCGAAATCTTCTGAAGCAGCGTAGAGTAGATAGTTAAGCAGCACAACACATGTGCAACATGAGAAACTTCGAAAAACTCAAAAAAGTAATGACATAACTCGAAATCTTCTGCAACAGTGTAGAATAGTGTAGAACACAGCACAACACATGTGCAACATGAGAAACTTCGAAAAATACAAAAAAGTATAAAAATAACTCGAAATCTTCTGCAGCAGCGTAGAGTAGTGTAGCTAAGCAGCATAACACATACGCAACATGAGAAACATCGAAAAACTCAAAAAAGTAATGAAATAACTCGAAAACCTCTGAAACAGTGTAGAGTTAGTTTAGAACCCAGCACAACCTATATGCACTAGGAGAAACTTCGAGAAACTCAAAAAAGTATACAATTAACTGGAAATCTTGTGAAGCAGCGTAGAGTAGATAGTTAAGCAGCACAACACATGTGCAACATGAGAAACTTCGAAAAATTCAAGAAAGTATACAAACAACTCGAATCTTCTGCAACCGCGTAGAGTAGTGTAGAACACAGAACAACACATGTGCAACATGAGAAACTTCGAAAAACTCAAAAAAGTATACAAATAACTGGAAATCTTTTGAAGCAGCGTAGAGTAGTGTAGCTAAGTAGCACAACACATATGCAACATGCGAAACTTAGAAAAAGTGAAAACAGTAATGAAATAACTCGACAATCTCTGAAACACCATACAGTAATGTAGAACCCGGCAAAACACATACGCAACATGAGAAACTTCGAAAAACTCAAAAAAGTAATGAAATAACTCGAAAACCTCTGAAGCAGTGTGGAGTTAGTTTAGAACGCAGTACAACCCATATGCAAAAGGAGAAACTTCGAAAAACACACAAAAGTCATGATATAAGTCGAAATCTTCTAATGCAGCGTAGAGTAGTGTAGTTATGCAGCACAACACAAACCCAACATGAGAAACTTCGAAAAATTCAAGAAAGTAATGATATAACTCGAAATCTTCTGAAACAGCGTAGAGTAGTTGACAATCCAGCACCACCCATATGCACCAGGAGAAACTTCGAAAAACAAAAAAATTATACAAACAACTGGAAATCTTCTGCAATAGCGTAGAGTCGTTTTGAACCCAGCACAACCCATATGCACCAGGAGAAACTTCGAAAAACTCAAAAAAGTATACAAATAACTGGAAATCTTCCGATGCAGCGTAGAGTAGTGTAGCTAAGCAGTACAACACGTTCGCAACATGAAAAGCTTCGAAAAACTTAAAATTTTTAAAAAATAACTCGAAAACCTCTGAACCAGCGTAGTTAGTTCAGAACCCAGCACAACACATACAAAACATGAGAAACTTCGAAAAACTCAAAAAAGTAATGCTATAACTCGAAATCTTCTGAAACAGCGTAGAGTAGGTGACAACCCAGCACCACCCATAGGCACCAGAAGTAACTTCGGAAAACTCAAAAAACTAATGAAATAACTCGAAATCTTCTGCAACCGCGTAGAGTAGTGCACAACACAGAACAACAGATGTGCAACATGAGAAACTTCGAAAAACTCAAAAAAGTAATGAAATAACTCGAAAACCTCTGAGGCAGTGTAGAGTTAGTTTAGAACCCAGCACAACCCATATGCACCAGGAGAAACTTCGAAAAACTCAAAAAAGTAATGAAATAACTCGAAATCTTCTGCAACAGTGTAGAATAGTGTAGAACACAGCACAACACATCGGCAACATGAGAAACTTCGAAAATTCAAAAAAGTATAAATATAACTCGGAATCTTCTGCAGCAGCGTAGAGTAGTGCAGCTAAGCAGCATATCACATGTGCAATATGAAAAACTTCGAAAAGCTCAAAAAAGTATACAAATAACACGAAATCTTCTGAGGCAGCGTAGAGTAGTGTAGCTAAGCAGCACAACCTAAATGCAACATGAGAAACTTCGAAAAACTCAAAAAAGTATAAACATAACTCGAAATCTTCTGCAGCAGCGTAGAGTAGTGTAGCAACTCTACATATACAACATGAGAAACTTCGCAAAACTGAAAAAAGTAATGAAATAACTCGAAAATCTCTGAAACAGCGTAGAGTAATGTAGAACCCAGCAGAACACGTACACAACATGAGAAACTTCGAAAAACTCAAAAAAGTTATGAAATAACTCGAAAATCTCTGAAAAAGCGTAGAGTAATGTAGAACCCGGCACAACACATACGCAACTTGAGAAACATCGAACAATTCAAAAAAGTAAAAAAATAACTCGAAATCTTCTGCAGCAGCGTAGAGTAGTGTAGCGAAGCAGCATATCACATGTGCAATATGAGAAACTTCGAAAAGCTGAAAAAAGTAAAAAATAATTCGAAATCTTCTGCAGCAGCGTAGTGTAGTTAAGCACAGACGCAACATGAGAAACTTCGAAAAAATCAAAACAGTAATGAAATAACTCGAAAATCTCTGAAACAGCGTAGAGTAATGTAGAACCCAGTACAACACATACGC
Source organism: Pristiophorus japonicus (assembly GCF_044704955.1). Taxonomy (NCBI): domain Eukaryota; kingdom Metazoa; phylum Chordata; class Chondrichthyes; family Pristiophoridae; genus Pristiophorus; species Pristiophorus japonicus. The sequence goes on from NW_027254431.1 coordinate 287,428, forward strand.
AAGATGAGAAACATCGAAAAACTCAAAAAAGTATACAATTAACTGGAAATCTTGTGAAGCAGCGTAGAGTAGTGTAGAACACAGCATAACACATACGCAACATGAGAAACATCGAAAAAATCAAAAAAGTGATGAAATAACTCGAAATCTTCTGAAGCAGCGCAGAGTAGTTGACAACCCAGCACCACCCATAGGCACCAGAAGTAACTTCGGAAAACTCAAAAAACTAATGAAATAACTCGAAATCTTCTGAAGCAGCGTAGAGTAGCAGGTTAAGCAGCACAACACATAAGCAACATGAGAAACTTCGGAAAACTCAAAAACATGATGAAATAACTCGAAATCTTCTGAAGCAGCGTAGAGTAGATAGTTAAGCAGCACAACACATGTGCAACATGAGAAACTTCGAAAAACTCAAGAAAGTATACAAACAACTCGAATCTTCTGCAACCGCGTAGAGTAGTGTAGAAATTTTCTGAAGCAGCGTTAAGCAGCACAACACATAAGCAACATGAGAAACTTCGAAAAACTCAAAAAAGTAATGAAATAACTCGAAATCTTCTGCAACAGTGTAGAATAGTGTAGAACACAGCACAACACATCGGCAACATGAGAAACTGCGAAAAGTTCAAAAAAGTATAAATATAACTCGAAATCTTCTGCAGCAGCGTACAGTAGTGCAGCTAAGCAGCATATCACATGTGCAATATGAGAAACTTCGAAAAGCTCAAAAAAGTATACAAATAACACGAAATCTTCTGAAGCAGCGTAGACTAGTGTAGCTAAGCAGCTCAACCTAAATGCAACATGAGAAACTTCGAAAAACTCAAAAAAGTATACAAATAACTCGAAATCTTCTGCAACCGCGTAGAATAGTGCAGAACACAGAACAACACATGTGCAACATGAGAAACTTCGAAAAACTCAAAAAAGTAATGAAATAACTCGAAAACCTCTGAAGCAGTGTAGAGTTAGTTTAGAACCCAGCACAACCCATATGCACCAGGAGAAACTTCGAAAAACTAAAGAAAGTATACAAATATCTCGAAATCTTCTGTAACCGCGTAGAGTAGTGCTGAACACAGAACAACACATGTGCAACATGAGAAACTTCGTAAAACTCAAAAAAGTAATGAAATAACTCGAAAACCTCTGAAGCAGTGTAGAGTTAGTTTAGAAGCCAGCACAACCCATACGCACCAGGAGAAACTTCGAAAAACTCAAGAAAGTATACAAATAACTCGAAATCTTCTGAAGCAGCATAGAGTAGTGTAGAGCACAGCACAACACATGTGCAACATGAGAAACATCGAACAATTCAAAAAAGTAAAAAAATAACTCGAAATCTTCTGCAGCAGCGTAGAGTAGTGTAGCGAAGCAGTATATCACATGTGCAATATGAGAAACTTCGAAAAGCTGAAAAAAGTAAAAAATAATTCGAAATCTTCTGCAGCAGCGTAGTGTAGTTAAGCACAGACGCAACATGAGAAACTTCGAAAAAATCAAAACAGTAATGAAATAACTCGAAAATCTCTGAAACAGCGTAGAGTAATGTAGAACCCAGTACAACACATACGCAACATGAGAAAAATCGAAAAACTCAAAAAAGTATACAATTAACTGGAAATCTTGTGAAGCAGCGTAGAGTAGTGCAGAACACAGCATAACACATACGCAACATGAGAAACATCGAAAAAATCAAAAAAGTGATGAAATAACTCGAACTCTTCTGAAGCAGCGCAGAGTAGTTGACAACCCAGCACCACCCATAGGCACCAGAAGTAACTTCGGAAAACTCAAAAAACTAATGAAATAACTCGAAATCTTCTGAAGCAGCGTAGAGTAGTAGAGTAAGCAGCACAACACATAAGCAACATGAGAAACATCGAAAAACTCAAAACAGTAATGACATAACTCGAAATGTTCTGCAACAGTGTAGAATAGTGTAGAACACAGCACAACACATACGCAACATGAGAAACATCGAAAAACTCAAAAAAGTAATGAAAACCTCTGAAACAGTGTAGAGTTAGTTTAGATCCCAGCACAACCTATATGCACTAGGAGAAACTTCGAGAAACTCAAAAAAGTATACAATTAACTGGAAATCTTGTGAAGCAGCGTAGAGTAGATAGTTAAGCAGCACAACACATGTGCAACATGAGAAACTTCGAAAAACTCAAGAAAGTATACAAACAACTCGAATCTTCTGCAACCGCGTAGAGTAGTGTAGAATACAGAACAACACATGTGCATCATGAGAAACTTCGAAAAACTCAAGAAAGTATACAAACAACTCGAATCTTCTGCAACCGCGTATTGTAGTGTACAAATCTTCTCAAGCAGCGTAGAGTAGTTAGTTAAGCAGCACAACACATAAGCAACATGAGAAACTTCGAAAAACTCAAAAAAGTAATGAAATAACTCGAAATCTTCTGCAACAGTGTAGAATAGTGTAGAACACAGCAAAACACATGGGCAACATGAGAAACTTCGAAAAATTCAAAAAAGTATAAATATAACTCGAAATCTGCTGCAGCAGCGTAGAGTAGTGCAGCTAAGCAGCATATCACATGTGCAATATGAGAAACTTCGAAAAGCTCAAAAAAGTATACAAATAACACGAAATCTTCTGAGGCAGCGTAGAGTAGTGTAGCTAAGCAGCACAACCTAAATGCAACATGAGAAACTTCGACAAACTCAAAAAAGTACACAAATAACTCGAAATCTTCTGCAACCGCGTAGAGTAGTGCAGAACACAGAACAACACATGGGCAACATGAGAAACTTCGTAAAACTCAAAAAAGTAATGAAATAACTCGAAAACCTCTGAAGCAGTGTAGAGTTAGTTTAGAACTCAGCACAACCCATACGCACCAGGAGAAACTTCGAAAACTCAAGAAAGTATACAAATAACTCGAAATCTTCTGAAGCAGTATAGAGTAGTGTAGAGCACAGCACAACACATGTGCAACATGAGAAACTTCGAAAAACTCAAAAAAGTATAAACATAACTCGAAATCTTCTGCAGCAGCGTAGAGTAGTGTAGCTACTCTACATATACAACATGAGAAACTTCGCAAAACTGAAAAAAGTAATGAAATAACTCGAAAATCTCTGAAACAGCGTAGAGTAATGTAGAACCCGGCACAACACATTCGCAACTTGAGAAACATCGAACAATTCAAAAAAGTAAAAAAATAACTCGAAATCTTCTGCAGCAGCGTAGAGTAGTGTAGCAAAGCAGCATATCACATGTGCAATATGAGAAACTTCGAAAAGCTGAAAAAAGTAAAAAATAATTCGAAATCTTCTGCAGCAGCATAGTGTAGTTAAGCACAGACGCAACATGAGAAACTTCGAAAAAATCAAAACAGTAATGAAATAACTCGAAAATCTCTGAAACAGCGTAGAGTAATGTAGAACCCAGTACAACACATACGCAACATGAGAAACATCGAAAAACTCAAAAAGGTATACAATTAACTGGAAATCTTGTGAAGCAGCGTAGAGTAGTGTAGAACACAGCATAACACATACGAAACATGAGAAACATCGATAAAATCAAAAAAGTAATGAAATAACTCGAAATCTTCTGAAGCAGCGCAGAGTAGTTGACAACCCAGCACCACCCATAGGCACCAGAAGTAACTTCGGAAAACTCAAAATAACTCGAAATCTTCTGAAGCAGCGTAGAGTAGTAGGTTAAGCAGCACAACACATAAGCAACATGAGAAACTTCGGAAAACTCAAAAACATGATGAAATAACTCGAAATCTTCTGAAGCAGCGTAGAGTAGATAGTTAAGCAGCACAACACATGTGCAACATGAGAAACTTCGAAAAACTCAAAAAAGTAATGACATAACTCGAAATGTTCTGCAACAGTGTAGAATAGTGTAGAACACAGCACAACACATGTGCAACATGAGAAACTTCGAAAAATTCAAAAAAGTATAAAAATCACTCGAAATCTTCTGCAGCAGCGTAGAGTAGTGTAGCTAAGCAGCACAACACATACGCAACATGAGAAACTTCGAAAAACTCAAAAAAGTAATGAAATAACTCGAAAACCTCTGAAACAGTGTAGAGTTAGTTTAGATCCCAGCACAACCTATATGCACTAGGAGAAACTTCGAGAAATTCAAAAAAGTATACAATTAACTGGAAATCTTGTGAAGCAGCGTAGAGTAGATAGTTAAGCAGCACAACACATGTGCAACATGAGAAACTTCGAAAAACTCAAAAAAGTATACAAATAACTCGAAATCTTCTGCAACCGCGTAGAGTAGTGCACAACACAGAACAACACATGTGCAACATGAGAAACTTCGAAAAACTCAAAAAGTAATGAAATAACTCGAAAACCTCTGAAGCAGTGCAGAGTTAGTTTAGAACCCAGCACAACCCATATGCACCAGGAGAAACTTCGAAAAACTCAAGAAAGTATACAAATAACTCGAAATCTTCTGAAGCAGCATAGAGTAGTGTAGAGCACAGCACAACACATGTGCAACATGAGAAACTTCGAAAAACTCAAAAAAGTATAAACATAACTCGAAATCTTCTGCAGCAGCGCAGAGTAGTGTAGCTACTCTACATATGCAACATGAGAAACTTCGCAAACCTGAAAAAAGTAATGAAATAACTCGAAATTCTCTGAAACAGCGTAGAGTAATGTAGAACCCAGCACAACACGTATACAACATGAGAAACTTCGAAAAACTCAAAAAAGTATAAAAATAACTCGAAATCTTCTGCAGCAGCGTAGAGTAATGTAGAACCCAGCACACACATACGCAACTTGAGAAACATCGAAAAATTCAAAAAAGTATAAAAATAACTCGAAATCTTCTGCAGCAGCGTAGAGTAATGTAGAACCCAGCACACACATACGCAACATGTGAAATATCGAAAAACTCAAAAATGTTTTTAAAAAATCTCGAAATCTTCTGACACAGCGCAGAGTAGTGTAGTTAAGCAGCACAACACGTACATAACATGAGAAACTTCGAAAAACTCAAAAAAGTTATGAAATAACTCGAAAATCTCTGAAACAGCGTAGAGTAATGTAGAACACAGCACAACACATACGCAACATGAGAAACATCGAAAAACTCAAAAAAGTATAAAATTAACTAGAAATCTTGTGAAGCAGCGTAGAGTAGCAGGTTAAGCAGCACAACACATAAGCAACATGAGAAACTTCGGAAAACTCAAAAACATGATGAAATAACTCGCAATCTTCTGAAACAGTGTAGAATAGTGTAGAGCACAGCACAACACATGTGCAACATGAGAAACTTCGACAAATTCAAAAAAGTATAAAAATAACTCGAAATCTTCTGCAGCAGCGTAGAGTAGTGTAGCTAAGCAGCACAACACATACGCAACATGAGAAACATCGAAAAACTGAAAACAGTAATGAAATAACACTAAAACCTGTGAAACAGTGTAAAGTTAGTTTAGAATCCAGCATAACCTATATGCACCAGGAGAAACTTCGAAAAACTCATAAAAGTATACAAATAACTGGAAATCTTCTGAAGCAGCGTAGAGTTAGTTCAGAACCCAGCACAACACATACACAACATGAGAAACTTCGAAAAACTCAAAAAAGTAATGCTATAACTCGAAATCTTCTGAAACAGCGTAGAGAAGTTGACAACCCAGCACCACCCATAGGCACCAGAAGTAACTTCGGAAAACTCAAAAAACTAATGAAATAACTCGAAATCTTCTGAAGCAGCGTAGAGTAGTTAGTTAAGCAGCACAACACATGTGCAACATGAGAAACTTCGAAAAATTCAAGAAAGTATACAAACAACTCGAATCTTCTGCAACCGCGTAGAGTAGTGTAGAACACAGGACAACACATGTGCAATATGAGAACCTTCGAAAAGCTCAAAAAAGTATACAAATAACACGAAATCTTCTGACGCAGCGTAGAGTAGTGTAGCTAAGCAGCACAACCTAAATGCAACATGGGAAACTTCGAAAAACTCAAAAAAGTATACAAATAACTCGAAATCTTCTGCAACCGCGTAGAGTAGTGCACAACACAGAACAACACATGTGCAACATGAGAAACTTCCAAAAACTCAAAAAAGTAATGAAATAACTCGAAAACCTCTGAAGCAGTGTAGAGTTAGTTTAGAACCCAGCACAACACATACGCACCAGGAGAATCTTCGAAAAACTCAAGAAAGTATAAAAATAACTCGAAATCTTCTGAAGCAGCATAGAGTAGTGTAGAGCACAGCACAACACATGTGCAACATGAGAAACTTCGAAAAACTCAAAAAAGTATAAACATAACTCGAAATCTTCTGCGGCAGCGTAGAGTAGTGTAGCTACTCTACATATGCAACATGAGAAACTTCGCAAAACTGAAAAAAGTAATGAAATAACTCGAAAATCTCTGAAACAGCGTAGAGTAATGTAGAACCCGGCACAACACATACGCAACTTGAGAAACATCGAACAATTCAAAAAAGTAAAAAAATAACTCGAAATCTTCTGCAGCAGCGTAGTGTAGCTAAGCACAGACGCAACATGATAAACTTCGAAAAAATCAAAACAGTAGTGAAATAACTCGAAAATCTCTGAAACAGCGTAGAGTAATGTAGAACCCAGCACACACATACGCAACATGAGAAACATCGAAAAACTCAAAAAAGTTTTTTAAAAATCTCGAAATCTTCTGACGCAGCGTAGAGTAGTGTAGTTAAGCAGCACAACACGTACATAACATGAGAAACTTCGAAAAACTCAAAAAAGTTATGAAATAACTCGAAAATCTCTAAAACAGCGTAGAGTAATGTAGAACCCAGCACAACACATACGCAACATGAGAAACATCGAAAAACTCAAAAAAGTATACAATTAACTGGAAATCTTGTGAAGCAGCGTAGAGTAGTGTAGAACACAGCATAACACATACGCAACATGAGAAACATCGAAAAAATCAAAAAAGTGATGAAATAACTCGAAATCTTCTGAAGCAGCGCAGAGTAGTTGACAACCCAGCACCACCCATAGGCACCAGAAGTAACTTCGGAAAACTCAAAAAACTAATGAAATAACTCGAAATCTTCTGAAGCAGCGTAGAGTAGTAGGGTAAGCAGCAAAACACATAAGCAACATGAGAAACTTCGGAAAACTCAAAAACATGATGAAATAACTCGAAATCTTCTGAAGCAGCGTAGATGGGATAGTAAAGCAGCACAGCACATGTGCAACATGAAAAACTTCGAAAAACTCAAAAAAGTAATGACATAACTCGAAATCTTCTGCAACAGTGTAGAATAGTGTAGAACACAGCACAACACATGTGCAACATGAGAAACTTCGAAAAATTCAAAAAAGTATAAAAATAACTCGAAATCTTCTGCAGCAGCGTAGAGTAGTGTAGCTAAGCAGCACAACACATACGCAACATGAGAAACATCGAAAAACTCAAAAAAGTAATGAAATAACTCGAAAACCTCTGAAACAGTGTAGAGTTAGTTTAGATCCCAGCACAACCTATATGCACTAGGAGAAACTTCGAGAAACTCAAAAAAGTATAAAATTAACTGGAAATCTTGTGAAGCAGCGTAGAGTAGATAGTTAAGCAGCACAACACATGTGCAACATGAGAAACTTCGAAAAACTCAAGAAAGTATACAAACAACTCGAATCTTCTGCAACCGCGTAGAGTAGTGTAGAACACAGAACAACACATGTGCAACATGAGAAACTTCGAAAAACTCAAAAAAGTATACAAATAACTGGAAATCTTCTGAAGTAGCGTAGAGTAGTGTAGCTAAGTAGCACAACACATATGCAACATGCGAAACTTAGAAAAAGTGAAAACAGTAATGAAATAACTCGACAATCTCTGAAACACCATACAGTAATGTAGAACCCGGCAAAACACATACGCAACATGAGAAACTTCGAAAAACTCAAAAAAGTAATGAAATAACTCGAAAACCTCTGAAGCAGTGTGGAGTTAGTTTAGAACGCAGTACAACCCATATGCAGAAGGAGAAACTTCGAAAAACACAAAAAACTAATGAAATAACTCGAAATCTTCCGAAGCAGCGTAGAGTAGTTAGTTAAGCAGCACAACACATGTGCAACATGAGAAACTTCGAAAAATTCAAGAAAGTATCCAAACAACTCGAATCTTCTGCAACCGCGTAGAGTAGTGTAGAGCACAGAACAACACATGTGCAACATGAGAAACTTCGAAAAACTCAAGAAAGTATACAAACAACTCGAATCTTCTGCAACCGCGTAGAGTAGTGTAGAAATCTTCTGAAGCAGCGTTGAGTAGTAAGTTAAGCAGCACAACACATAAGCAACATGAGAAACTTCGAAAAACTCAAAAAAGTAATGAAATAACTCGAAATCTTCTGCAACAGTGTAGAATAGTGTAGAGCACAGCACAACACATGTGCAACATGAGAAACTTCGACAAATTCAAAAAAGTATAAAAATAACTCGAAATCTTCTGCAGCAGCGTAGAGTAGTGTAGCTAAGCAGCACAACACATACGCAACATGAGAAACATCGAAAAACTGAAAACAGTAATGAAATAACACTAAAACCTGTGAAACAGTGTAAAGTTAGTTTAGAATCCAGCATAACCTATATGCACCAGGAGAAACTTCGAAAAACTCAAAAAAGTATACAAATAACTGGAAATCTTCTGAAGCAGCGTAGAGTTAGTTCAGAACCCAGCACAACACATACACAACATGAGAAACTTCGAAAAACTCAAAAAAGTAATGCTATAACTCGAAATCTTCTGAAACAGCGTAGAGTAGTTGACAACCCAGCACCACCCATAGGCACCAGAAGTAACTTCGGAAAACTCAAAAAACTAATGAAATAACTCGAAATCTTCTGAAGCAGCGTAGAGTAGTTAGTTAAGCAGCACAACACATGTGCAACATGAGAAACTTCGAAAAATTCAAGAAAGTATACAAACAACTCGAATCTTCTGCAACCGCGTAGAGTAGTGTAGAGCACAGAACAACACATGTGCAGCATGAGAAACTTCGAAAAACTCAAGAAAGTATACAAACAACTCGAATCTTCTGCAACCGCGTAGAGTAGTGTAGAAATCTTCTGAAGCAGCGTTGAGTAGTTAGTTAAGCAGCACAACGCATAAGCAACATGAGAAACTTCGAAAAACTCAATAAAGTAATGAAATAACTCGAAATCTTCTGCAACAGTGTCGAATAGTGTAGAACACAGGACAACACATGTGCAATATGAGAACCTTCGAAAAGCTCAAAAAGGTATACAAATAACACGAAATCTTCTGACGCAGCGTAGAGTAGTGTAGCTAAGCAGCACAACCTAAATGCAACATGGGAAACTTCGAAAAACTCAAAAAAGTATACAAATAACTCGAAATCTTCTGCAACCGCGTAGAGTAGTGCACAACACAGAACAACACATGTGCAACATGAGAAACTTCGAAAAACTCAAAAAAGTAATGAAATAACTCGAAAACCTCTGAAGCAGTGTAGAGTTAGTTTAGAACCCAGCACAACACATGTGCAACATGAGAAACTTCGAAAAACTCAAAAAAGTATAAACATAACTCGAAATCTTCTGCAGCAGCGTAGAGTAGTGTAGCTACTCTACATATGCAACATGAGAAACTTCGCAAAACTGAAAAAAGTAATGAAATAACTCGAAAATCTCTGAAACAGCGTAGAGTAATGTAGAACCCGGCACAACACATACGCAACTTGAGAAACATCGAACAATTCAAAAAGTAAAAAAATAACTCGAAATCTTCTGCAGCAGCGTAGTGTAGCTAAGCACAGACGCAACATGATAAACTTCGAAAAAATCAAAACAGTAGTGAAATAACTCGAAAATCTCTGAAACAGCGTAGAGTAATGTAGAACCCAGCACACACATACGCAACATGAGAAACATCGAAAAACTCAAAAAAGTTTTTTAAAAATCTCGAAATCTTCTGACGCAGCGTAGAGTAGTGTAGTTAAGCAGCACAACACGTACATAACATGAGAAACTTCGAAAAACTCAAAAAAGTTATGAAATAACTCGAAAATCTCTGAAACAGCGTAGAGTAATGTAGAACCCAGCACAACACATACGCAACATGAGAAACATCGAAAAACTCAAAAATGTATACAATTAACTGGAAATCTTGTGAAGCAGCGTAGAGTAGTGTAGAACACAGCATAACACATACGCAACATGAGAAACATCGAAAAAATCAAAAAAGTGATGAAATAACTCGAAATCTTCTGAAGCAGCGCAGAGTAGTTGACAACCCAGCACCACCCATAGGCACCAGAAGTAACTTCGGAAAACTCAAAAAACTAATGAAATAACTCGAAATCTTCTGAAGCAGCGTAGAGTAGTAGGGTAAGCAGCAAAACACATAAGCAACATGAGAAACTTCGGAAAACTCAAAAACATGATGAAATAACTCGAAATCTTCTGAAGCAGCGTAGAGTGGATAGTAAAGCAGCACAACACATGTGCAACATGAAAAACTTCGAAAAACTCAAAAAAGTAATGACATAACTCGAAATCTTCTGCAACAGTGTAGAATAGTGTAGAACACAGCACAACACATGTGCAACATGAGAAACTTCGAAAAATTCAAAAAAGTATAAAAATAACTCGAAATCTTCTGCAGCAGCGTAGAGTAGTGTAGCTAAGCAGCACAACACATACGCAACATGAGAAACATCGAAAAACTCAAAAAAGTAATGAAATAACTCGAAAACCTCTGAAACAGTGTAGAGTTAGTTTAGATCCCAGCACAACCTATATGCACTAGGAGAAACTTCGAGAAACTCAAAAAAGTATAAAATTAACTGGAAATCTTGTGAAGCAGCGTAGAGCAGATAGTTAAGCAGCACAACACATGTGCAACATGAGAAACTTCGAAAAACTCAAGAAAGTATACAAACAACTCGAATCTTCTGCAACCGCGTAGAGTAGTGTAGAACACAGAACAACACATGTGCAACATGAGAAACTTCGAAAAACTCAAAAAAGTATACAAATAACTGGAAATCTTCTGAAGTAGCGTAGAGTAGTGTAGCTAAGTAGCACAACACATATGCAACATGCGAAACTTAGAAAAAGTGAAAACAGTAATGAAATAACTCGACAATCTCTGAAACACCATACAATAATGTAGAACCCGGCAAAACACATACGCAACATGAGAAACTTCGAAAAACTCAAAAAAGTAATGAAATAACTCGAAAACCTCTGAAGCAGTGTGGAGTTAGTTTAGAACGCAGTACAACCCATATGCAGAAGGAGAAACTTCGAAAAACACAAAAAACTAATGAAATAACTCGAAATCTTCTGAAGCAGCGTAGAGTAGTTAGTTAAGCAGCACAACACATGTGCAACATGAGAAACTTCGAAAAATTCAAGAAAGTATACAAACAACTCGAATCTTCTGCAACCGCGTAGAGTAGTGTAGAGCACAGAACAACACATGTGCAACATGAGAAACTTCGAAAAACTCAAGAAAGTATACAAACAACTCGAATCTTCTGCAACCGCGTAGAGTAGTGTAGAAATCTTCTGAAGCAGCGTTGAGTAGTAAGTTAAGCAGCACAACACATAAGCAACATGAGAAACTTCGAAAAACTCAAAAAAGTAATGAAATAACTCGAAATCTTCTGCAACAGTGTAGAATAGTGTAGAGCACAGCACAACACATGTGCAACATGAGAAACTTCGACAAATTCAAAAAAGTATAAAAATAACTCGAAATCTTCTGCAGCAGCGTAGAGTAGTGTAGCTAAGCAGCACAACACATACGCAACATGAGAAACATCGAAAAACTGAAAACAGTAATGAAATAACACTAAAACCTGTGAAACAGTGTAAAGTTAGTTTAGAATCCAGCATAACCTATATGCACCAGGAGAAACTTCGAAAAACTCAAAAAAGTATACAAATAACTGGAAATCTTCTGAAGCAGCGTAGAGTTAGTTCAGAACCCAGCACAACACATACACAACATGAGAAACTTCGAAAAACTCAAAAAAGTAATGCTATAACTCGAAATCTTCTGAAACAGCGTAGAGTAGTTGACAACTCAGCACCACCCATAGGCACCAGAAGTAACTTCGGAAAACTCAAAAAACTAATGAAATAACTCGAAATCTTCTGAAGCAGCGTAGAGTAGTTAGTTAAGCAGCACAACACATGTGCAACATGAGAAACTTCGAAAAATTCAAGAAAGTATACAAACAACTCGAATCTTCTGCAACCGCGTAGAGTAGTGTAGAGCACAGAACAACACATGTGCAGCATGAGAAACTTCGAAAAACTCAAGAAAGTATACAAACAACTCGAATCTTCTGCAACCGCGTAGAGTAGTGTAGAAATCTTCTGAAGCAGCGTTGAGTAGTTAGTTAAGCAGCACAACGCATAAGCAACATGAGAAACTTCGAAAAACTCAATAAAGTAATGAAATAACTCGAAATCTTCTGCAACAGTGTCGAATAGTGTAGAACACAGGACAACACATGTGCAATATGAGAACCTTCGAAAAGCTCAAAAAAGTATACAAATAACACGAAATCTTCTGACGCAGCGTAGAGTAGTGTAGCTAAGCAGCACAACCTAAATGCAACATGGGAAACTTCGAAAAACTCAAAAAAGTATACAAATAACTCGAAATCTTCTGAAGCAGCATAGAGTAGTGTAGAGCACAGCACAACACATGTACAACATGAGAAACTTCGAAAAACTCAAAAAAGTATAAACATAACTCGAAATCTTCTGCAGCAGCGTAGAGTAGTGTAGCTACTCTACATATGCAACATGAGAAACTTCGCAAAACTGAAAAAAGTAATGAAATAACTCGAAAATCTCTGAAACAGCGTAGAGTAATGTAGAACCCGGCACAACACATACGCAACTTGAGAAACATCGAACAATTCAAAAAAGTAAAAAAATAACTCGAAATCTTCTGCAGCAGCGTAGTGTAGCTAAGCACAGACGCAACATGATAAACTTCGAAAAAATCAAAACAGTAGTGAAATAACTCGAAAATCTCTGAAACAGCGTAGAGTAATGTAGAACCCAGCACACACATACGCAACATGAGAAACATCGAAAAACTCAAAAAAGTTTTTTAAAAATCTCGAAATCTTCTGACGCAGCGTAGAGTAGTGTAGTTAAGCAGCACAACACGTACATAACATGAGAAACTTCGAAAAACTCAAAAAAGTTATGAAATAACTCGAAAATCTCTAAAACAGCGTAGAGTAATGTAGAACCCAGCACAACACATACGCAACATGAGAAACATCGAAAAACTCAAAAAAGTATACAATTAACTGGAAATCTTGTGAAGCAGCGTAGAGTAGTGTAGAACACAGCATAACACATACGCAACATGAGAAACATCGAAAAAATCAAAAAAGTGATGAAATAACTCGAAATCTTCTGAAGCAGCGCAGAGTAGTTGACAACCCAGCACCACCCATAGGCACCAGAAGTAACTTCGGAAAACTCAAAAAACTAATGAAATAACTCGAAATCTTCTGAAGCAGCGTAGAGTAGTAGGGTAAGCAGCAAAACACATAAGCAACATGAGAAACTTCGGAAAACTCAAAAACATGATGAAATAACTCGAAATCTTCTGAAGCAGCGTAGATGGGATAGTAAAGCAGCACAACACATGTGCAACATGAAAAACTTCGAAAAACTCAAAAAAGTAATGACATAACTCGAAATCTTCTGCAACAGTGTAGAATAGTGTAGAACACAGCACAACACATGTGCAACATGAGAAACTTCGAAAAATTCAAAAAAGTATAAAAATAACTCGAAATCTTCTGCAGCAGCGTAGAGTAGTGTAGCTAAGCAGCACAACACATACGCAACATGAGAAACATCGAAAAACTCAAAAAAGTAATGAAATAACTCGAAAACCTCTGAAACAGTGTAGAGTTAGTTTAGATCCCAGCACAACCTATATGCACTAGGAGAAACTTCGAGAAACTCAAAAAAGTATAAAATTAACTGGAAATCTTGTGAAGCAGCGTAGAGCAGATAGTTAAGCAGCACAACACATGTGCAACATGAGAAACTTCGAAAAACTCAAGAAAGTATACAAACAACTCGAATCTTCTGCAACCGCGTAGAGTAGTGTAGAACACAGAACAACACATGTGCAACATGAGAAACTTCGAAAAACTCAAAAAAGTATACAAATAACTGGAAATCTTCTGAAGTAGCGTAGAGTAGTGTAGCTAAGTAGCACAACACATATGCAACATGCGAAACTTAGAAAAAGTGAAAACAGTAATGAAATAACTCGACAATCTCTGAAACACCATACAATAATGTAGAACCCGGCAAAACACATACGCAACATGAGAAACTTCGAAAAACTCAAAAAAGTAATGAAATAACTCGAAAACCTCTGAAGCAGTGTGGAGTTAGTTTAGAACGCAGTACAACCCATATGCAGAAGGAGAAACTTCGAAAAACACAAAAAACTAATGAAATAACTCGAAATCTTCTGAAGCAGCGTAGAGTAGTTAGTTAAGCAGCACAACACATGTGCAACATGAGAAACTTCGAAAAATTCAAGAAAGTATACAAACAACTCGAATCTTCTGCAACCGCGTAGAGTAGTGTAGAGCACAGAACAACACATGTGCAACATGAGAAACTTCGAAAAACTCAAGAAAGTATACAAACAACTCGAATCTTCTGCAACCGCGTAGAGTAGTGTAGAAATCTTCTGAAGCAGCGTTGAGTAGTAAGTTAAGCAGCACAACACATAAGCAACATGAGAAACTTCGAAAAACTCAAAAAAGTAATGAAATAACTCGAAATCTTCTGCAACAGTGTAGAATAGTGTAGAGCACAGCACAACACATGTGCAACATGAGAAACTTCGACAAATTCAAAAAAGTATAAAAATAACTCGAAATCTTCTGCAGCAGCGTAGAGTAGTGTAGCTAAGCAGCACAACACATACGCAACATGAGAAACATCGAAAAACTGAAAACAGTAATGAAATAACACTAAAACCTGTGAAACAG